>NC_090936.1:223204037-223507067 GCF_040938575.1 Ambystoma mexicanum
AAGGTCTCAGTTCATGACCCCAACATGTAACCTGCAGGCAAGTTATACATTAGTTTATGCACAGAGGTCGAGACGGCCATGTTACATTCGGAATGACATTGTCCTCCATTTTAGAACACAGGGTGATTTTAGAGGGGGAATCTAAAATGGCAGATAGACCTCAAATGGCAGCTTACACTGACCTAAGGTCAAGACCTTGCAACGTGGTTTTCCCGTAAGCAACTTATAAGCAGCTTGGCGTAGGCCAATATACATATAGTCATACAGTACAGGAGTTATGATATAATTTCCCGTTCGACAAACCCTCCTTTTGGCCTATTCCAAGCTCTAAACTACTTCTGTTAACTTTACGAACAACTCCACGTCTCAACATCCATACACCCTGAATCACTGTCAGAAATATCTATTGCCATTAGATCGTCTATCAAAATCTCTTTCAGCACATACTCTTTGGAACTCTTATCTGGGGCGTATACCTTGTGTCCTATTGTACCTATCGCCTGTGCGCAAAATCCCCCTAGCATCGAACATATACTAGCTAAACACTGTATACAGCAACAAAGAAACAACAGAATTCCCAAAATGATCAGCAAGACCGAAAGCACCTTCCAACCCCAGGATCGCAAGAAGTCCCAGAACCAAGAACTAAGATCCCAGTTTCCCTTGGGAAAATGCACTTCTGAACTAAGGACGTGCAGATTCTGTATTGCCCTGAAGATAGTTGGGGAGGAATCTGGCACGAAAACACAGCAAGCGGACCCCACCAATTTACACACTCCACCACGTTCAGCCAGAATGACATCTAATGCCATTCGGTTCTGAAGTGCTACTCTCGCTAGTCTCCTGATGTCTTCAGAGTTTGCAATTTGTCCCCAAAATGGCACAAGGGATTTCGCTACATCCCCCAGAACTTGTGCTGGAGTGTCACCATTCGCGTCCCGTCGTGGACGAGCCTTTAAAACCTCTACAGTATTGGCTATGAATACCCTGGGTAATAAGATGCCTAAATATCAAGTTCCCTGCCAATCCCTGGGTAACCATGGAAATGCTATATTACCGCAAACAAAGTAGACAGGTTTTCCTACATACAAAGCCCTGTCTTCCCCAGTCAAATTCGCAACGTTGGCGCAACCTTTAAAATTTCCCATTGACTGAGTACCATTCCTCTGTATGTAGAAAGAAACTGAATCGGGGCTATGGTTAACAGTGGGAGAAGGAGGAATGGCATCCTTATTGCCTATAGGAGCCATCTTAAAAGAAATCAAAGACTGAAAAGGACGAGCCAGTCTATCAGAAGGCCTAATAGAAGCAACATTGAGCTTGTTCCTATTTGCAAAAAGCGAGCATTCCAAGGGTGTAAGAGCACGTTTCTCAAAACCATTCAAATTAGAACCATCAAAGTTCCCCGAGATGCTATTGTTCCATCGACCAAAGAATAGTGTTCTAAGAGAAGCATAACAAGCAGTTGTCAAAGGTAAAGGATGAATATACCAACCTAGCCCCTTATCCCTGTGTTGCGGTAAATGCGAACCGACCCAACAGTTAGACTCATTAAAAATGGCATGTGTAGCATTCATGATAAGTAATAATGTGTTGTTATACTATCTCTGTCTATGCTGAGAATCTCTAAGAGATAAAGTATGCAAATGCACAAAAGGAGTAGGGACAGTGGGTACATTTTCAGTCAGTAAAAAGTTTTGAAATGGATGCACTTCTTCCAGGTACCAAAAGCTTAGCACAGTTACTATTACAAAACCAATTGACATTATAAAAAGACAGCAGTACGTTTTCGGGGCCCAAACAATTTGTCCATTCTCACTACTGGTCACACGTTTATTTATCAGTCCTGTACAAGCCGTAGCGGTTGCAGGCATTGCAGTCTTCAAACGAAAAACCAAAATGTTTTTTTGCTGGTGACCTCCTGGCCGAGCGACTTCTTAGTCCTTCCACAACCCTAGCCAACAGAATCCTCTTTTTCAATCAATTACTTGGGCAAAAAGCAAGCCCTTGATGATTTTCCTTCCTTCTTCGAATGCACAGCCGAACCGTGCCGTGAGTCTATTTCCTTGGACGCAAATTGTACCTCTTTGTCCCCGGTACTGATTGATCCGAGAACAATGTGTTGTCACTTCCCGTTGGAAGCAACGTATCAAGAGCAAGTGAAGATGCAAGATCCAGAACAACAGTTTCCGGAAACAAAACTTTTGGAGAATGAGGAGACAAAATGGCTGATTCACCAGCCTCACGGGCTCAGAGAGAGACTCCGATGCACTCTCATTGTTGTTTACTGCTTCGGGATCGTTGACTGCAGTATTGGTGAGGGGTTCTGTTTCTTCTGTATCTTGTGGCACCAGGTGTGGAAGTCTCTTGACAGGCGTCGCGCGGATCCAATTTTTTCTGCATGCGACACGCACCGCAGTCTGTGTGACCAGCAGGACCTGGAAAGGGCCCGGCCACTGAGGTCTCCCTGTTACCACCTCAAATGGAGAGTGCCCAGTCTTAGTTTGAGGGGTTGTACGCTTAGCTAGTAACACGATCGGTAAGGTGTCCGGCCATTTTAGGTTGGTGCCGGCACACATCTTAGCGGGCTTGTTCTTGATGATGCCGTTGTGTCTTTCTACTAGTCCGGCACTCTGAGCGTGTCTGGCCGAATGGAACCGTTTGTCGATTTGTAATGCCGCACATATCTGCAGAATTACAGCAGCGACAAAATGTGGACGATTGTCCAACCAGGTAGCCCAAACATAGGAAAATACTCTTTTAACATAGTTTTTGCAGGAGTCATGGCTGTAGCGTCTTTAACAGGAGAAGCCTCAACCCATTTATTGAAAGCACAGATGACAACTAACACATATTTCAAGTTATTGCACTGTTCCATTTCGATAAAATCAAAGTGGATGACCTCAAAGGGGACAGACGGTGGACCAAAACTTCCCTGGAGTTGATGTTCCCTTTCCCACATTATGCTGTAAGCAGATCATGCAATTCTGAACATAACGCTCAGCTATTTTAGAAATGTTGTCATTTGCCCAAACTTTCTCCAACATTTGTGTAAGCTTCCGGGCACATATATGGGTAGGGCCATGAGCCATGACGACCATCATCATTACGTATGCATCAGGAAGTAGCCAATTTCCTTCAACTACATCCACCCAACACCCATCATCATTGTGTTTCCCCAAGCCTTCTGCCCTTCTAGTGTGACATCGGCTTGGATGTCCTTTACAGAGTCAACACCCTCATCCATTACATAGGCATTTACAGTCTCCCTTGCAATGTATATCTCTGTAGAAAGATTGGTGGCAGCCTGTTTAGCTATCTGATCAGCGAACGCGTTCACTTTTCCTATATCATCTGTAATCATTTGATGTGCTGCACACTTTATGACAGATAACTGAGTACGGAGTGCAAGCGCTGAGAGCAGTTGTACTATTAGGGAGCCATGCTGAATCTTTGTACCATGTGAAGTTAATAACCCTCTTTCTGACCAAAGTCTACCAAAGTTGTGAACCACCCCAATGGCATACTGACTATCAGTATATATGTTTACTGTAAGCCCTTCGGAAAGTTCACAAGCTCGAGTCAATGCTATAATCTCTGCGACCTGCGTGGCGTTATGCGTGATTCTCTTGGTTTCCACAACCGTGCTTAATGTAGTGATTGCATAGGCAGCTGTGGATGTACCATCCAGAAGTTTGAAGCAGGAGCCATAGCAAAACAGCTCCCCTTGTGGATTATTTAGATCAATTCTACCCTTTGTCTTTTGTTCGGTAGTGTACAGTCATGTGACTCTTCGTCACTGCAAGCAGTACCTTGCGGGAAAGGTAAGAGTTCAGCCGGATTAAGAACACAACACCTCTTGATTTGTATGTGGGGAGCAAACCAGATCAATTCATATCTCGTCAACCGTGCGGAAGTGAGGTGTTGCGTTTAGTTCTGTTCAATAGAACATCTACAGAGTAAGGCACCATCAGGGTTAGAGGATGGCGTAGGACCATTCCCTCGCTCTATTTTACAGACGCAGCAGCAGCAGCGACAGCTCGCAAACATCTTGGCAAATCGCATGCTACAGGATCAAGGCGGAAGAAAAGTAACCGCATGACCTATTCTTCCCTCCATGTTCCTGCGTTAATACAGCCAAAGCACATCCATCAAATTCATGCACAAACAACACAAAGGCCTTTTCATAGATTTGTGTGCCCAAAACCGGTGCCGAGCACAATGCAGTCTTGAGCAGATCAAATGATTGCTGGTGCTCCATGTTCCACGGCAATGGTGAAGAAATGCCCTTCTTCGTCAAAGCCAACATCGGCTTAATCACTAGTGAGAAGTTCGGGATCCATAACCTACAGTAAGAAGCCATTCCTATCAAGGCCCTAACTTCTTTCTGCGTATTTGGAACAGACATGCCAGAAATGTGTTTTATCCACTCAGGTGTCAATCTTCTTCCCTCCTTTGACAGGAGATAGCCTAAATAGTCGACCTCCTGACAACAATATTGGAATTTGTTTAGCAAAGCTTTGTGTCCATGTTTAGCCAGATGTATAAGTAATAACACTGTGCCCTCCTTACAAGCGCTCTCAGAATCGGCAGCCAAAAGCAAGTCATCAACATACTGAAGCAATGTACAAGTAGAGGGCAATTCAGGGGTATCAAGCTGTTCTTTCAAAGCCCTACTATAAATGCTAGGACTTTCCGTATAACCTTGCGGCGCACGGGTAAAGGTGAACGAGCGTCCCCCTAAGGTGAACACGAACAAGTATCTACTGTCCTTGTGTATAGGAATACTAAAGAAAGCATTCTTCAGATCCATAACACTAAAGTAAGTAGCTGAAGCCAGAATCATAGTTAATATCGTTGTCACATCAGGCACAATTGGAAATTGTGGAGCGACAACCTTATTGATGGCACGTAGATCAATTATGAAACGAAATGGAATTGCATTATCGCCTTTTTTGTACACGGGCAAAATTGGACTATTGCACAAACTACCTGCAATTTCCTCAATCACCCCTTGATGCACAAAATTGGAAACAATACATTTTAAAGCTTGTTCACCCTCAACTGAAATCTTATATTGTTGAATACGTGGCAGTTTTACTCCATGTTTCAGAACTATTTTAACAGGCTCGATCTGTAAAACACCGATATCATTGTCGTCAATTGCCCACAAACTCTCTGGTACATCACTGAATTCTGGCGGAAAAGGTCTAGTCAAGAATTGAGAGACAGAAAGTTGCTGTGGTGAAATCGTCAAACGCACTCCGTCAGAAGAACAATGAATTACCACATTTAATTCTTTCAACAGATTCAACCCCAGCAAAATCTCTCCACAATTCGAAGTGAAAAGGAATGGACAGTGGTCCGTAAAGGGACCCAAAGAAAAAGGTACCGGCGAAGAAACTGGACAAACAACTGGTGTGCCAGAAAACCCTACAGAAACATTGGTCTGCCCTGACACTGGAATGTTTGGAACCCGAGAATGATCAATGGAACACTTCTGTGCCCCTGTATCTATCAAGAATAGATGTTTCCTTTTCCTACTATCATCTCAACGTAGGGACCTTTCTGATTAACGGGAATAGGCGTCGGTTCCAAACCCTGCTTCGGGCAATCCTAACAAAACAGAATGTTATCAAAGGGAAGTTCTTCAGAGAGGTAAGCAGCATAAGGATGGTTGAATATGTTTCTAGTAGCCACACTTGGTACCTGATTATCCTGTGAAAAAGGTTGCTGTTGATCCTGTGCAAACTGACCTCTACCAGGGCCCCCTACACCGGGGCAGCCCCTGGATCGTCTACCCATGTTTCCAAATGCGTTATTTGACCTTTGTCGAAGGACCGGGCATTGTGCATGCCAATGACCCTCTTGTCTACAATAGGCACACTGGTTAATGTTTACAGGACCCAAGGGCACATTTCCTTGTGGAACATACTGACCTCTAATCTGCGAACTACCCCCTCTAGGACTTCAAACAATTTGCTGTAATAATACTTTTGTCTTCAAATCACCTTTACTTTTTTCGACTCTTTCTTTTTCATTATTGACACGATTCTCATAGTACTGAGCCATGTGCAGCACTTCTGATTGAGACTTCGCTTGCCTAGCACTCTCGGATGACATAATTTGCCACTGGATGTCAGGCAACAATCCACGCACAAATTTGTCTACAAATAATATTTTCTCAGACTCTGTGCCTAAGTCTTGTCCACTGAAATCCGAGAATACCTGTTTGAACTGATTAAAGAACTCAGTAGCACCCTCAGACTTCCCTTGGACACAGGCCATAAGCTTGTCAAAATAATTCTCTTTTCGGGAATTAAGGTTTGCAATTTAGCAATAATTATGTCAGGTAAAGTTAATATCACCTGAGGTGGTCCCTCGCCAGCTGGCCTTTCTCCATTGAGTCTAATTATGTTAGCCCATGTATCTCCCAACCCTGCTACATCATCTATAGTCCTAACTTTTTTCCACAAATCTACGGGCAGGAGTACAGGACACAACAGATCAATATCACCTAAGGTAAATACTGAGGATTGCAAGACAGACTCCATTTCTTTATAGAATCCTGTTGGATTTTTCCTAATGTCGGGAATAGATTGTCTAATGGTGTTCACTTCCTGTCTTGAGAACGGGACGTGAACGAACTGCGACACATAATGTTCAGGAATTTCTCGAGCAGGTGTACCTGCTACAGCATTAGCCGCAATCTCAGTTTTCGGGAAATATGTCGGAGGAACCTCTCTCATAGGCAAATGGGAAGTAGGCAACTCCAAACGCTTACTAAGCAACAGAGCCAAATAGAGAGCTAAAGCAGTCGAAGAAGTGTCAAGTGAAAAAACTCTCTTAGAAATACTCAATAACTCCATGGGACAACACATCTTTCGTTTCACACATTCATCCTGCAGGTACTCTACCATTACCTGTATCACTTTCCTCTGCATTTCTGGCGTATACTGACTATACGTGCCACATACTTCAACTGGAGTTATCGACATGCCTGAAATCCATCTAATCGCATCTTTCATACAAATTTGTGATTCTTCGGATATCAATTTACGACAAGGAAGGAACCGTTTCTGTACATACATACTATCCTCATCGTCATCTTCATTCTGTAACCTTTCCAACTCCTTCCTATACTCAAATATCCTCTCAACATGCTCTTGTACTTTCTCCACAGTGTCTCTAGAAAGCGCTAAGGTGTTCAGATCCCTCAACCCTTGTGGGAGATCAGTATTGTTTAGTCTGTCCCACATTACACATAAGTGAAACCCTAGTCCCTCAATAAAAAAAATGTTCTCAGGAAAATTGTCCATATTAGAAAGTGTGGCAAAAACATTAGCACGATCATCTCTCCCCATACAATGCTTAGCCCATGCAATCATGTTCCGTTTTGTCTCTGGAGGTACAGTATTACGAGTAACAACCCTTGATCTCGCTCTTTGATCAACTACAAGCGGTGCAGGACCACTTGGAAGAGGGAGAGCAGGCAAATTCAATGGAGGTACTATTACTGGTGCAATAGGAAGAGGCGGAGGAGCAGGTGGAGGAGCAACGGCTGGAGGAAGAGGAACAACAGGAGGAGCAGGGACAACAGGCACAGCAGCAAGAAGAGCAGGAATAACAGCAGGAAGAGGCAAAGCGGCAGGAAGAGGAACATACAGAGGTGGCGCAGAGGCACCAGACCTGCGTTCATTGAACAATTTGTCAATAAATTCATCAGAAACATGAAAGTCTTTAGAAGGATAGATTTTCTGAATGCCAAGTGAGAAAGCACTATCCATATCCCTAGCCGATTCAGACTGTTATCTTGGTCATATAACACCACTTTTTCGGCGTTCGTCTTATGACGGCGCGCATGCTTTTCTCTACTCTTAAGCTGTGACAAAGCTTCTTTTTTCAAATTCTGTAAAACATCGAATGCTGCAGTTCTAGCCTTTTTCTTTATTAAAATGGATTCTAAATACTCAATGCGAGGGATTTCAAAACTACCATTGATCGGCCGCTGAAGTTCGGAAGCATGTCTGGTTTGTCTGTGCCAAATATCATTAAACACTATACTACCAATGCCATGCATACAGTACATAATACAAGCGGCGACCCCTCCTGTGGTGCCGGATGGCTAAATTCCAAAGATTGTATATCACTGCGGAATAACGCCCTGAAGAAGGTATACAATTTCCCAGGCATATCAAAATATTGGTGTTACCTGGTCAATAATTGTATTTGCAGATACAATGCGCCAAAACAAATTATCAGGATACTTAAGAATCGGGTCACGACTCACCTGATCAATCCTAAGGAGGTCCGATCGGATTACAAAGATTCTTTTCTAACTAATTTTACCTCATCTTTGGTGATTTCGGCAAATCCCAAAACGAAATACACCAAATGCAGGTTACAAAGGAACACACAAAAGATCTTTATTTTATACTGAACAGTTTCAAAGGACACAGCAACAGATAGCTATCGGCCCTCAGTACAACACAGCAAACTCCAGCGTGGTTCAGTGTGCTCAGTGAGTGGGGCTGTACATTAGAATAGTCACACTCTTTATACCCTCGAAATCATGATGTTCAACCCATTTCTGAGTTAATATAAGTTAATACATTATGGATCTAGGGTTCGTGCCGAGTTTGTCCATCTGTACATTTAGGGTTTACCTTTAATGTATTCACTAACAAGCCTCAATGGCAACAGTATTTCTTAGGATTTCATGTTAAACCTTCTCAAACAGTTTTATACAATGTAGTCAAGCAAGTGTTTACATTTCAATATTTGAATACCTTGTGTTTAACATATGCTCGTGGATTAGCTTCGTTGGCGCAAGTAATCCTCTACACACAGGTCAGCGAAGGGCAAGGTCTCAGTTCATGACCCCAACATGTAGCCTGCAGGCAAGTTATACATTAGTTTATGCACAGAGGTCGAGACGGCCATGTTACATTCGGAATGACATTGTCCTTCATTTTAGAACACAGGGTGACTTTAGAGGGAGAATCTAAAATGGCAGATAGATGTTAGCGCTGGACAGAATAATTTCGTACGCTGTGGCTCTCTGAATGGTTAGTGTGCTTTTTTATCTTTCCAATATGGCAAATGGGGAATGCTCCACGAACAGTGTCACGGAACATCCCATTGCGATTGTTGCACTTTTTTCAATTGCAAACGCTGCGGCTGCGAGAGATTGTTCGCAGGCGAAGTGTCCTTGCATTACTGGTACTGCGCTTGAAATTAGCTCCTTAATGATGTGAAGGCATCATCCAGTTCTGCTGACCATTGTATTTCTTTGTTTTCTCTTTGGGCTTCCTTCAGTCCCTGCAGTAATGGCCTTGTGTACGCTGCATAGTCTAATATCCAAGCTCGGCAGTAGTTACACATGGCGAGGAATTTCTGCATTTCCTTCACTGTTTTTGGCCTGTTTACCGCTCTGAAGGCAGTCACACTGTCTGGTATGATTAGTTTACCATCCTTTGAAATTAGTTGTCCCAGGTACAATACTTCTTGTTGACAGTATTGTAATTTTCCTTGATCTACTTTGTAACCTTTGTGGGCCAACAATGTCAAAAGTGTAATAGAATCTTCCCTGCACTCGTCCTCATTTTTTCCACAAATCAGCAAATCATCCACGTACTGAATAATTGTGCTGTCTGTGACCACATTTCCTAGATCTTCGTGTAGAATCCTGTTGAATATACTTGGGCTTTCACAGTACCCCTGGGGCAGTCTACAATGCTTGTATCTTTTTCCTTCCAGTGTAAATGCTGTCAGATATCCAACTCATACTGGAACTGGGGGGGAGACACCACGCTATGGACAGTGAACTGATCGCCAGGATTTACATGACAATAGACGACTGGATGCAGGCAAACTGGATGTGCCTGAATGACTCAAAAACCGAATTGATGATGTTCGGTTCCAGCCGCCAGCTGGCAAATTTGGGGCCTGAGTACAATTCTTTTCTAATCAAAAATGCCACCATTCTGGTGGCTCCTACAGTGAAAACACTGGGTATGATGGTCAACTCTGCGGTCGACTCCCATGCCCAGACCAGCTACCTGCAAAAGAACACAGCGTATTACCTGAGATTAATGAAAGCTATCAAGCCGTTCCTTAATGAAGGTAACATGGCCACGATAGCGAGAGCCATTATTCTATCACGGCTTGATTATGGTAACGCTCTGTTGTTGGGGGCCTCTTGTAAGGACTTATCTAGCTGCTAAGTGATCCAGAATAATGCGGTCAGGCTTGTTAAGAACTTAAAGAAGAAAGACCACACCACAGCAGATAGACTATCATTGCACTGGCTCAGGGTTGAAGAGCGTATCAAGTTCAAGGCCCTCTGCTTGGTGCACAAGTGCTTCTACGGCTCAGCGCCGGTATATTTGAAAAAGAGCCTAGTGCCCTACATACCGAGGAGAAGTCTACGCTCGGAGGGAAAATGTTTGCTGTCAGTCCCTAACTTCAAGCTGAAATCTGGCTTGGGCAGATCATTCGTGGTGATGGCCCCCAAATTATGGAACAGCCTGCCCGAAGTGCTGAGGTCAGAGGTGAACCACCTTACTTTCAGGAAGCACCTGAAGACATACCTCTTCAGATGAAGAGCCTGGGGAAAGCAATGTTTCGGGGTCCTTAATAGGCCGCAGTGTTTGCTACTTTATGTCTGTCTTGTTGTTGCTGTATTGTAAGTGCAAGCGCCCTGATGCCCACGGGCTACCGGCGCTATATAAAATAAAATACAATAGAATACAATACAATATCGGGACTCTTCCGCGAGTGGTACTGAGAAGAATGAGTTCTTCAAATTGACCACTGTGAAGCAAGAAGTATCTTTCGGGATGCTGCATAGAATCGATGCAGGATTGGGGACCAATGGGAACACCTTTTGTATGACATCATTGAGTGGGCGTAAATCTTGGAGCATCCTCCAAGCCCCACCTTTTGCTTTTTTGATGGGGTAGATACAGGTATTGCATGGTGAATTTTATGGTACGATTATTCCCTGTGCTAACAATGCAGCAATTGTTTATTTTATCCCTTCTTCTGCTTCCCGGGACAGGGGGTACTGTTTTATTCTAGGCAATAATGCTTCCTGTTTCAGTTTTATCTTAACTGGTGGCACTTCATGCAACAGTCCCACGTCATGTGGGCCTGTTGTCCACAGGTCAACTGGCACTGCTTTCATGTCATTTTCAAAATATGGGGGTGGCGCACCTACCACTGCCATCAGATGCGCTGGTACCTGTCTTGTCTGTATCATAATGTCACATGGGATTGCAATCTCCATTATTATCTCCCCACCACTATCTGAGTCTGTGAAGAGGTCTTTGTTTCATAAATCTCGTAGTGCAATGTCGGCATTGATGCACAACACTGTGCACCACTGGTAGCCATGTATGTCCATTCCAATGACCGCTATCCTCTGTGCTGAGACCTCTACTGCGTGGAAATCTAATGACATCACTGTCCCTGGCACTATCTTTGGGCGTGCTATGGGACGGAAAACAAATTCTGCTGCCACCCTCCATTCCTGGCGCTTCAGTTCTGGGACCAGTCGTGCCAGTGTTTTCAACCCCTGAATGAACATGTCTGGGTCTACTGGTATGCCGCGTACTTCTGGCGCTTTTGCTCGTGTGTGTACTACCAACATCACTCGTAATGGGCAGATCCCGGGGGTCGAGCAAACTATCCCCCTTTTGGTAAAAGAAATAGTCATGTTGAGCTTGCTGAAAAGGTCCCTTCCCAGAAAGTTGATTGGGGATTGTTCATAATACAATAGGGGAGCTCGTACTGTTTTTACCCCTACAGTTACATCCAAATCTTCTGTATAAGGAACTTTGACCATCACCCCAGAGAACCCCTGTGTCTCCAATTTACAGTTAGATAGCGGAAACCTGCCTTCACGTAGGCATGATTTTTCAGCTCCCGAATCTACCATAAAAATGAATTGTTTGCTCCCTATCTCCGCCCCTATCAATCTTAGTTGCGTATTTATAATGCGCTTAATACCCAGAGATTTCTAAGCGCAGAACTGGGGATCGAACCTGTGTGCTTCATATCGTCTTGTTTCCAAGCCGAGCACGTTGCCACTGAGCTATCCTCCCGGGATAGTTCCTCTGATTCATCGAGGGTCGTCGATAGTACTGGACAAGTAAATGCTCTCTGTGGCTGTCCTATGCCAGGTGTCTCGTGGTACCTTCTTGGCTGAAAACCTTTCCTGATACCACGGCCACCCCCCAAAGGGTGCAGGGGCACCATTTGCGGTTGTGGTGAAGAGGTTGCCCTGGGTGTAGGGCATGTGCTTGCGGCACTGAGGGTGTTGTTGGACATTGTGTGTTTGCTCCCTATGTTCTTCTGAGTACCTTTGATCTTGCTGTTCTTGTACTCCTCCACTGCCCATCGGTAGGCCATATGGGCTTCCCGGGTGTGGGTGACCATACTGCTGATCGTTTCGGCCTGCTTATACATTCACGTGAGAAATGCCCCCACATCCTACAATTCCAACAATTTTCTTGTCCTCCCCGGGCGCCCTTGTGGTCCCCTGTACCCGCCATTCCCTCCGTATCCCGGGCCATCCGCTCTGTTCCCTATGTAGCCACCTCTTCCTCCCCGGGCGCTCCGCACTTGCCACTGCTGTCCTCCATACTGTTCTTGTCTATTCCACTGTGACTGCCCATTCCCTGCCCAATTTGCTGCCATTCTCCCTTGCATCGCTACCGACCCCTCCTCCTCCTCCGCGTCTCTATCTTGAGGGAGTGCGGCTACAGCTGCTGCAAACTTCACCAGTTTCGTTTGTATTAACTTTGCCTCGTCTGCCAACCTTCTCTGTGCTATCTCCTTCTTCCTTTCCTTGATCCTTTTGCAGTGGTGTACTGTTATACTTTGAATTTCGGGCCAGCCTTTTGCTTCAATCTCTGCTATTTTGTTGAGTGCTTTCTGCACTTCTTTTGGGAGTCCTCTCTTTATTATAAAGTAAAACAAAGATGTTGATTGATCCCAGGCCGTACCCGTTTCCGCTCTCCACGTCTCCTGCATCCTTAAGATGAAATCCATAGCATCTTCCCCGTCATTCATTGTACATAGTATGACGGATTGCAAATCTGGTGTGTCTGGGAAGGTGTCCCTCAATGCGTCCCAGATCCTGGCGCGTAGTGTATTAAAAGAGGCACCGTCATGGTGGTCACAATCTAATGTTATCCCTGGGAATCTGGCCTTTTCCCAAACCCTGTCAGCTTGGTCACCCACTGCAGACACTAACAAGCTTTTAACATCACCAACAGCTAATAGGACTCCCGCTGTGTGCTTCTCGAATGCATATATCCATTTACTTAAATAAGTTGGCCTTATCCATCTGAGCCCAGGGAATGTAGTTTGGCCTCTCACCTCCTCTATGTATCAAGGGTAGCTGCAACCTACTTTTTGTTCCTTTCCCAATACTCACCTTTGCCCCTTTCTTTCCCAACGGTGCCATTCTTCCCACTCTATTCCTCAATCTCCCAGTCCATTCTTCTTCCATAGCTCTCCCAACGGTATGTCGTCCAGTCTCACTGGCATCCCTCCTGTTGCCAGTCCTAATCTTCTTCCTTCCAACTCATCTTCCTCTATGTCACACCACAACTCCTCCATCCCTCCTGTGGCCATTCCCTCTTCCCCTGGGTTCTCTCCGGGCGTATGTTGTTCTAATTCTATTATTCTGGTTGGCTCTTCTTGTATTCAGAATAGTATCTCCTCCTTCTTCCACCGTTCCTCTATGGATCTGTCAGGCTTTTGTGCGCTTGGTGTTTGCTCGGGTCTTGACGTGCTTGACCAACTTTGCTCACATATATTTCGTATTCTAGATAGTTCACTCTGGGCCATTGAGAGTCGGGAGTCTAGATCTTCTGTTAATTTTTCAATATCTACTGTAGGAGTACTCACCTGCCCACTAGTTCTGGGGCAATCATATGGCTGGGGTGCAGTTGGTCGTGGGACAACTGCGGGAGCAGGTGTGGACACATACACAGGATCACTATACCCCTCAGCAGGCACCGGCTTATTTAGGAGGGGGTACAACCGTGTAACCTCTATTGACCCTTCCTTCCCTTTACCCTCGCTTTCGCTTTCCTCTGCTGCCAGGGTCGAGGCAGTTTGTTCTTGTGCTATTTCTTTTCTTTTGATTGGGGGCACTTCTTCAAACAGCCTCCATAAATCTAATATCTCTCTTCTGTTGTGGAACTGTTTTCCTTTGTAATTCATAAACAAGCATGTGGCCATCATGTCCAGCACGCTTTTATCAAATGACCCTCCTTGGGGCCATACCTGGGGTAGCCCTTCCCCCTTTAGTTCCATGACCCACTGGTCATGGTACTTGGTTATGTGTTCTGCGTAACCTGGTAAATTTCTACAAAATATGTTCCTGGGATGTTTCGGCCCCCATGTTGTTCCCCTCTCTTCCACCCACTTGTGTCACCTTACGTTAATCAGGGTACCTTGTGCGTACACTTACAATGATAGCAACTCTTAGATACTTATATATCTCTGTCACACCCTGAGTACTTAATTTCAAAAGGTCACACTAACCATCACCACTTTTCATCAAATCCTGATACAATCAATGTATCACTTTGTCACCACATTTGTAGCAAAAAGGGAGCATAACATATTCAATACATGACGTCACTTTGACAAACGTTTTACTTACAACACACAACATACACCCCCCTTTCCTTCCTTCACTATTTCTAATTCTAAAGATCCCTTTCCCGCTGATCCATTACACCCTCTTACCCTTGAAATGTCGGACCTCTTCCCCTTATAGGTGTAGAAAAAATTAGAAATAAAAAGCGTTTTTCTGATTTTTACACTGAGTCTTACTCCTCTGAGCCTTATTCCCAGTACTAGTCAAGATAGTACTATGCGGCGCCGCCTTCTACCCCCTTGCAGAGCTATGTTCCCTTCTTCCTTTTTTCACCTCGTAATCTCTTTAACTTATCCTAATGGCCATATGCAACAGAAAGAAAAAAGTATGGAATCAACACTTAATTTACCCCTAAGAGAACCCTCTTTGGCTTAGCTTAACTTTGTACACTTCTATCAATATCCGACTCCTTTTAATGTCACTCGCACTTAATACTCACCTGCCCGTCTTGATCTGAGACTCTCCGGACTCGGTCCGTCCTGGCGGCGCTGCCTCACACTCAATGGCTGCCCTCGGCTCCGGCGAGCGGTACTAAGGGTTTTTGAAGTGGGACCCGTACCCTCTCACCCTATTGCGTGCGCACGTCTAAGCATACCAGTTGCCTTAGGCACGCAGCTCTCTTGAGGGGGCGCGCCGTGTGTCTCCACTGTGGCCAGGGATGTCTCGTGCCAAAAGGGGACAAAAAGACAAATCACGTCTAAGGGGTCATCACTTGAAAGTGAGCGTCCCCCAAAAGGCATATAACACTCCCCAATGAGAGTCAATGATGGACACACCCCTGGAGAGAATGAGACCAAGACCAAGTGCGGTTGAAAGTAAACGTCTTTTTATCTAAATCGATATAGGGCATGCATAGGACTCTGCAAACTCTGAGAGCGCTCTGTCTGACAATAGCAAAGACAGTAATTTATATTACAAATACACGTCATGCATGAGCTAAGCTATAGGGGCCACATAGTCTTGGGGATTGGATGGTGACGACTAGCTACTATGTAAGGTGTAGGCGCGGTGCTCCATGATTGTCGGAGATCCATGTGGTGGCATCACGGAGCGCTTGGGTCAGCTGGGCTCATCGGGGTGGAGTGTCAGGGTGCAAGCTGTCCACGGAGATGCATTACTTTGGTGCTAGCAATTTGCCCTTTTGGCCACTCATACACATTCGTGACAACCGTCTATGTCAAATTGGTATATAAAACCTACAACACATCAATCTAATACCAGGGAGAGGACACATAAAAACAGTATGCAATATGAGGCTTCCTTCATACATCATCGTAAAGTTGTCATTAACAAAGGATCCCCTCTCGTGGATCCAGGTGTCTTATCAGAGGGCACGGGTTAGGCTACCTTTATCATTCTACTCTGTTAGATGTAGTGAGTGATGGTTTTACGGTATGTTAGTACAGGGGCGAATAACTGTTTTTATGGCCCATTAAGCTTAGGGTGAACTGGAATACTATTGGGTCGGAGGGGGCACATAGCTAATACCTCAAAAAGGCGGTGGGAGTTGGGGCCGTGTGACTCGTAATTCTTCTTGGCCTGGCCAGGGCAGTACACAGTGATTTTATGGTGGCATCTGATGTCGGAGGCATGGGGGAAGGTAAATGCTTGGTGCGGGTCCAGCAGGAATACGGGGAGGTGTAGCCGTACTGTTCCAACAACAGAAACCCGGGGACCTTCAAGCAACGGCGAGCCTTGAAGGGAGGAGGGGGGTTAGATGTACAGCTCTCCGGCGGAGGGGGAGATGGCCTTGTAACTTTTCGCGGTTCCCTGTTTACTGAACGGCATGAACATTATTATAGCGATGGGTTGCGTTAGGCTTGTGGGGGGCGTTGTGTAAATTGCATATCTCTGTAACTCGCGTGTGCTCATGTTTTCAGGATCAATAGAGAGAGAAAATTATCATTTACAGCACGCAACGTTTTTCATTCTGCTGCTTGGAGACCATGAGGAAAATGAACATAAAACATGAGGTAGAACAAGGTTGGTGGATGCATCGATCCCAGTGACAAATTACAGCATCACACTTCTGATCGAATGAAAGTTCAACTAACATTCCAATCAACATCAGATGTGGTTCACTGCTTCAATAGGTTCACATATGTCACTTACAATCATATCATACACAGGCTTTTTATGCATTTTTTTTTTAACCGTTTTACGATAGCAGCACTCATGGGTCAGTAAAGGGTAGATTTGTGTGCACATACATTTCACATCTTTACACGGACATGTCTTGGGGTGAGCAAGAGTCATACCACTTTAAAATGGCAATTGGCAATGCAGGTTTTAAACTTTTTTTTTTGCAAATGGATTAGCAGCATGAATAAGACTGGAAGGCACAGGGATTTAGCATGCAGGGTTAACATTTCACCCAGGGGGACAGGGTTGGGGGGTCATGAATACTACATATCATGAACATGGACGTCTGTGGGGGGTCAAGTTATCTTTCATACGGACAACTATGTTCCTTTCCAGACCCCAACTAAAAGTCAGGTCACCGCCAGGGGAATGATGTACTGCGGAAGGTAAATAATACAGTGTTTGTTTTGTTACTTGTTCGCATCTAGTTGCTCGTGAGAACGGGCCTTCAGCGGTGCTGCCATGGGGAGGAGGCTGGGGGGAAGTCCAGGCTCGCTGTGCGCGATCAAGTGGGAGTGAGCTGCAGTTTCTGAGGGCGGCCTGTTCCACATGATGATGTACTGCGGAATGATGTACTGCGGAAGGTAAATGATACACTGTTTGTTTTGTTACTTGTTCGCATCTAGTTGCTCGTGAGAACGGGCCTTCAGCGGAGCTGCCATGGAGAGGAGGCTGGGGGGAAGTGCAGGCTCGCTGTGCGCGATCAAGTGGGAGTGAGCTGCAGTTTCTGAGGGCGGCCTGTTCCACAGAGGCCTCGGTTTAGTATACTCAAAATGGAGTCTAGATGCATAACAAAATGGAGTCTATGTCATGTTACAAGGTGAGCTGTGCAGCCTCACGTGTCAATCCGCAGCCACCCTGCTTCCCGGGCCTAGGTGCATGGGGGGCTGCTGATGAGTCATGAGCCTCACATAGGTGGGCAATGTGGGGGAGGGGGGTCCTAAAGACCTGTCCTCCCATACAGTTTCAAGGGGAAGGTGGCCACTTTTCCAGCACATGTGGCTCAACCAATTGAGGAGGTCTTGCAGCAAACATTGTAAATAGGTTACACTACGTAAATGTCAAAGGATGCTTTGTTGCATCACTTGCAACATCAGTTGGCAAAAGAGTGCAACCAGCAGTAAGAACATCAACCAGTTAAAATTCTTCCAATTATATCAGGAATGTCAAGCTCAAGATTGATGTTATAAATGACCAGTACAACAATGACACCTTTTCAAAGCTACATGAGCAGTAAGGGGGCTGTCTACATCAAGGACATGCTCTGTGACACCCTTCTCAGTATCTTGACATCTTTCACATAGATGGGGCATCAATAGCCGGTGTATCATCAGCTACATAGATGCGTGATGCCTTTCTAATGGTAATTTTACACTTGAAAAAGGTTAACCACTAAATCTGGTGTTTTAGCCTCTTCACTAAGCAAGTCCGCCAGTCAGGTAAGTAATGAGTGGTGAGTTTATTACAAATTACTGTGCCATCCTTTATTAAGAGAGATCGATAGTGAGCAACACTGGTAACACCCCAACCGGCAGTAACGGTAATCTCAACTACCTAACATTGAATGCACACACGCAATCAATAACATTGAAAGCCTATTCCTCAATTCCACGAGCCCGTGTACACGCACTAGCACGCTACGACATCTGGCTATTGAATCGCTAGGCTAGCTCCCACTACAGGTGTGCAGTCCCAGTGTTAATGTGACAAGTGACATTGTCTTTAACAGTGAGACAAACCCCCCAGTGCCGCAAGTTGAATGATTTACATTTATGTAAATGAACAGTCAATTCATTGCGGAAGACTTTGGAATGAAATCTAATCATATCCAACACAATCTCTAATGATAACAATGGCTTTTTATCCAGAACATCAAAGACACAGAAAACTGGAGTTAGGTTGTGTCATGCTGTGCTTGGTTAGAGCATGGATAACTGTAGTACCTACTGAGAGGACTTGACCAGATTCTGAATTGCTTATGCCAATATGCCCTTGAATTTTGTACCTGTATTGGTTTTGAGTCCTGCTATTGCCACTTGTTAAAGGTCTTTTGGCTCCCACACTAAGTGCAGCCAACCCTTAGCATTCACAGGCTGACACTCAGAGTGAGACCTCCCTCTCTAGATATCTGGCTCTCCCACATAGCACAGCCAACCCCAAAGGTTTAAATGCTGTCCCACAGATCACTGCACCCTCTAACATTCATAGGCTGTAAATCAGAGTGATACCACACTCTTTCGATCTCTGCCTCTCCCACAGTTCACATTCACCCCCCCCCTCCGAAATTGCCCAGGCACTCACATCCAGCGCTGTTACCCCCTAATGTTCATGTGCTCTACAGACTGTGCTTCCCCAACTGCAGTCCCCATGCTCTCCCTCAAAGCAACCTATCCCAAAAGTTTACAGGCTCTGAGCGCTGCACCCCGTAACATTCAAAGGCTGTCCTCTCCCACTAGCACTGCCACATTCATGTGTTGGAAGTATCCCTGAGAATACAGTAACTCTTCCATGACTGCCTAATCACCTACACATTTCAACAGCCATCTACAGGATGGAACGTTGATGCTGCAGAAAGGTGCTCAGCACAGAAATGTCTAATGTGATGGGTTCCAGCTTCCCAGGCGGAGAGATACCAAGGAATATTAGCATGCCTCTAAAGCTGGTCCCAGGGATTCTTCCCAGATACATGCACTGCCAGTTGTGTGACGTCGCCAACTGCATGTTGAAGCAATGACCCTCATTAGGAGTTTGCTGGTATTCTGGCTGTAATATCACCAGGATACAGGTAAATGTTAGCATTGTTACAGGCACCTGATCTCCGGTTTTGCCGGCAGATTGCAGGTGCCCGGAAATGGTAAATAAATCCCCATTCTGGTACCTGTAATGCCAGCTGTTTTTTGCAGGTGAGGAGACTGATTTACCTGGCTGGAGGTAAATCAGGTCACTCCACCGGCAAACTTGTAGTTCGGCAGTGTGGAAATGTGTAATGCCCTGCCAAACTTGTATTGAACCACAATGTCTGCAATGGGGGTACCCTGATGCTGTACAATGTGATCATGTCATGGTGCTCCTTAGCCCTGATAGGTACTCTTTCCTGCATCCTAACCATAATTGGGATTGTCTGCGATGGCAGCTGGATCAGTGGTGGTATCACTGGTGGCAGGAGGCCTGTTGCCATCTGTTGATGTGGTTGCCAATGGATGTCATCCCTAGGCTGCATCACTTTCTTGCCACAGCCCTTTGCCATGCAGAATATCTCACACTCATCACCCTTCATAGACTTCCCTTGAGGCAGGATACAATTCTGCAACACCATGAGGGATGTGTCAAAAGGGAAGAAGCTGTTTTTCCCTCAGTCACCAGTGCCTGTCTTGCCCCATCAACAAAGGCAGGTGTAGGGTGAAGCTCCTCTTCCTCCAACTTCTCATTCATCTCCTCCAACTGCGACCACTCAGGCATCTCCACCACCTACTACATCACCAACACAGGCTAATCCTCCTATGAGAAACATTCTCAATGCCTCCCTCTTCTCTGAACATCAAACAGTTGGGTGAAGATCACTTCCTCCTCTACATTGGCACATACTCAGTAACAGATTGTCACTGAATTAACCTATTATGATTGGAGAACCTGGCCCTTCCTGTCACATGAGAAACAGGCATGTGTTTTCTTCCACCTTCACGCCCTCCTGCTCCACTTCAGACCATTCCTCTTCAGGGTCTTCCACCTGAAGCCAGACCCTCTGTGGTAGATCAGAATCAGGAGACGTACAGAGTGCCATTTTTTACAGAATATTCCTTTATTGTGAACCACAAGACCTTAGCTGTCCCTAAGCCTTATATTCTCTGCCCTCCTCTATATTTGAAAACATAAAAGGTGCTTGTCAGGATGTCTTACAAAATACACAAAGCCTTCTGAACAGACTCCTTTGATATCCTGAGTTATGCCCCTACCATTATAAATGAAAAATATGAAGGCAACAAAATTACACTTACAGCCCTGGCTAAAGCAAAATAACGGTGGCTGGTTTCTGACGCACACCCTAGTGTCTCTTTATCAATAGGGGCTCCTAAGCCCGGAGCACAGTCCAAACAAGTACACTGAGTGTCTCTTCAATCTTTCTCTCCTCAGCCAGTTCAAGTAAATGCACTATGTCTCTTGTCCTCTTTCTCTCGTGGGGACCCTTGGCTTGGTTTCCCACTATGATGGTCCTCCTTGTGCTCCTTACCTAGAAGCTCCTGGTAATCTCTCTACCTGTGAAGCTGTTGGTCTTCATCCTGCCTTGAGGTTTAGTTCTTCTAATGCTGCCATGGTGCGTCATCTCTCCTACCCCGCCTTAGGGTCCAATCTCTCTCACTCCGTCGTGGGGTCTGGTATCTATCCCCTCACCTTGTCATCTCACTTTTCAAACTCCATCCTGGGGTCTGCTTTTGCTTACTCAACCTTGGGGCCTGGATTCCCTCACCGTGCCTTGGGGGCGGGGTCTGCTTTCTTTTACTCCACTTTGGGTCTGAATTCTCTCACCCCACCTTGGGGTCTTGTTTCTCTCACCCCACCTTGGGGTCTTGCTTCTCTCACCCAGCCTTGGATTCTGCTTTCTTTCATCAAGCCTTTGGGTCTACTTTCTCCCCAATGTGGGATATGTTTTCTCTCACCAGTCTTTGGGGTTTGCATCTCTCATCCTGACTTGGGCTATTGCTTCACTCACCCCACCTTGGGGTCTGTTTTCACTCACCTCTCCTTGGGGTCTTGCTTCTCTCATCCTACCTTGAGGTCTTGCTTCTGTCACCCCAATCTTAGGATCTTGGGCTTTGCCATCCTCTGCCCGGTTCCCTGGAGCCACTGCGTACCTCTGGTCTGTATGTGGTGCTCCTTGGGAGAATCAGTGAGTTTGGCTGACACATCACCTCTTCCTCTGCTTCTTGTATTTATACTTTTGTATTTTATTGACATTTTATAGTGCTTGACGTCTAAGCGTAACGATACAATAAAAATGTGCATGTCAAAGAAACAAAAACCAACAGATCAGTGAGAGAGAAGAAGAGCTTTATGGGGGCTCTTCAAAAGGGAAAAAGAAGATATGGAACGTAGAGAGTTCCAGTTTTTGGATGTGAGCAGCGCAAATGAGTGGAAACAGATGGTACACATGGGTAACGGGGGACAGTTAGGAAATGGACTGATCATGCTGGGGAGTGAAAAAGAGAATAAAGACGAGAGATAGGGAGGGAGATTGGCCATAGAGGCAATTGAAAACAATACAAAGAAAGTTAGAAAGTACACATGTTCGAGGAAAGATTGTGCAGAGAATGCAGAGTGAAATTTAATAGGGTCACAAAGGGAAATTGTGCAGGGTACCCGGATAGATGAATTATATGATACACCGGAGACCAACCAGAAGAGAGGAGCAGTAACATAGTCCATAGAAAACTAGAAAACTAGAGAGGAACTGAGGAGTTTGGTAAAGGAGAATGTAAGAAATTGACAAGCTTTGCGGATTTTGAGCAGCTGATAGCTGATAGCTGGAATGGGAAATAGATGAGATATCGGAGGAAAAGGAGAGTGAAGAATCCAGAAGAATCCAGAATGACATCAAGATTAGGGGCTGAAGGAGAGATGGAAAGGATAGAGGGGAGAAAAGAGACTGAGAGAGAAAGTCATGAGATGGTGGGGGTAGGGAAGAAAATAACTTCAGTTTTCAATGGATTAACGTGGAGGTAGTGAGAGGACATCCATGAATGAACAGCAAGAAGACAGGCAGTCAAGGAAGAGTGATTAAAGTCTGTAAAAGGAGTGAAGGAAAGATGAGATAAAAGCAGCAGAGGGATATAGAAGGTCAAGAGAGTCAGTCAGAGTGTCAGAGAGAAGAGAAGAGACAGAATAAGCTGAAAGAGAGGAAAAGGTACAGAGGGAGGGAAGAGTAGCGACAATGGTTGAAGAAAAAGAGGAAATATCATAGATTCGAAGGTCACATCAACGGAATGTAGAAGAAGATTGAGAGGGGGAGAGGAAGGAGAATGAAAGAAGGAAGTGATAAGAGCAGTAGTGTGGGGAAGAAGTTACTGAAGCAGAGATAGTGGAAAAAATAAGGTCAAGGGAAGGTCCTGATATGTGAGAAGGTTGAGTGAGAGCTTGTAGTAGTGAATACGAAAATATATAGCAGGTTAGTCCCCAGATTTATGTTGCCGGGGAGCTAGTGGTGTAACAGGGAAAATACATATAGCAATTACAAACAACCAGTGGCTACCCCCCTCCTCCTGTTTTGCTAATTAGCAGCCTATAAATGCCCTATTGCGCAACTAAGTAGCTTGCTCGACTACATGCTCCAACTCTTTTGACACAAACCACATGTTTAGAAACATTTCTTGTTCCTGGTGACTTATGTTCACCTTTTTATTTCAAAATTCTACAAACACGTTTAAGGACACACAACATGTATCTCATATCACATATTAAACTGCAGTAAGTGCAATTGTGCAAAATTGGGTTAACGTGCCACATACTGTTGTGCAAATAAGCAAAAGACAATACAATACAATGTTCAACAATTTCACAAACATTAGTCACAGGGAGTGCCGTAGTCTTAACAAGCGTAAATCTTTTTTATGTTCTCAACTAGTACAGTGAGGTTTTATCAGACTAATCAGTCCATTACATTTCTATTTTCACCAGACTCTCACTATCCTGTCAATGCTTGCTATGACGTACATCAACTTCCCTAAGGTATTCTGATGATTCAATATCCCGCATCTATTTTTTGTTACAGAATGTATTTATGATATAATGTCGACACTCAGTGTTTCGGCCATTTCATGGGGAATTTGCCCATCAATTGCAATCCCTGAACACATTACCTTGTAGGCCTTCGTCAGGACAATAAAGCGTGAGTCAATTGAGATCCAGAGTCTTATCTAACCCAATGGCGTGACTTTGTTCTAAAAAATATATACAAAAAGTACTGTGAGTTGGGAACTCTTATGAAAAGCAATTTTCTTTGGCATAAAATGGCATTTATTAGGCTAGCTACTACCCTATTTTGTATTTATACAGAGGAGAATATGTTCATTTCTTCTAGACGCATTCCAATACAAGGCACTATCTAAAATCTAAAATCAATTCCTAACATTTTCTGTGTATATATATATATTTTTTTTTTTCTTTCTTTCTCTGCTTTTTATTTACCCAATTATCATGCATGTTTGTCCTGGTCGCATATTCTACTGACCTTCCATTCATTGTTGTGGTCCAATGGGTGGGCTTTTTCCCTTCTTGGACCTCCGACCAGATATCTTCCATCCTTTGATTCCTAAAAAAAAAGGGCAGGGGTGTTATTTTTTGCTTGATGACCTTTTAATTTCCAGTGTGGATCGTCATTCTGTACATAATATGGACAAAACCTCACGGGCTATCGTTCATGCCTCTTATCTATTTAATAACCTTTTGTTAAACAAGGGATCTTCATGATGTAGATTAAAACTATTTAACCATCACAAGACTTATCACGAGTGCCTGCTTGTGCCCCACCTCCTGTTTGCAAAGCGAGTGAATCCTTTTAAACTAATTTCACAGGCTTAAACAATATAATAGTCTTTCTGAGTTTATCTAGCCACCACTGTTTCCATATATTTTAAAAACCTGCTCCCCATGTGTCTTAATGACTTAATTACAGTCAATACCTTACCAGTCGGGCAGTTACTGCCGCTGCCCCCTCGCTGAGTGATCTTTCTTTTTGGATAATGTTACCATACAAGCCATTATTTTTTGGAGAGGTGCAGTACCACTAAGAACATACAAAGGTCCTAACAAGAAGTGGTACTGAACTTTATCAATCTCGATGTGATTTCTTATGAGGACATTTGTAGGTTTTCAGTGGTACTGCACCTCTCCAATAAAATAAGTTGTGAGGACAGCTGCAGGTCGTAGTTCATTGAAGAGATGCACTACTACTTACCGCATACTGGTGACCTTCTAAGAAATCACATCCAAGCTAAATTTCGAGTTCCCTATACATTGCTGGCAGGGAGACATAAATGTATGCGGCTACCCACTGGCAAATGTAGGTAATTTGCTTGGCCGAGATCAAATGTGCAGGACAAAAGGCAGTTTACACATGTATACTCCACCTTTTTTGCCTGTGCTTTTGTGCTCTGCCGTGAAAAGTGAGTAAACGCTGCCTGTTACGCAAACACAGCATTTAACTGTAATTGTAAACACTGCCTGTCATCCAAGCATTACAGGCCATGTTTACAACGGATCCCAATGGTGGTCTGCCTTCTTTATGCGGGCGATTAAAGCCGACGGACCACATAGGGATCTCCAGCATTTGCGGAGGCATGGAAATGCCACACAAACGGGGTATAGCATAAGCAAAATGTATAAATGCCTTTTTGCAAAGCTTTTTTCAAATGTGATTTACTTTACTCTGGCCCAAAAAGGAGCCCCATTGGGATCAAAATTACAATATATGACAATCCCCCTTGTGCCGTCCCTCCTCCTTTCGCTGTTCCTCCTCCATCACTTGCACAGCCCCTCCTACTCTCCCTAGTACTGCCTCTCCTTTCCCCTTGCACTATTGCTCCTTCCCTTCCCCCTTGTTCTGTTTCTCCACCCCCTTTGCCCTGTCACTCTCTCCCCCTCATGTGCCCTGTTACTTTTCCCACCTATTTACAATGTCACTCACATGTTGGACGGCGAGAACGGTTGCTGACCTACCTTTCATTGTCTTGATTTTTTT
The DNA here is from genome assembly GCF_040938575.1 of Ambystoma mexicanum. Taxonomy (NCBI): domain Eukaryota; kingdom Metazoa; phylum Chordata; class Amphibia; order Caudata; family Ambystomatidae; genus Ambystoma; species Ambystoma mexicanum. Next base: position 223,229,591 of record NC_090936.1, read on the forward strand.
TATTCTCCCTCTTGTTGCCATTTATTTCTAATTTCTGCCCCCTCAGTGCTTCCCTTGCACACCCCACTCCCCACACTCCCGGCAGTGCCCTTCAGTGCCTCCCATTATGTCATTACTTCCTCCCTGTGCTGTCATTACTCATTCCTTACCTCCATGCTAAATGTAAATTGCAATTAACAGCTACAAATATAATCAAACTATTGGCATTGCCAATGCTTGTTGAATCAGCGATCGACTCTCACATAAAACGTGACCCACACACACACACACACACACACTCTCTCTCTCTCTCTCTCTCTCTATCTCTCGCTCTCTGTCTCTTTAGGAAATATGTATTGCCAAAGTAAACCCCATTGAATAATGGTATCAGCAAATCTTTAAAAAATGCAAGTTGCTCAAAAAAATCTTAGGACATTCCAATGTTAATTCGTTGTGATCTGACTTGCCAAGATACAAGCATATGAACACAATTAATGTTCTGATGAGATTTAACACCCACAAATGTGTTATTAGCAAGAAATTAGCCTGTGCTAAAGGCTTGGCAAGCATCAAAGGCCATGCTAGCTGAACCTCAATAGATCTTTCTCTGAAGTGAAGTTCAGACTTATGCAGAAATTGGGCCTCTTCCAATGTCCATGGGTTTTTTGGCAAATCAGTTTCGGTACAGGGCCAAACTTCTTCGGAAGCAAACTATGTGTACAAATGTACTAGATAGATGTCATTTTATCATCACTGGCTAAGATTATTTTAGGACAACACATTACTCTGTGTATGGTGTCTAGTTCACAACTGGGAAAACAGCTAGCAAAGAAGAATGCATTCATTCGTGTTGCCAACATTTCCAATCAGCTTGTGTCAACATTTGCTGTATTTCACTGTGCTCTTGACTTCCTTTGCAAGTTCCTTCTTTTAATTATTTTTTGTTGTTGTTTTCCAGATGCACACTATAATCCACGTCTAGTTTCCCGAGCTGTATTAAGTGGGCGAGGTTTGGTTTTATTCCCAAATGCAATGGCAAGTCAGATTGTACCCTAAAGTAATTGTGCCATGATTCACAGATAGCACAGACCTGTGGATATTCACAATGCATGCACATCTGTGCACACCCGCATTACATGTTATGGGCTATGTTATGTTAATGTATTATTGTATAGTTTGTTGCTGGCATCATTAAAGATGATTATGATGAGGTCCCTTGCCAAACCCCTTCCCACAGCATGGAGGGTCTTCTGAGATCCAGGAACGGTGCCCCACCAGGGCCTTAGCACCAGAGCCATGTGCTACTTGTGAGCTGTACGGGGTGGCAGGAGCCCGCCATCTTAATCCCTTCCCGCTTTTGAACTCTGAGGACCTATTCAGCTCAAACTGGAACTGCTTCTGCTGCCCTCCAGCTCCAGCCACTGCCCTTGAACATCTTTGCTCTTCTCGGGAGAGAGCTGGCTCCCTGCTTTCCCATCGTAGGCATTGACTCAATAGATCGAAGTGATGCACATAGTCTGTGGCTCAGTGGAGTAATTCATCCACTACAGGAGCCTGTGTTTGACCTCATGGTTATAGGTTCGAATCCCGGCAGCTGCACTCAACCCTTCAACCTTAGTAGGCCGATAAAATGAGTACCATTACGTTAAGTGTCAATACACATATGTTAATTGTCAATGATGCCAAGGAGCCCCCCTGGGGGTGATCGTGTGTTCTACAAATACTCCTGTTATGGTATAGCCAGAGGAGCCTCACCCTTTGCCTCTATATGTGGTTGTCTCTGCTTCGTGGGCCTCATGTCCACCATTCCAAGATAAAGCTGTCTCCCCTACTCACCATCAAATATGAACCCAGGAGTATATGGTTAAGGAAAAGGCCCCTGGAAACAACAAGAAAATAAAATATGGGATGGGAAGCTTGCCTTGACTGGAATTGTCGTTTAAGTTAAGTATATAAGAAATGTTGCATTAAAAAAAAATTATTTCTGCCTGAAAAGTGTCATCAATATTAAAGGCAGCTTTGGATACCCTCCCCGACCCCACTCCCCGCCCCCCGAAGAAAACCACTCATTTCCAACCGACCTAGCTCTGCTGAAGACAGTGCACATTCCTGCAGCGGAAGACACCGTTGGTGTCTCTCATACACAACTGCTGCCAATCATACATAACGTCCCTCATAATCCGTCCCTCAGAAACATATGTCCATCAGAATTCCTGTAACAATGTCCATTTCTCTACATCCGAGTTATTGTGCACAAGAACAAAGGCAAAACAACTCTTTAGTAATAGTGTTACATATGAAAATCAATTGCCACTCCACAAATTGCGCCAGGAAATTTGCATTAAATTATGAATGTCCTAAGGTTTACACGTGTTTCGGCCCTTGGCCTTTCTCAAAACCGGATATAAGCAAGCTTGTTTCTTGTAATTTCTGAGATGGTTCTCAAAAGCTTGCTTACGTCCGGATTGAGAAAGGCCAAGGGTGAACCACGCGTAAACCTTTACACATTTCCTGCCGCAATTTGCGGAGTGGCAATTGATTTCCACTACCATTTTTAGGAGCAGGGGGATTCACTCCTTGGCTACTCCAAATGAGACAGGGTTTCCAACTATCATTAACTGATGCTTGTAATTCACGCATGCATGTCGCAGAGGGTCTCTCCTTAGTACCCCAAGCATTACTTCCAATTGTGTTACATATGAATGTCTTATAAGCATAAGCGTGTCTAAATACATGATCAAACACATACTCGGTGTACCCTGTTCCGGAATGCCTGCCCATCTAATGGAGGGCCACAAAATGCATGTCAATCAGTTACTCTGCTACAACCTTCTCAACCCACCCTTCTGCCCCACAAAGGGCAGTCAATGGGCCGCACCACGCCTGTCTCCTGCCCTACTGTATAATACCTCACTGACCATCAATTCTTTTCACAGATATGCATGCCAACCTGCCCATGTCGCAAATAAAGCTTATCCAGTTACTGTGCCATCACATAGCTGACCTTCATTTAATATGCACATAATATTCCCTTTTGTATAGTACCTCATATTACTCCCACTGCAGTAGAAGGTGATATTGTTACCCAACATAATGTTATCCAAGTTAACCTTGAATGGGGTGTGATTCACACACTTTGGAGAACAGGATCCTTTACTGGATTTAAATAACAAATCGTAGAGCTGTGCCACTCATTGGGTGCACTTCTCACACCTCATGGTGCACTCACTTGGTCGTACTGTCTCGAGTATTGGATCCGAGTCTCTCTTGGTAGCACAGTTTCACTCGCTTAAAGGAAATCTGATCATGTGCAAAATTGTCACACTCATGGAGTGAAAGTCTCTCATTCCCCCGCCACAGTGCCTCTGCTTGGTTGTGAGTCTCACACCATTAAGCACAGTCTTGCCTAATAAGTGAACTTCACACCTAAAAGCTTTCTGGCTTCTTGGGCACAAGACCTATCCATCAGCGCATAACATCCCTTTTTGGCCATGTTTTATTCGAGGGGCACATTTAATGTATGTGGTTTGAGTATCATCAAATAGAGAACGGCCTAAATCGGTTTGATGGAGTTTTGCACCTTTAATAACACTTTCATTGATTGGGCATGCCTCCCACATCGTGTAGCTCTATCCCACTCATTGTGTGAGTCTCACTCACTCACGCATTGGTTGAGTCTGAAACCTGGGAGCACAGACTTACCCAAGGTCTGGAGTCAGATCCTGTACCAGGGTCTGAACTATTGTTTGTGAGTCTCAACCCTGGGAGATGAGTGTGAGCCTCTAACCTCATTTAATGAAAATTCCACACCTTGGAGTAAAGTATTAATCAATGGTTGTGCGTCTCTCCCTTTGGACTACTAGATCGCTCATTGGGGGAGAATCTTGCACATTGGACCTCAGCCCCACGCTTTGAGTATGTCACATCTCGGAGCAAAGAATCGTTCATTGAGTGTGCAGTTCATGTTGTTGAGCACAAGCCCAATGGATCCCCCGTGTGTGTGTCTTCCATAACTTGCAGTACAGTCTCACTCATTGAGCGTGAAACAGAAACTTTGGCTCTTTGGGCATCCATTTTCCTCTTGGGAACAGCCTAATTCATTTGCTTTGATTCTCACACCTTCATAGAGTGTCTTTGTTTGTGAGGGAGAATCACATCTTGGAGCAGGTTTTCCCTCAACGGTTGATAATCTCAAGACTATGTTGGAAGCTTCACTCTTGGCTAATCTCAATCACCCCATTGACATTAATGGAGTCAATCTCGTACTTGATTAGAGACATATTTCTGTTAAGTGATTAGCATTTCTTCATGGACTTTCAAATCAAACTTTGGTGTACTCTCCGATCTTTTGATGCCTACCATATACATTCAGTGTGTTGTTGACGCCTGGCGGACAGGCCATCGCGCACGGAGAGAACGGACCGTAGCACAGGAGTGGAAATGTAAAAGTAAAGCCCAAAAGCGCAAGATATACGCATCAACACAAGCATAAATTGGCAATTGCCGGAAAAAGGATTATAGACAGGTGTAACAACGACCAAGAACCCAAATAAAGAAACCTTCATTTGCAGCCAGGAACCACAGAAGTCCATTCACACGTGAACAACAACAGAGAGAAAGAATCTTGTATCTAACTAAAAACAGTCTAAAGATGTCCGTGCTAAAACTATGAAATGTAAACACTATAAGTGAGTTGATACTAAACTTGACACACAAAACCAAGTAAATAAATTGCCTTGATAAACCCCAAGGAGGGGTGAAACAATAGCATGTGCAAAGAAATGTTGGCACAAATGTTTTTGTAAACAATTATTTATCTCACATTGGCAGGAATGTCTCTTATAGAATGTTAGATCACTCACCAAAGAAAGTCACTGCAGTTCACTGAATTAAATACACAAAGTGAAGTAACTTGTGCCCATAATGATGTATGTGAAATAACATTTATAAGCACTGGGTGATGTAACCTATGCTTATGGGATAAATGTGAAACACATCGAATAAAATGCAAGTACTGTATGTAGAAAACGAACAAGTGTGTACCTCACAATCATTACGCAAGCTGGGAATCTGTGAGGACATCCCAAGTATAAAGCTCCAAGGCTCACATAGGAACAAAACTCCTTACATTTCCTAAACAATAGGCCGGCAGGTGAATATCGGTCGCTACTGAGCCATGCAGCCACTGACCTCCAATTAGACTCTTGGATGAGTCAGTTATTAGCTAACACACCAGCAGAAAGGCATCCATACTGATCAGAAACAAAGGGTAGAGCGCACAAACTGGTATTATTCACCAAAAGCATAAATACCTATTGATAGTTTCACCAATCCTTCGGACTTGGTGATACACGTCACGGCCACTATTAGCTGTGCTGTAGAAACCCTTGCCCAAGTAAAAGTTAAAAAGATTAAAACTGAAAAACATTATAACACCTGGTATAATGAAACCATCACTCTACTCAGACACCCTTAAAGATCCCTTGAAAGGGATTGGCGTGAGAATCCCTGTCCCCAATACCCCAGCCTGTATAAACAGGCAGTGAAAGAATTTAAAACAGCCATCACAGAAGCTAAATCAGCTTACCTTAGTACAAGGATCTAGAACGCTCGCTCAAGTTCAGGTGAACTCTTTAAAATCCTCACAGAATTGGGGGAAAGTCTCCTGTGACTCAAGATCATAACAAAGACTCACCATGGTGCCGGGCAATACACGACAAACTCACCTCTAAAATCACAGGGCAATAACAGACCATCATGTGTTGGAATGCCGGGGGTGGAGGCAGAGCAGGGTAGGATATGGGAGTGCTTAACAGCTCCACATTTTTAACATCTGTACATTTATATGATGCGTATAGATCACTGCACATTGCATATGTTTCATGACACAATGAGTGTACTGTTGAATGATTTTGCTGCCACAGTTGAGCGTGGTTCTTTTTGTTGTAAAATTATAAAGCAAACAAATATTGTGTATTGAAACACATTGGGCCTCATTACGAGTCCGGCGGTAACCGAGGTGGTAAAACCTCATGGTTACCGCCGGACTCGTATTACCATTCCGCCTCCGTGATTCCCGGAATTAAGGGGGCATTACAACCCCGGTGACCCGGGAATTCGGGAGGCGGAATGGTGTAAGTCCCCATCCCCATTGAGTCCCATAGGTCTCAATGGGAATGGGGATCATGGAAACACCGGCACCATCTCATGATGGTGCCAGTGTTTCCTCGTCCGCCTGCAGGCGGGCAGTGGTAAACCCGCCTCCACCTGCCTCCACCTGCAGGAGTCGTGATCACCCGGTATGAAAACAACGGTGGCAGCGGGTTTACCGCCACCGTTGTTTCCATACTGGGTGAGTTGTAATGAGGCCCATTATTTTAAATCAATAGCTCCTCTATATCATTATTCCGAATATTTAGGTCTGTACAAATATCCTTTTCAGATTATGCCTGTAAAGAATGAAGATAAAAATGCATTTCCCTGGAACACAATAAATCTCATTGAAAAGATAGACACGATGTTCTACGCATGTCTTTTACGTTCTGTGCAGTTTTGCAGGATGTGCCACAAGGAGTATTTCAGAGGCTTACAGATTGTGCCACCCCCATTCACTCCATCTCACCAATCTAAAAACATCTCTTTACGCATCTGATGTGTTGCAGGTAGATGCTATGGATTCCTCAGGCACCATCTGATGTGTTGCAGGTAGATGCTATAGATTCCTCAGACACCATCTGATTTGATGCAGGTAGATGCTATGTATTCCTCAGGCACGTGAATGTTTTAGCACCTGCAAACAATAGGTGGATTCCAAAGGAATCCATGTAAATTCCCTCCCCTGCCAAGCATGGACATGTTGGGTGGCATTTGTGATCATTGCATTTTGTGATTTAAACATGCACAGAAACCCTGGATTCCTCGGCATGAAAACAATCAATGTTACATTGAGAGGACTGATAACACCTTAGTTTACATCTACACTGTCCCCTTTATGCAATTTCCAGGCTCATCCAAAATGAGCCCCCAAGTGTCCCCAGTTTTTGGACATGTAATGTAAATGAAGTAGTGGGAAAACATAATGTTCCCAAGATCACATAGTTTGTTCAAGAGGGGAAACCGGTATTAGAGAGGATGTCCTCATAATTCATAGCTTTTCAGTGATCTTCACAGGTGATGGGCCTGCTATCCAAAATAGACCCCTGGGTGTGGGTCTATGGAAATAAAAGTGAATATGTGATATTTTAGGTGAATATATTTATAAAAATAGAAAATAATTTTGCAGAAATTGTAACCTTAGTGAGGGTGCAAACCAACCAGACCCAGACTAAAAGCACATTTACACATGGGCATAAGGTTTATTAATTTCGGCCAGCATTGAACAATTTGCCTGTGTTCCTTGCCATCCTATTGGTGTATCCTTCCTATTCAATGTCTTTATTATCAGTGTATTTTCCTGTAGATGACTCAATTGCATGGCAATCGCTGTGCCTTGAACTAGTCAGCCCTTCCCAAAGGCACCACAACTCACAACTCACAAACAGTTCATCACATTTATGGAAACCCACAAGCACACATTTACTTCTAAACCTTGTGTATGAAGTTACAGACCCTGTGCGCTTCCTCTGTTCAGGCGTGTGAGGATTCAATGTTCTGCTCATCCTCATGCTGTTTTGATCTTACCCAACCAACTGAATTGAATCCAACATGATACCCTTGCTGTGCTGCAGGCTCGCGAGAATGATGCGCCGCTGCAATATAGGGGGCGCAATATGAGGCACTATAGAAACACATTGACAGGGTGCATTGTAAATTGGGTGCCTGCTGGATATGGGGTAGGAAAATGGGAGTTCTGTTGGCTGAGCGTACTGACGAATTTGGCCCTGCTTAGATCAAACTGAGGAGGATAAAACTGAGCTCATTTAGTCTGAGAGTGCTAACAATATGGACTGAGTGCACTGACTATTGTGATCTTGTTAAATTGAGGAGTGAGATTAAGGAAAACTCCCCGCACCAGCAGAGGCCATTCAAAATGAAATGTCCTGCTGGCTTCAGTGCCCATAAAACTGTGGGCCCCATGCACCATGGGTACTAAAACCAGAGCTTTAGATGGACATAGCATGATGAAAAGTCCCTATTGAAACTACAATGTGATGGCCAGTCAGGGCGCGTATTGAAAAAATTGATATAATGTGGTTCTGTTGGGCTAAATACACTAGAAAAGGAAGTCTGGAAAGATTGGGGACAAATGAAATTAGGTCCTGCAAGAAGAAGGATAAAAAACATGTCTTAAACGTATTGCTTCACTGAGCGTGCATTTTGCACCAGGGTAATGATTGCCCTAAACATAGTCCTTTGCCTGCTCCAGTAATGCATTGAAAGAATATTTTGCTTTGCCCTAGTGCTAATTTCGCTTCTACAGATGTGTGTACAGATGCAACTGTGCTGTAATACCAACTCACGTTGCTACTGGATTGAGTGTGTTTAATTGAGGATGTCTTTTAAACTAAGACATTGGCAAATTCAACCCTGATGGATCGAGCACACTGGGGAAGAAGGCATGCTCGACTGAGGGAACGGGAAAATGTAGTCCTGAAGGGTTTGTGAAGGTTTGTCACTTACTAGGCCCTGGGGATCTGTCTCCCAGTTGGCCAGGACACGGCCATCACTATTGGATCCAGTTCCTGAGGGTGGACCAGTGCAGGAGGATCACCTAGATGGGGGGTCCTCGGGAAGTGGAAGTGGGACACCGACGGGTAGGATGCGGTATCCCCTTTCTTATAACTCCTTTTCCCCATCCTAACCCATAGTATACTCAAACACTCTACCCCGCCCTTTTCCAAACCACAAACCTGTAACGCTCACCTGATTCCCGCAGAGGCGCCGGTCTTGACTGGGTGAATGCCGTATCTTCAAAGGTGATGTGTAACACACGGTTGGCTCTTTGGGCTGGACCTCTGTGCACTGTATGTCTGACTCGAAGAGTAATATGTCTGCAGATAGAAAATATGGGATTAATGAACTGGGGTTATTGGGTGCCTCTCTCCTCTTCCCTTTCTCTTCTCCTGTAGAACCCCAAAGGTTAACACCCTCACCTTAGGTAAGTGAACGCCGAGCTCTCCATCTGCCTCGGGGCAGGGTGCCGTAACCAGTTTCTTCACTGGATAAGGGTGCAGGCCTCTTGACCTCAGAGGACTGCTGTCCGTCGTTAACTGCACGAACGGTAAGTTCTGGGCACTTCAAATGTCTTAAAAGTCTTTTGTAATGATATCTCTTGTTTTGCAGGGTTCCGGCGATGGCGGATGGCGGGCTGATGAGAGTTGAGGATCGAACCCGCGTGAGGAATAGAAGCGCCTGGAAGCACGTAAGTAAGCGCTTGTAGCCTGCTTCACGATGCGCACTAACTGTCCCTTTTATCTTGCAGGTACAAGTTCGGAGCTTTAGAGAAGCTGAAGGGTGCTGGAATACCCACTGGATTCGGCGTGGGAAGGAGTAATGGCACGTGAGTAATAAAGTTTCCCAATGTCTTTAAACGCACCTTCTTTTGTCTTTCAGATGCGGGATGCAGCGCCGAAGGCCTCCGGAGCGTGCGAAGAGCTGGTAAGCTTTTGTCTTTCAGATGCCAGAATGCAGTGCGAAGACCTCCGGAGCATGCGAAGAGTAGGTAAGCCTTTGTCTTTCAGATGCCGGAATGCAGCGCGAGGCGTTGGTGACAGCCGATGGACCAGGTAAGAAATGTGCTGCCACTGAAGACCGTAGTGCTAACCTGTTCTTTCTTTGTCTTTACAGGTGCTGCTGAAGACTGGATTCCAGGATGGTAAGCCTTTGTTCCCTTAGGCCCAGGATCAGAAGCAGAAGACACGATGAGCGTTCTGCTGCAGAGAATCCAGAATAACGCAAAGCAAGATTCATCCATCGGGTGTGGTTTAAATAGCCTCCTGTAGTGCTTAGGTATCTCCTTCCACAGCCACGCCTAGGTAAGAAAAGAGTTCCTGCTTTCCAGAAGAGTCCAGTGTTCTGAACCTAGGGAGTGGCTTCTGCCCCACCCAACAGGAAAAGTAGTCCCAAACAGAAGAGGATCAGGGGTTCAACTGGCAGGTAAGTAAGCAGCATGGTCCACCCAAGCATTATGAGCTTCCAGCGCTGGGACCGGGCCACTTTATGAGCCTGGTGCCACTGGCGCCAGGACAGGGTCCAAAAGGTCCCAATTGGGACTGGCTGGCACGCGGAACCGGGGTTATGGGTCTGCTTCCAAGTGAGTCGGGCAAATCCTGATCTTTTGGAAGCAGAGATCATGACAAAACCTTTTTCGAACACCACGAAAGATGACGGACAAACACCAAAGCTGTTTACTTTACATCTCCCCCCACAAGGGTCAGGCAAAGTCAAGCAATTGACCAGAATAGCACACACCTGACGTCGCTTTCCCTTACTCACAAGGATAAAAGGTGGAGCACAAGATCATAATACGAGCAAGGCAAACCACACGACAAGAGAGCTAACTCAGCATAGCAATTCAAGAGGACTAGAAAGACGGCGCAAACCGAGAGGGTGACAAGGAGAGAAGAGACCTTGCCCTTTTTGACCAAGGCCCGTGAAACCTCTGCAGAAGGAATCGTAAAACCACAAACAACAGCCAATGTGTTTTGCAGCAGATTTCAACGGTACACAGGGCCCTCCTCTACTGATAACCAAGCCTGGCAGAGATGCTTCTCTCTGTGGTACCAACCTTGACTCCAGAGAGAAGAAAAGCCAAGCGGTTCATCACAACCGGTGAGTCGAGGGGAAAGCCGATAATAAACGAACTGTGTTGAACGAAAGTAGCAAACGGATAATTGAACATGGCTGCTCACTCAGGAAACTCTGGGAGATTACTGGATGATTGAAACTATCATTACCAGAAGGCCCTGGGAAAGACGGACAAAAGGGGTTAAAGTTGTCATACCGGGGTCCAGTAAAATCCTCTGTACAGTCGAAAGTCTTTGACCGACAGATGATTGTGAAGCTAAGGGAATTGAATCCCATATCTTAAGAACTGATTGAGGAAATGTGCGATAGACAAAGTTGGCAAGAGTGAACCCAAAAGAGGGATGCCAATAAACAGGGGGTGAAGTCTAAAGTCCCGATATACAGTGTGTTGACAAGAGAGAACCGGACATAGGGATGCCCACAGTGAACTGTTTAAAAAGACATTAAGAGTCTTGAATCTCAAAGATGAGATTGTGTTGAAGGCCGTACTGAACCTGACAGAGAGAAGGCAAACAGTCGAGAGGGGTCTGAGCCTGGAAGAGGGAGGCAAATGGCTAATTGAACATGTTTGCTCACTCAGTAAACTCTCGGCGATTACCGAATGATTGAACCTACTGTTACCAGAAGGTCCTGGGAAAGATGGAAAAGGGGTTAAAGTTGTCATACAGGGTTCCAGTAAAATCCTCTGTACAGTCAAAAGTCTGTGACCGACAGATGAATGTGAAGCTAAGGGAATTGAATATCGCATCTTAAGAACTAATTGAGGAAATGTGCGATTGACAAAGTTGGCAAGAGTGAACCCGACAGAGAGATGTTCACAGTGAACTGTTTAAAAAGACATTAGAGTCGTGAATCTCACAGATGAGTTTGTGTTGAAAGCCATACTGAACCTGAAAGAGGGAAGGCAAACAGTCGAGAGGGGTCTGAGCCTGGAAGATGGGGATCCAGAGGTGAAAAATCATCACCCATCGAAAAAGGCTGTATTGAATCCAATGGAGGGAAGGCAAGCATTTGAGAAGGATCTGAGCACCGAAGAGGGAGATCAATGGTGGGAAGCCATCACTGCACCGCCACGTGAATGTAACAGAGAAATCTTTTGAATACAAGCCAGGGTGTAACCACTGGAGGGAGGCTGATATTGGAGAGGGGTCTGAGCCCAGAAGAGGGGAACCAAGGGTTGAAGAGATATCACCTCCAGTACAATCAAGAAATAACTTTTGTTTATTATTGTGAAGCCCTCAGACCCTCGGAAGTAAGAAACTTAACTATCGAAGGTCCTGATATTGCAAAGATCTTTTTAGTGGATCTGAGTCTGGAAGAGGCAGAACCAAGGGGGAAACGGCATCACCCAACATGCAAGCAGAAAGGAACTTTTGTTTATTATTTATGAAAGACATCAGGAACCCGGATGCAAGAGACTTTTTGTACAAAAGAGACTTAACCACAGAAGGCCTTGATTGCTGAGAGCGGAACTGTTGGCTCATGCTGGGAAAGTTCGAGCGTGTGCTGTGCTCCAGAATCCTACCTTGTCTCATGCTGAAAACGTGGGGAAAGGAGACCCTGACTACTGCACCCTGACTTATTCTTTGTGAACACTTCTTTCTTATGAACCTCATCCCAAACTCTTTGTTTGTATTCAGCGTAAGGATTAGCAATAGTTTTTATTTTAGTATAGCCCTTTCATTTTGACAAGAGGCCACTAGGACTGCCTTATTATTATTTGATGATCGTAGCTTGCTCCATCTTAGATTTAGGTTTAGATTAGGCATTTTTCCGAACCGCATATACAGTTTAATAAACACCCTTGAACTGTGATCACTTGTGTCTGTCTTTACTGTTGCCACCATGAGTTTCTTACAGACTGTAGGTCTTGATGGCACTAAAACTGGGCCCAAAACTGGGGATAATGAGAAGTGACAGCGTGCATGCTTAAAGTTCATGAAAGGCATGGCTTGCACTGAATTTGGAAGTCTTGCTGCATTGCGTGCACTAAAACCATGTATTCTTTTACACTAAAGTTAACCAAAATATAGGTATTCTGCAATGAAAACATTGATAAACGACTTCCTGCTATAATGTGGTTAATGAAACGTTTTGCTGTACTGGAGACAGAGGGCATTGTGATTCTGTTAAAATACTAGAAATCGGGCTGGGGTGATGAAAATGTTGGAATGAGGGCACTGAGAAGGCGAGTACTACTGGAATGAGAATAACGAAATATTAGGTTCTGACTGGCTATGGTTAACGAATAATTAGTATTGCAGCACAAAGGCCACTGAAAAGTCAAGGCCGGCCAGACCTTTTCTGAGGGGATTGAACATTAGATGCAGCAGGAGAGAGAGTAATTCAAATGGGACTATTTTGGAATGAAAATAATGAAAATGGAGCCCCTGGTGGACCAAGGGCATTAAAGAAAGAGGCACTCTTTGACCTGTGGTACTGAAGAACTGGTCAGTGGTGGACACAAGGGGAAATGGTGCCACGAGGGACTGATGCCCTGAGAGCACATGAAAATTGGGTTGCCAATACCTAATTAAGATTGTATATATCCACCAAAATAGTTCAGCAACAATTTGTAATTAGCACGACATGCAATTTTCGACTCTTGCCAAATTGAGTAAAAGCAGCCAAAATTGCAATAATTCGACATTTGCTATCCATTTTGGAAGAGATGTGAATGTTGCCTGCAAAGAACGCTTTGCAGTGGTTTCCAGAGCGAGAGAGAGATACAGACACAGAGAGAGAGAGAGAGAGAGAGAGAGAGAGAGAGGGACTGTGCAGACCATCTTGAGCCTCTGGAGGAATTGCAGTGCCATGGAGTCCTGGGAAACCAAATGGACAAAGGTAAATCTCTGTGTGTATATTTACCATGCTGGCCTACTGCCATTTTCCCAATTGGATTCTAAAGGCAGTTGTGCTGCATATTCCCGTAAATAGGATCTCAGTCATGTTGCTCTTAGACAGAGATCTAGATGCTTCAGTGACGCTATATCTTAAGTTGTTCTCAAGGCCAGGATAATGGAACCCCCAAAGATGTACCTGTGCATGGATGTGTCTGCCCCCAAAAAGTATGTTAGTTTAGCGGGTTGTTCCCACTGTGAGGAAGTAGCATGGTTTACCTGACGCCCTATGCTCGATGCTGCTGTTCAAAATCCCATAGCAGCTGAGAGGGCTGTTCCCGCTGTGGGGAATGAGGAGGGTTTACTCAAAGGCCTATGATCGACTCTTGACTCTGAAGTTCAACATCCCATAGCAGTGGAGCAGAGCATGCTGTTCCCGCTGTGGGTAAGGAGGAAAGAGGAGGGTTTACTCAAAGGCCTATGCTCACTGCAGTTCAAAATCACATAGCAGTGAAGTGGAACGGGCAGTGGTGCAGGCTGTACCCACTGTTCCCCGCTTCTTTCTGGCTGCCTTCTCGCTCTGATCCACAGTGGATATTTGTACCCTAGAAGGCGTCAGGACTGGACTTTATGTTCTTCCTGATCAAGAGCTGGCTGGGTTTCAGTCTAAAGTAGCCTCTGAGCTGCCCGTTACATGTAGTCTCCAGGCAGTTCTCATGGAGCTGGCAGATGCACTATGTCTAAAGGAAGAAGTGTCTAGCTCAAACTCAACCGGAATAGACAACCTTGGACTGGGAGACACCTTGCATCAGCAAGGCACAGCGGGAAGCACTGAATTCCTCTCAACCAGGAGCCAGCAAGGCCAAAAGTCTGCAAGCCTGAACTAATGGCATCATTGATTAATGGAGGGAGCGTAGGCGTAAGCAGCCATTTGACATTTGTGTTTGTAAGTTGATAATATCATAGAAGCATAGAAGCGATGAGAGAAGAAGCTATTGACCCTAGTAGCACAGTGAAACACTGGTGGTAACCCACCCTGTGGTGGAACAGGGAGAGCGCGGAGGCCATAGTAGTGTTGGGTGGCACCTCAAAAAGAAGCGGGGGTTGGGGGAGACAGATTCTGATTGACCCCCCGAGCTGTCGTTGTGTGCCCCGCCCTCCGCTATATGACACACTGCTGACCAGTTTGTATGTGTAATATATATCTAGTGGCCATATAATCAATGGCTTTAACTTCTGACTCATCAATATAACGTGGCACTTAATGTTCCTCATAACTAAGGATACCCTGCAGGGTTTGACATAGCTGACTCAACGACAAGGAGTCTTAGTTGCAGCATGATACCGGCAAAATTGAAAGCCAAGGCTACGAGACAGCATTTAAACCCCCACTCACCCCAAACAGTATTGGGACTTTCAGAAACCCAAGCTGATACATCAGAGCTGGAAAGTGCCGCTCCCACTAACACAGTCTCTGGCAGTGCACTCACTCAGAAAGGATGTAATCCAGAGGGCTGCTTCCTGGGTGAAGTGAACGTTGGACAAAGAATGTCATCACCAACAAGGTCAACAGCGGCAGAGAGGTCAAGGAGGAGTCGAATGGAAATGTTGCCTCAGTCTCTTAAAGAAGAGTGCTGATTCTGTTCTGTGTTGAAGACGGAAGCATGATTGTCTGGTCCTCAGTAGCTTTTGTTGCTCAAGTACCTGCGAATATGGGATGCAGTCACACCTGCTGTTCTTTACAGTTTGACAGATTCCCATTTCTTCTAGGCACGGTATCATTGCAGCAAAAGGAAGTACGAAGGTAAGTAAGTGTGGAACATGAATGTAAACGATTCTACCACACGACCCAGGCAACTCTGCTATGTCATAAAATGATTGCCCTTGTGCTGGGCTTATAAAGGATCACAGGGTATGGAGATGTGTTGTGCCACACATGAGTTCAATCCTTTGAGGACCTGAGGCCAGATTATCTAATTTATGTTATGTTATGTTAAAGTTTCTTATAGCAAGCATGGTCACCAGCTGCGTCGTCCCTTGGAGCACAGTCGAATCCGTAAGGCAAGATGGTAAGGTGGGGGGTAAGTTAGTAGGACTAAGCGGGAGGAAGATCTAGGGAGCTATGATGTGCTGTTGGCAGCTTCAGTTCGGTTTATAACGTTTGCTTAGCGTAGGTGTGTTTTCGGTTGGTAGCCATCATGTGAGGTTATCTGTGTTTTTTGTTGTTGTTGCGGTGTGGTGAAGTATGTGCCTTTTGTTGTACTGTAGATATGTGGTTGTGTTTAGTTCAGAGTTTGAGAGGTGTATGCAGATGGGTGAATGTATATGATATTATTTGATATTATATGATATGGCATTTCTAACGTGCCTATACACAAGTGTTTCAAGGCACGACAAGGCAAGGGAGGATAAACAGAGGGAGGACAAAAAAAAACAATGATCTTACTAGGCCTGGTGACATTGAGATTGCTCAAGTGCAGGGGAGAGGGGATGGGAGAAGTGCGCAGGGGGGTGTTGGGGGCGAGGTCAAGTGCAAGACACGAGATCAGAAAACAAGCAGTGCAACCAACAAGTGACAAGTGAGTGTTAAAAATGCAGACAATAGGTGTCAAAAAGTGTGGGTAAGGGGACTGTAGGGTAGCAGATACAGACAACAAGTGCAAAAGATGCCAGGAGGCAGTGCAGGAGTACAACTGGGCGGGCAGGGACATGGGCCCAATGTCAGAAGGTAGCCAGGTGACCAGTGCAGTATCAGACGAGAGATCAGTAGGTGAGAGGAAGAGACAAGGCAGAAGCAAAGAGGAAGGTCTTGAAGTGCTTTCGGAACCGGAGATGGTCCTGCTCAAGGTTCAGAGAGGAAGGAAGACTGTTCCAAAGGGAAAACCAGCAGAAGAAAGAGATCTGCCCCCAACTCATTGCTTGGAGAAGCGAATGACCCTCAAGGCCAAGGACAAGTCTTGCAGTCCTGTTCTGGATGAGTTGTAGAGCACAGAGAGTAGAGGCAGGCAGATTTAGAAAGAGGCTGTAGCAGTATTCCAGCTACGAGAGAAACAGAGCTCTGGAGACAGTGAACTTCTAGGGGAAGGTGGGGAGGTGCAGCTGGGAGTTTGACTTCTTAGAGACATCAGAGATGTGAGCAGACAAGCAGAGTGGGGAGTTGCAGATGACCCAGAGGTTCTTAGCCTCACAGGTGGCCGCAGGAAGAGGGTCCATAGTTGGCAGCCAGAGAGTGACAGGAAAGGAAGGTGCGGGTGTGCCAATGAGGAGGATCTCTGTCTTACAGGCATTAAGGCAGAGATCATTAGTCATACACAACCCTTGGATTGCAGACAGACAATCCGGGTTAAGCGAGGGAGGGGAGGAGGCGGATGAGAGCCTGAATGCGAGCTGGGTGTCATCCGCATAGCACTGAAAGTTGTAGCAGAGAGCAGCAATGCGGTGGGTGAGAGGTGCCAGGTATTGGTTGAACAGAAAGAGAAGGTAGAAAGGTAGACCCCTGGGTAACACCACAGGTAGAACGTGAGATAGAGGAGAGGAAGGACTCAAGTTGGACCTGGGATGGTTATAGAGGAAAGAGGTCAGCCAGGCCAGGGCTAGATCAGTGATATGCAGGTTATCATGGAGCCAGTTGAGCAGGTTAGCATGGTTGATCATGTCGAAGCAGAGGAGAGATAGAGTAAGATGCGGACAGATGGGTGATTGGCATCAAGGTTAGAGAGCAGGTCTTTATTTAGTAGAGTTGGTTAGTGGGGATACCATATCCTACCTGCACTGTTTTTATTGACTGTGGACCCTGTCCTTCCACTATCACATATTCTGGTGTGCTACACTAAATGTGCTGCACTAACTGTATGCTAAAAATTGAACAAATGCACTCATCACTGGGGTCTGGAATATTCAACATGTGCACCAGTACCTTCATATTGAAGAAATGTTCTTATCACCTGTTTTGCTTCTTCTTTTGTATAGAATTGATCAAGCAAAGTTGCCCCAATCCATATTGCATGAAGATTGTGGAGAAGAAAAAAACGACATTGTTATAGGGAATAAAGAGAAATATTTGTTTTTCTTTTTTATTTTTTTATTTTATATTTTTTATTTTTTATTTTTATTGTTTTCTTTCTTAACCTTTATATTTGCTTGTTCATTACGCGCCACAGGTCAAAGGCATCATATAGACAGACTCATAACACAAAACATAAAAGTTATCCGGTGCATCAAAAGGAAGCAGAATTAGTTAATTGGTAGTGTTTTAAGTTGCTTGCGAAAAGTGGAGAGGCATATCCCCTTCCTGAAAGTGGCTGGAAGTTAATTCCATGCATGTGAAGCCTGGACAGGGGAAGATGGTCCTTTCTTGCTGATTCTCTTCACCTTTGGGCAGGTAAGGCGGAAGGAATCATTAGACCGTGTTATTCTCCCCTGTTGCTGTATTACCATATCATATTACCAATCTTTAAGATATGCTGGGGCTGATCCATGTGTACATTTGAGTGCCATAATCAAAATCTTAAAAAGAATATGTGATGTCGCCGGGAGCCAATGAAGCTCCCGTCTGGCGGGTGTAATGTGTTCCCGCTGGGAGGTGTTTTTCACAATACGTACGCCAGCATTTTGAAGGATTTGTCGCTTGTTGTCGGTATTATTTATATTTGCTCCGCTCAACAGCGCGTTTGTTTGGTTTATGGCACGATCAGAGTGCACCATGACACATCTCTTTTATGGTGTCAACCATTGTGTTGTGTGGTCTATGCAGCTATGTCAGATGGGGAGACATCGATGAATTATCATTTTAAGATCTTCTTTGATTGCTGTTGCTCAGTACATAGATATCCTTTCAAATGGTGTGCTGGGTTACAATGTGCTTAAAGAATACATCAGGGCTCCCAATCCAAACCAGTATCATTCCTGGGGGAATTCCCTGTTAACTACAGACATACTTTCATGAGCCTCATCTCGGAATGGTAGGAATTGCATGAGAATGCTATTGTTACTTGTGTGTCAAACTCAGCGATAACATGTCTGTTTCCTTGCATTTCACACATTTCAGATGCAACATGTAATGATATCTTTGTGGTGTGAGACATGTATTATGAATGAAACCCTCCATTATATCATAGCAGAACATGCTTGCTTATGCATTGCTATTTTTACTTTTATTTTGTATACAAAAGTTTCAGTTGTAAACACACTTATGCACCAACTTTGCGCACCACTTCAGTGGATTCCAATCACAGGCACGCATTTGCCCACATACACTAGAGCAGTGGTCTTCAAACTTTTTTGGCTTGAGCCCCCCCCCACCCGAGGAAGGTTTGGGCAGGCCAGGCCCCCCCAAAAATGCTGAATGGACAGTATGTACAAATGACTATGAACGCCGTCACCGCACCCTAATCCCAGTATTCTGAGAGGAATTGCCACAGCATTTCGCTGCTGGACTGCCCATGTGGGCGGGACAAAGACTGACATGCAAATGGATATTTCCCATCTGTGAAAGGTACAGTGAGCAAAAAGCGTGTGCTGCAAACTCTCATCTCAGAACAGGTTATCATGCCATGTTCTTTCTGGAGAGGTGTGCCTGCTACCTTTTTTTGAAATACCTACTCCCAGTACAGTCTCAGGGCTCCCCCACTTGCTCCCATCACAGCTTCTCCCTCATCCCACTCCCACCAAGTCCCTAGTTCTCCCCACCAATCACAGACCGTTACCAGCACAGTCCGAGGGCCATTGGGAGCCATTGGGAGCTGGTGGTTTTTTAAATGGAGGGGCATAAATATTTCCCACAAAAATAGCCACCAAATAGCCACCAAACGCAGCAAGGGAGCCTGAACCAATCAATGGGGGTTCGTGGGGGAAAGGGTTTCCGCCCAGCAATATCTTTTAAATAATGGGTTAAAATATTGCATTTTACAGCATTTTTTTTTTTAATGGGTTAAAAGCCAAACAGTTTGCAATTAGTCCTGGGGGCCAAGGGGGAAAGCATGGTATTTTTCACTGGACATCTATGATATATATCCAATACAAAATATACCATCCCTGTCCCTGGGCTCCACAGCGCCTCAGAAGGAGAGCTGATTTTGGCAGGTGGGTAGGGGGATTGTGCAACAAAGGCATTTAACCCTCCCCCACCCTCTGCCCTCGACTCGCCAAAATCAGCTCAATGGACCAAAACAAAAACGCACATTGACATAGCAATTACTATCATTAATACGAGCACCCATCACCATACACTCACTCATAACACAAGCATACACGCATCCATACACATATTTAAATAAAAAATAAATTAACACAAACATACCTTCTGCAGGGGCCTGCCCGTGTGTGCTGAAATGCCCCACTCCAAGTTGCTCTGTCTATATGTGTGAGGTGGTGCAGGAGCTCCCCCTCGCACATACAGACATGCAGTGCCCTAGCCAGCATTTTCATTGAGCTATGCAAGGCTGGTGAAGCAAAACACCCCCAGCGTTGCATGGCTCAGTGAGCATGTGCGGCTCGGGAACTGAACTGGTAAAGGGAGACAGTGTTTCCCTTTGACAGTTCAGCCAACCCAGGAGCACTCCCTCAGCTGGAAAAAGCAGCTGAGGGAGTGCTCAGTGTTTCAATGGGCTGGCTCCTCCGCTCCTCCATAATTGGTGAGGGGGCCCCTAGGTGGATGCCCCCTGACCCATTATGGATGAGTCGCCAGGCTCGGACTGGCCTATAGGGCAATAGGGCGATGTCAGTTCCAAAAATGCAAAATGCTAGGCCAGTCAAAATGGGCCACTTTTTTGGCCAATGTGGGCCAGTTTGATGAGTAACTTCACTATGCAGCTGAATACATATTCTTTAAATATCACAATTTGCTAACATTTTAACAAAAAACACCCCTTTGGGTACTATTCAAACAGTATGTGACTAAAGGAATGAATATCTATTTGCAACTGCGGGCCGCTTTTTCTTTGGTGCCTGAGACAGTTTTATGGTCTAGTCCGACCATGTGAGCCGCCCCTGCCCATTTCCTCCAATGTAAAAAAATGTAAAAATAATAATAATAATATCATTTATTTTTTTTACATTTCATGCTGGGCTCTCGCACCCCTCCCCTGGGATGCTGCCACGCCCACCTGGGAAGGGGGGGGAGCTCCACAGTTTGAAGACCTCTGCATTAGAGTAAAACACAAGCACAACACATCCGCCATCAGAATTCAGCTAGTTCCTGAGACAGAAAATTCTGCCTAGCTGCACACATAAAGAGCCTCTCGCACTCGCACACTCTCCTGACAACCTCTCAGCACCCATCCCCATGCCTTACCCCCATGGCTAGCTTACTGGAGCTCGGCCATCCCACCAACTCCCTACTTCGGCCAAATTGACACACGTATTCTAATCTTTCTGACCATTTCCCCCCCTCCATGGACTTCAGCACCCCCAGGGGTGTTCCCACCACAAGCACATTGAGACCATACTAATGTGATCAAGTCTCTATATAAATGACAAACTACTACTACAAATTTTGAAAACAGTACAGACAGCAGAAACATTTCCATCAATCCATGCATTTGCAGTTTAGACTCACAATATGCTCGAAGAATGTCTAAAGCCAGCATATATTAAACCTTACACAGATCATTCAAGAAATATTTCACCCTTTTCTAAAACTCCAAATCCACCAAAGTCAAAAAGATCTGTGCTTTGTGGTGGCACCGGTCATTGTGCTTAGTATAGCGTGTCACAGAGAATGTTGGCGGGATCCAGTAATGATAACTAATACAAAACTGAGAATCAATTTGCAGCGAAAACATTTACAACGATAAAATATCGATTTTTAAAAATACATATATGGGGGTGGGGTAAGGGGTTAATACCGTTGGGGAGCGTTGGGGTGGGTTTAAAAGCATGGGGAAATGGGGGGCTTAGGGGTATCCCCAAATTAAAAAAAAAGTTTAAATATGTTTCGCTATCATTCTCTGACTTCTCATTCGTTAAAATCACAGAACCAGTAGTGGCATGTGATGTCAGTCATGGAGAGATCCTGAAAAGGTTGTGAAGGTGAAAAACGGATGGCAGGGAACATATGCAACAGCTCTCTTTTCCAAGGAACACATATCACAATGCAGGTAGCAGGGACACCTTATTATAGCACACTTTACAGAGGAACACATATTGCATTTCGAATAGCTTTGATCAGACATCCCAAAGCTGGTAGCAGGGAGAAGATATCACAGTGCAATGTAATATACAGTGCAATGATCACATTGTCAACCGTGGGCGCAGATATTGCATATGACATATGAGTCATTGCATGAAATGACATGGAATTATTCAGCGCTTCACGCAAGCCGTGCAGGTATGACAGCGCATTGTGGGGAAACAGGGAGACAAATGCACCGCTTTCATTCACCAGAGGAAGTGCCTGAACATAGCAAAGGGGACTAAGAGCATTCCACTGATCCTGAGGTTTCCTGTGAGCTGTTAGACATTGCAGCAGATGCACATAGTATGCAAAATAACGGTTTTGCAAGCGTAAGTGCTCTGAAGGACGGACTCACTCGTGTAAATGAATACTTATTCACAGTGCAGCAGCTGTGTGTAACGCGCTTGCGTGCACGCATACTCACATGCAAAGAACCAGCGGCTCCCGCATTGGGTGTGCAGGAGCCGGTGATGCAACTCAAATCTTGATACATATCCACACAGTCCTAAGTTTCTTGTACGTTCGCAAAAATAGTACAGGGGATTTCCGACACTTACCTGCACGCCACATATGCACCAAAGTGATCTTGGTTTTGATGGCATTTTTGTAGACATAGACATCAGTTATAATGAAATTATGTGCAGCCAAATCAGATGTATGCTCAAACATTGCTGTGGATCTATTTGTGTAAGAAAACGTTGTTGCAGTACGCATGTGTTCCCATATAGTAAGCACGGAAATACCGTCACAAATGCAAGTGTAAGCACACATGTTAAGTCCATTCTTTTTTATTGGATGTGTATGCGCTGCTATGCCAAAGAGCTGGGGGGGTCAACTCTTCATTATACATGTAGCTTAGGCTGAGGGTGCATTGCACCTCAGATGCTTAACAAGGCAGCAATCTATCTGGCATCGCTCTAGTGCACTTGTTCAGAGCACAATCCATTTTATTCCTGGACTGTCCTGGAGAAAGGGACCAATGAGAGTTGACATGACATGATACGTTATTTATAACGCTCTTAATACCGAGAGGTTTCTAAGCGTGGACTCAGGGATCGAACCTGTGTTGCTCTGTGTCGTCCTGCTTCCAAGGCGAGCACGTTGTTCCTGAGCTATCCTCCCAAAATGCATACTTCTCCTCTTGGAAAACATGTGCTTCTAAAGCTTGTAGGGCCCCCTGCGGGTGCACCATGCAGATAACACATATTATTTGGCTTTGTTTGATATCCGTAAAGGTTTCACTTATAAACTGTATACATTTATGTTTGCCCCACGTTCCTGCTCTGCTGTGGGAACCAAAAGAAAGGGTGTTTCACCTGCAGGGTACTTGCCTGTAAGCAATCATTTGTTTCACCTGCAGGGTACTTGCTTGTAAGCAATCACCTTTTTCACCTGCAGGGTACTTGCCTGTAAGCAATCAATTGTTTTAGCCCCACAATCACTTGTTTCGGCTCCAGGGTACTTGCCTGTAATCAATCACTTGTTTCACCTGCAGGGTACTTGCCTGTAAGCAATCACTTGTTTTAGCTCCACAATCACTTGTACTCAATCACTTGTTTCACCTGCAGGGTACTTGCCTGTAAGCAATCACATTTGTCACCTGCAGGGTACTTGCCTGTAAGCAATCACTTGTTTTAGCTCCTCAATCACTTGTTTCGGTTCCAGGGTGCTTGCCTGTAAGCAATCACTTGTTTTGGCTCCACAATCACTTGTTTCGCTCCAGGGTATTTGCCTGTGAGCAATCACTTGTTTCAGCTGCAGGGTACTTGCCTGTGAGCAATCACTTGCTTCAGCTCCAGGTTACTTGCCTGTGAGCAATCACTTGTTTCAGCTGCAAGTTACTTGCCTGTGAGCAATGTGGCAATTCCAGTCCATCTGCAACATCATCTTTGTCCAATTTGAAACCAATCCCACTTGTGTAACTTTGTTACCGCCGCATTAGTGCAACGCTGTACTATAGGTTTGGTGGTGAGGTGGAGGAAAAACCTGCAGCAAGATGCTGGTGGTAAATCTGCTGCCTTACTGCCGAAATCCCCTACGGACTCCATAAATAGGGACTAACACAGCCATGCCACCACTGTGATCTGGCATTAATTCAAGTAGCAGTAACAGTAAACCCATGTGCAGGTTTTTCCGATGTATTTACCACCAGAATACCAAAAAAACCTCAAAGCCCAAAGCCTTTTATTTATAATTTCTGCCTTTTTAGCGCAATTCGTGCCAATCGGCAGTGGTGTTGGAATATATTTTCCATAACAATGTTTATCTATATAATGCATATAGGCCGAAAACTTCTAAATGCGTCATAATCGTCCTCAAAACGATCTCGGTGCAAAGTGGAGGCTGAAACCTCAGAAGCCACTGCCTAACAAAAGAGTTTCAAATAATTTCCCACAGTCCTTCTTCCCCAAGGTCAGATGTTTACCTTGATAGCATGACACCTGTCCTGAAAAATGTCTGCCGTTAGTGCTGTGCTTCGTCTTCTGTCTTTCTGCTGCTCGCGAGCCCAGGGGCGTGGAAAGGAATTGTCTTCTAAAGGGATAATTGCAGGCTTCGGCAAAAGGCATTCGGCCCTGGTATTCAAAGCGAAGAAAGTGACACTTATCTGCGCAACTAATGGGGTCAGCAAGTGGCTGAAGAGGCCGAAAGTTCCATGGAAGCTTCGAGAGCTAGGAAATATGGCGGGCATTTACTACGCAGAGCCGAACCCTCCTCGCTATCCGAAGGTCAAAGCAATATTTAAAAGCCACCGTTGGTCCTTCGAGAATTTGGGTTTTTTTTACGAGCGTTTTGAAAAAAGAAAGGTTATCTAAAGACAAGAAAAAGGAAAAAAGCAGCATGAAAAAAGTTGCAAACCAGGATTTAAAGATTTGAGCACACTCGGATCGTCATTACCCTGTAGAAATGTGCAGTGATACCTATTGAGTTTTAAAATGTTTAATCTCGAGTGCACATTTGGAGAGCAATTACGTTACGGAATTGAAAGCAAATGTTATTATTACGAATACATTACAAATATGTAGGGTCTTATTTTCGAGTTCCCTGTATTTTGATGGCAGGGCAAGTCAGGTTTACACTTTAATGAAAACTAGTCCCTGCTGCCACATTTTGATCATTTGCACGACCAAGTGGAAAAGGGGAGAGTAAAAGCTGTTTACAATGCCTTTTGTCTTGCAAATTGAGTAATCACCACCTGCCATGTACGCCTGGCAGGCAGCGTTTACAATGTATTCCTATGCAGTCTGCCTGCTTTTTGCAGGTGCAAAAGGCTGGCGGACTCAGGGATCCCCGGCATTTGCGTCAGCATGAAAAGCCTTACTCAAGTCTTTCACGCTGTTGATTCCTGCACTGCTCATTTACACAGAGCCAAACATGAGCTCCATAATGTTACGGTCCAATCAAGCAAAAAGTTAGGGGATGAGAGAACCCCAACTGATATTATAAGGGCCTGGGTATTCTCAACCCCCTATTGTATCTATGCACAATATTTATTTACAGAAGATACAATCACAAGAAGTGTCGCAAAACAAAATACAACACATTTCATGAACTACACTTTCTACCTATATTATCATCAGAAAAGAACATAGAGAGAAGGGGTGCAGGGGACAATCACAAGAGAAATAGGGTTTGCAATGAACCCAATTGCACAGTAAACTTAAGAACGGAATAACTGAGAATAAATTACTAGAACTGCATCAAAGCTATAAGTCTCCGACGCGAGGGAAAAGACGCCATCTTGGCCTGCTTGCTTTCACATGTGCAGCCCTAATCATTGTGGCCGGCTGCTACTCAGACACTGTAAATATAATCATGTCTCCTCTACCTTGGCATCTTTGAATTGACTTCCTGTGGAAAAGGCAATTCAATTCACATAGTTCTGCATCGTTGACAATCACTGAGCTATCCATCAACCATGCACTCCATTCCTGACTCAAAAGTAAACTCTACACTACATCCGAGACTCCCTTCTCTACTGCTGCACATCTTGTACAGGTTCTACAGCAACAACTGGCTGAACCTAGTGGCTTCTTGTGGTAATGTGGTTGAGTGATGATAGATGGAATGCCTGTTATGCCACATGGATGTATGTCTGTTGAATGTAGGAGTGCTTTTGGGTGCATAATGGGCCCGCAACTGCCCAATAGCTAAGAGGGCCTTGGTGTGGCTTGCGGCCGTTACAGCCATGTCCGAAGCTCCTTCCATCGTGAAAAAATGTTTCAAGTATTTCTTTTACAAGCAAATGGGCTCTGCCCATATGGCACTTGCAAAAAGGACAAACAGATGACCACTGTCTTGGAAATGAGTTAGTCCCTTTTCTATGTCAATGATGGCTTTGACAGCAAGGGAGCATGGGCAGGCAGGAAAAGACGGGGCCATTCATGTTAGTGGCGGTTGATGGTGGGATTCCAGGGTGGGATTCGGTAGGGGGTGGTGCAGGTGTCAGGGCAACGGCAGACATGCAGTGTTGATGCCTGGCATGAAAAATATCAGACACCTGGAGAAGTCAATCGGGAGGCCGGGAGAACATTTCCAGTCAATGACAGATTCACCTGCATGTCTCACCACCTAATTGGCGAGATGCTCTCATCCAGGTGAGAGTCAGTGTTCTATGTGTGACAATGACTTTACAAAGATATAGCTAAATGGGCAGTAGAAGCAGAGCAGTACATGTCAGCCCTCCATCCTGAGGTACCATCATTAATGTTGAAAGTTTTATCATACAGAGCAAAATATGAGAAGCTTTTCACTCTTTTTCAGGAACATGTTTGAGGTCCTTCACTGCAATACTGGTGCCTCTCCGCTGCAAAGAAAGTGGCTACAGGAACCAACAAAATTCAATAGGTATATGAAATTCATAGGAAGTGAGCATTCGTACTAGCTCGTAATTGAGGACACAGATCTTGAAAGGTGATTGAAGTAATTAAGCTACTATGTCATTCAAGTTATCACCATGCAATTCAGGGACCTTGTACGGTGACACAACGGATTACTGGACCTATGAAATGCAGATGTCTAGGCAAGGCAGTGATCCCTACAAATTACAGGCCTACCACCACGGTCCCTTTTCTCCTCAAAATTATCGATAAAGTAGCCTACCTCCAGATCCAAAACTATCTGGAGACGAACCAACTACTAGGATCACGCCAATCCGGTTTCAGACCACTTTATGGTACTGAAACGGCCCTTATTGACCTTAAGACTCAAATCGGCGAGTTGAAGGATAAAGGTAAAACAGCTATGCTCCTCCTCCTTGACTTATCTGCGGCCTTTGACCTGGTGGACCATGCAGTGTTATGCAACCATCTAGCGTCTTCCGCCCATTTCTCAAGTGAAGCTATAGCCTGGGTACAATCCTTCCTAGCCAACCGTACGATGAGAGTGTTCTCCCCCTTAGCCTCAGCGGACCCAATACAAATCACCTGTGGCATCCCAGAAGGTTCATGTGTCTCCCCTACAATGTACAACATCTTCACTAAGCCACTCTTCGACAAACTTGACAGACTGGGGGTAATTTACACTAATTATGCGGACGATATGCAGATCCTCATACCACTATCTGGCAACTTTGTCAAAGACACAGCTCTAGTAAATAAGATTTAACTCCTCATTCAGGCATGGATGGCCACCCACGGCCTCTGCCTGAATGATAACAAAACAGAGATACTGATCCTGGGTTCCGACTCTAACCTTAAAAAACGTAGCCCTAATTATCTTGCCTTCAACATAGATGGCAATATAATTAAAGTGGCAACCGAGGTAAAAACATTAGCAGGGTAATTCATAGAATTTCGCAGAAAAGTGTCGCAAGCGGCTGGCGCAGAGTGTCCGCGTGCGGGTGTGTGCGCCAGGCACGTGCGCTAAAACCAATTTCCGCGCACAGCGTATTCATGGATTTCATGCTCCCAAACCAGCCATGGCGCAGAGTATCGCAGCGAGCCTGCAGCAGCGCCAGTAACGCCCCCAAGAACGCCCTCGCGCAAGGAAAAGCCATCAACATCGCTAAATAATCGCAAAGAGCTGCGCTAACCCTGGACCAGTTTACAGGGCTGCCAAACAAGGAACGCAAAGCGGGCAACCTTCATATCAGGAGTACGCGGGAAGTTTTACACGCGATTAGCCAGGGTACGTGTATTACAGGGGTACGCGGGAAGTTCAACACGCGATTGTCCAGGGTACGTGTATTACAGGGGTACGCGGGAAGTTCAACACGCGATTGTCCAGGGAACGTGTATTACAGGGGTACGCGTGAAGTCTTACATGCGATTAGCCAGGGCACCTGTAATACAGGGGTACGCGGGAATTATCACACGCGATTTGGCAGGGTATGTGAATTACAGGGGTGCGTGGGAATTATCACACGCCATTTTGCTGGGTACGTGTATTACAGGGGTGCGTGGGAATTATCACACGCCATTTTGCTGGGTACGTGAATTACAGGGGTGCGTGGGAATTATCACACGCCATTTTGCTGGGTACGTGTATTACAGGGGTGCGTGGGAATTATCACACGCGATTAGGCTGGGTGGGTCCTCACAGGTGTTCCCTGTACACCCTCCACGGCCCCTGCAGGCAGCCCACAAAACAGGGGACTACCCTGCACACCTGCTCATGTCCCTCTGCACCCCCACCCCCCAGCCACCAGGGGCACCAACCACCAGGCCCACACCCATGTCTCCTACCACCCCCACGCCCTAGCCACCAGGGGCAGCCTCCAACAGGCCCCCACCCATGTCTCCCACCACCCCCACCCCCCAGCCACCAGGGGCACCCTCCACCAGGCCCCCACCATGTCTCCCACCACCCCCACCCCCCAGCAGTGCAGGGGCAGCCTCCACCAGGCCCCCACTCATGTCTCCCACCACCCCCACCCCCCAGCAGTGCAGGGGCAGCCTCCACCAGGCCCCCACCCATGTCACCCACCACCCCCACCCCCCAGCCACCAGGGGCACCCTCCAACAGGCCCCCACTCATGCCCAACTCATGTCTCCCACCACCCCCACCCCCCAGCACTGTGGGGCACCCTCCACCAGGCCCCCACCCATGTCACCCACCACCCCCACCCCCCAGCCACCAGGGGCACCCTCCACCAGGCCCCCACCCATGTCTCCCACCACCCCCACCCCCCAGCAGTGCAGGGGCAGCCTCCACCAGGCCCCCACTCATGTCTCCCACCACGCCCACCCCCCAGCCACCAGGGGCACCCTCCACCAGGCCCCCACTCATGCCCGACCCATGTCTCCCACCACCCCCACCCCCCAGCCACCAGGGGCACCCTCCACCAGGCCCCCACTCATGCCCGACTCATGTCTCCCACCACCCCCACCCCCCAGCCACCAGGGGCAGCCTCCACCAGGCCCCCACCCATGTCTCCCACCACCCCCACCCCCCAGCAGTGCAGGGGCATCCTCCACCAGGCCCCCACCCATGTCTCCCACCACCCCCACCCCCCAGCCACCAGGGGCACCCTCCACCAGGCCCCCACTCATGCCCGACTCATGTCTCCCACCACCCCCACCCCCCAGCCACCAGGGGCACCCTCCACCAGGCCCCCACTCATGCCCGACTCATGTCTCCCACCACCCCCACCCCCCAGCCACCAGGGGCAGCCTCCACCAGGCCCCCACCCATGTCTCCCACCACCCCCACCCCCCAGCAGTGCAGGGGCATCCTCCACCAGGCCCCCACCCATGTCTCCCACCACCCCCACCCCCCAGCCACCAGGGGCACCCTCCACCAGGCCCCTACCCATGTCCAACTCATGTCTCCCACCACCCCCACCCCCCAGCCACCAGGGGCATCCTCCACCAGGCCCCCACTCATGTCTCCCACCACCCCCACCCCCCAGCCACCAGGGGAACCCTCCACCAGGCCCCCACTCATGCCCGACTCATGTCTCCCACCACCCCCACCCCCCAGCCACCAGGGGCATCCTCCACCAGGCCCCCACCCATGTCTCCCACCACCCCCACCCCCCAGCCACCAGGGGCACCCACCACCAGGCCCCCACCCATGTCTCCTACCACCCCCACCCCCCAGCACTGTGGGGCACCTGCCAGCAGGCCCCCACCCATGTCCAACCCATGTCTCCCACCACCCCCACCCCCCAGCAGTGCAGGGGCATCCTCCACCAGGCCCCCACCCATGTCACCCACCACCCCCACCCCCCAGCCACAAGGGGCACCCTCCACCAGGCCCCCACTCATGCCCAACTCATGTCTCCCACCACCCCCACCCCCCAGCACTGTGGGGCACCCTCCACCAGGCCCCCACCCATGTCACCCACCACCCCCACCCCCCAGCCACCAGGGGCACCCTCCACCAGGCCCCCACCCATGTCTCCCACCACCCCCACCCCCCAGCAGTGCAGGGGCAGCCTCCACCAGGCCCCCACTCATGTCTCCCACCACCCCCACCCCCCAGCCACCAGGGGCACCCTCCACCAGGCCCCCACTCATGCCCGACTCATGTCTCCCACCACCCCCACCCCCCAGCCACCAGGGGCACCCTCCACCAGGCCCCCACCCATGTCTCCCACCACCCCCACCCCCCAGCAGTGCAGGGGCAGCCCCCACCAGGCCCCCACGCATGTCTACCACCACCCCCACCCCCCCAGCCACCAGGGGCACCCTCCACCAGGCCCCCACCCATGTCTCCCACCACCCCCACCCCCCAGTCACCAGGGGCACCCTCCACCAGGCCCCCACTCATGTCTCCCAGCGTGCTACGTGTATTTCAGGGGTGCGTGGGAAGTTCCACACGCGAATAGCCTGGGCGCGTGTATTTCAGGGGTGCGCGGGAAGTTCCACACGCGAATAGCCTGGGCGCGTGTATTTCAGGGGTGCGCGGGAAGTTTTACATGCGATTTCAGCAGGGTACGTGTATTTCAGGGGTGCGCGGGAAGTTCCACACGCGAATAGCCTGGGCGCGTGTATTTCAGGGGTGCGCGGGAAGTTCCACACGCGAATAGCCTGGGCGCATGTATTTCAGGGGTGCGCGGGAAGTTTCACACGCGATTTCAGCAGGGTACGTGTATTTCAGTGGTGCGCGGGAATTCTCACACGCGATTTGGCTTGGTACGTGTATTACAGGGGTGCGTGGGAAGTTACACACGCGATTAGGCTGGGTGGGTCCTCACAGGTGTTCCCTGTACACCCTCGACGGCCCCTGCAGGCAGCCCACAAAACAGGGGACTACCCTGCAAACCTGCTCATGTCCCCCTGCACCCCCACCCCCCAGCAGTGCAGGGGCAGCCTCCACCAGGCCCCCACCCATGTCTCCCACCACCCCCACCCCCCAGCAGTGCAGGGGCAGTCTCCACCAGGCCCACACTCATGTCCCCTATCACCCCCACCCCCCCGCCACCAGGGGCACCCTCCACCAGGCCCCCATCCATGTGTCCCACCACCCCCACCCCCCAGCAGTGCAGGGGCAGCCTCCACCAGGCCCCCACCCATGTCTCCCACCACCCCCACCCCCCAGCAGTGCAGGGGCAGCAGGCAGTCAGGCAGCAGCAGGTGGCAGCGTGCTCGGGGCTCTGGGGGGCAGTAGTTCGGCCTTCCGGGCAGGAGCATGGTATTTCGTGTGCGTACGCGTGGCCAGCTTGGTACGGAGTGATATGGCACGTGAAAATCCTGCACGTCAGCGTGAAAACCGAGGAAAGGTCCTCAGCGCGTAAGCGCGTCTGTGACGTGACCCGCACGGGTGTTTCCCACACAGCACGTGATGACAGAGCACACGTGGAAAGACTGCACGTCAGAGTGTAATCGCGTGCGATTGGTGGAAATGGCCCTACACGCAGAAGTGACAAAGCGTGTGATTGGTGGAAATGGCCCTACACGCAGAAGTGACAAAGCGTGTAATTGGTGGAAATGGCCCTACACGCAGAAGTGACAAAGCATGTCATTGGTGGAAATGGCCCTAGCGCGTTCACGCCGCGTAAGTGACGCTGGACGTGTGGGCCTGTATAAAAGGTACGTGTAGAACACGTTTTCCTTATACGTGCTTTTCGTGGAGAGCGAGTGGGTGAATTCTGTACTTCTTGTCGTTTCACACGCGATTTACTTTACAGCGTTTCAAGTTCGTATTACCTCTTACCTCTGACAGCTTTTTCTCTTTTTTCACTTTTACTGGTTTACCTGGGCCTGTTCCCTCAAACAGTGTTCCCTTCTACTGTTGTCCTGTCTCCTCAGACAGCGTACAAATCTTCTTTTGGCGGGGGTGTTGCCAACTAAACGTGCTCCTCTTACACGCTCGTTTACCAGGCAGACGGTGAGTCACGCACGTATCTAACATCTGTGCTTGCCCCGTGTGTAGCCTACCCCTTCAGAGGTCATTCTAGGCTGCGTGTGACACGCATACGTTCATTCTTGTGTTACTGGGTGCCACAGCGTAGTGCAGGTTTTTCTTTCTGCACACGTGGTCTAGGAGGGGTTGCGTGCACGTCATCTCCCTTTTTTGGGGCTCCTGTGCATAGCGTGACCCGTCATCTTTCCCCAGGGGTTACAATCAGCCTTGCAAGAGCACTAGGGTACAATTACCATCTGGTACCCAACCCCTTTGACCCCCAATTGCCCAGGACAATAGTTTACAGCCACTCCCATACGCACATTTACATCAGTGCCATGGCTGGGAGGCGAGGATTCCGTAAGGGTGGCAAAGGTGGAAGAGCCACAAGTGGTGGCCGTGGTGGATCCGGTAGGGGACGTGGTCGTTACTTGCAGGGTGAGCCTGTCCCCCCATGTGTGGAGGACCAGTCAAGGGCACCCATAATCCCCCCCCCCTCCCGTTGAGGCTGATGTGGCTGACACCATCCATTATCAGCCCTTGTTGGACCAGCCCATTGTGGCACCAGATCTGGCTGACTCCATGGCTGACTTCCAGGTCAGCAGGCCTATGACACGTGCGCTGGTGCACGTTGATGTCACCATGCCACGTGCATCTGGGCCAGCAAGGTCATCTGCTGCACCAAGGAGGCAGGGCGGAGAGGCTGCAGGGGGAGCTGCGGCTCCATCCACCCCAGCCCTCACACACCCAGCCAGGACAGTGTCGGTCCTAGTCCATGCTGCTGACATTCCCCCTGACACCATCACACTAGAGCCAATGCCTGCACCAACTCCCATGCTGAGTGTGCAATCCCACACTCCTGATACAGAGTCCACCAGGGCTCCTGCCCCTAGTGTCCAGAGCGGCGCAGGACACTCAGGATCACCACCACCTTCCAAGCGGAAGAGGAAGAGTGCTCGTCCGGCACAGGCTGATGCCCCAGACACGGCTACACAGTCCGGCCCGTCCAGGAAGCCCAGCTTCACGGATGACGAACTGAATGCACTTGTCGAGTATGTGTCCGCACATGACAACGAGATGGTCATTGTTGCAGGATCCAAGACCACACCTGCACAACGCCAGGCACACTGGCAGACCGTTGCGGACATCGTAAGTGCCCTTGGAATCGTGAGGCGCACAGCCAATGATTGCTATAAGCGCTGGAATGACCTAAAGCGCAGGGCAAAGAGTAAGCTGGCCTCAAGTCATGCCGCAACTCTAGTGACTGGAGGTGGGTCTCCAGTAGTAGACATGGAACTCACTCCACATGAGTCAGTCGCTGGGACCTACGTCACGGAGGAACAGATCCAAGGCGTGGGAGATCTGGCTGATTACGAGGCATTGTCCGGTGAGTGCACATGCATGTGTGTGTCATCCATGTGCATGGTGTGTGTGTGAGGGCTTCTGTTTGTGTGGCAGGTGAGAGTGTGTGCGCCTGAGTCGTATGGGTCAGCCATGTGCTTCATGCAATACTTCCTGCGCAGCTGCATTTGGCCATAGCAGTATCCCTTCTGCGAACAGTAGACATCTAGCCCAACTGCACGCCAGTTGCCCTTGAAGTGTCACCTTGCCACACCATAGTTGCTTATTTTTCACTGTTCATTCAGTCAGATTGTTTGCATTCCCCCACTTTTACTAGGCATGTCGCTGTCCACTAGTCACATGTCTGACATGGCTATGGTAAAGTGGAGTGACTTTGTTACCTGGATATCATTTGTACACACATGTCCCTGTGCAATTGGACCATTTCAGACTGGCAGCTCCAGGTGAAAAATCTGACCTGTTAGAATTAGAAAAGCGATTACATGCGGGAACTGGACTGAATGAATAGGTGCTGCCCTCCTCTCCATCTTCACTCAATAGCAATGGTACATGCCATCTGTGTGATGGCATGTGTGTTTCACCTGGCAATCACAGGCCAATGTGTGATGCCACTGCCAGGCAGCATGCAGAAAATGTGTTCATCTTCCATCTTGGTGTCATCAGTGTGTGCCATTTGCCTGCACTTCATACTCAGTGAGGGTGCATGCATGGGAGGGTTTTAGTCATGTGGGACATGTGTCAATCAAGTACTGGTTCTCTTGCTTCTCAGCCCTCATTGTGTGCCATGGTGCTAATGCCTGTTTCCATTTCTTTGTTTTTATGTCTTTGCAGGGGAAGACGCACCTGATACTGCTGGGGTTGTGGAGATGGTGCAGACCCAGGAGGGGTCCGAGGGCCGACCAACCACCAGTGAGGGACGTGGTGTGGTGGTGGGGGAGAACCCACAAGTGCTGCAGGTCGTGCTCTCAAGGGGTGTCTCTGGCTGCACCTCCCCCGAGCTGTACTCAGGTGTTGATTCGGATGAGACCTACGTGCCGTCGCAGGTGAGTGTTCCAGGGAGGGATTCTGTTCTGTCTCACCCACCTGCACCAGGGTCAGAACCCTCCATGGGGATGTCAGTGTTGGCAGCTACGCCTTTGGTGGTTACGGATGCAGGGTCACACTCCGCGACATCTGATCCTGTTCCTGGGCCAGCAGATCAGAGGGGGAATGCAGTCCTGCAGCCTCAGGCAGTGCCGGCACAGCAAGGCGCAGTTCGCCTTGCCCCAGACAGGTGTGGTGCCCGCCGACGTGGTGGCCGTACGCCACCTGGCAATACCGCATGGGAGCAATCCATTTACGGTATGGCAACCCAACAGGCTGCATCATCCGAGATGATGGCTCAGGCCATGGATAGGGTGGCCACTTCCATTGTCCCCCCAGAAAGGCTGATGGAGCGACTAAAGCAGGCAACCGACTCCATCTGCCAGTCACACAGGGAGGACATGTTGGGGTCCAACAGGGACAGGCGGGCGGCACTGGCGACTCTGCAGGAGGCCATCTCCATTGAGTCCCAGGGCCACAGGGAAGCCCTGAGGCAGGAGCTCCTTCACCTCAGGACGACTCTTGTTGAGCTTGAGGCTTCAACACACCAAAGGACAGAACAGCAGCTGGAGCGTTTCACCCGTACGCTCTCAGCTGAGATGCAGGCAACGAGGGCGGAGGTCCGGGCATCCCGTGAGTTTTTGCATGGGGACCTCCGCACACTCATCCTCCAGAACCAAACCTACCACACCCGCATGCTTGCAGCCATGGAGGAGCAGACTAGGGCCTTGCGTGGGCTGCCTCCCATAGTGCAACCACCTCCGGATGCAGCTGCACAGGGTGATAATAGCGACAGCAGTGATACTCCCACAATAGGGTAGCCGTGTGGGCCATGAGCCCATGGAGGTGTTTTATTTTCCCAGGATCCACACAGGTGGGTTCTGGTGTGCATCCTGTCCTCGGACCTCCTGGGTGGCCTCCCCAACCCCCCCGGGCCCATCAATGGCCATTTTTGATTGTTTCTTATTTTTATTTTTATTTTTATTTATTTTATTCCCTATTTTTTTGGGACGATTTGTTGGCTTCCGTGGTTCCTGTGGGCATACGCAGCATTGTGGCTGGGCACATGCAGGCTTGTAATGTATTTGGTTCAGATGCTTGGGTTTGAGTCACACACACCCCTCCTGCTTCCCGTTTCCATGGGCTTGCAAAGGGTGTGCCCAAGTGACAGTGAATTACACAGTGACGTTGGACTCCCATGAGCTGTGTGGGCAGTCTGTAGTCAATACTGTGTATACATTCCTAGTGCATATTGCTGTTGTGTTGTACACTGCATGTTGCATTGATGTGTAACTCATCTTCTGTGTCTACCTCCCAATTTGCAGGTCCCTTCCTCATGTCTACACAAGGACCTCTAGTCTGGAGATGGGGTCCATGTTGGCAGCAGTGCACCTACAACTCTACATGGCGCCAACACTGCACAGTTGGTAGTGGTGGGAGTGCAGGCATTTCCAGGTGGTGAGACTACTAATATGTAACATTTGTGATGTCATGTTAATGGTAGTACGTGCTCAAATATGTTGTTGGTCCGGCATTGCTGTGAGCATTTCAGGTGTTGCAGGTTTCTAATAGGGACACTGTACATAGTGACACTAGTGTCATGTTGTGGGGATTACTTTGTTTACCTGCAAATAGCATGACATGGCACGGTGTGTCGTGTGGCGGTGCTGGGGTTGGGTTGGCTGACATGGCACTGTCCTCTTGTTGCATTTTGCAAGTGGGTATTCATTTTAGCTGCTTGAATGTGTAATTTCACAAAACTGCATTGGTGGTGTCTGTGTGGGTAGGGATGCACACATTGTGACACTTCCAGGTGAACAATCTCAGGCTGATATGGTATTCACGGTTCATTCTCCAGACATTCAGGATCAGTGTCAGGTTGAGTCATCATTGATTGTCAGATGGAATGTGCCAGGGCAGTGTGCACTCCACAGGGGTGTGATTTCTATGTGAAGTAATTAGCCACTAGCTGTGTACGGGCTGCCTCCCCCCGTGCCCTTTCCCCTCCCATGCGCAGCGGCTGTGCATGTGGTTGGGGATGTGGGGCCACCACCATGTCCACGGCCAGGCCCCGGCGTGTTGCAACGTTGTGCAGGACACATGCTGCCACTATGATCCTGCACACTACTGGGGGAGCGTATAACAGCTGCCCGCCAGAACGGTCAAGGGAGCGAAAGCGTGACTTTAGCACTCCGAATGTGCGCTCCACTATGCCCTGGGTCGTAATGTGGGCTGTGTTATATCTTACCTCGGGTGGCGTGGTGGGGTTCCGAATTGGCGTCATCATGTGGGGGCTGAGAGGGTAGGCACTGTCCCCTGTGGAGGTGGTGATTGGTATCATTGGTGGGGTTGTGACCTTGCTCAGTATCCAACATGCATGCATGTGCAGTGGCGTACATACTCACCAAGCAGCCATGTATCGCCATGCCGCCCAGCTTCTAGGTCCCGGCTTAGGGTGGACATTCGGTAAATGAAGCTGGCGTGGGTGGACCCGGGATAGTTGGCATATACTGAGGTGATGATTCCCTTGGCATTACATGCTACCTGCACGTTGATGGAATGCCAGTGCTTGCGGTTCCTGTAGATGTGCTCAGATGCCCTGGGGGGACGTAGAGCCACATGGGTGCAGTCGATGGCACCTAGCACTTTGGGGAATCGTGCCACACCGTAAAAATCCAGGGCGGCAGCAAGCCTTTCTGCAGGTGTTCTGGGCAGGTATATGTGCCTGCGGACTGATGGGCGTGCAGTGATGATGTTCAAGACCTGGTGTAGGCAGCGTGACTGGGTGGCCTGTGACACCCCACCCACTATGGCACTTGTCCGCTGAAATGATCCAGTGGCTAAGAAGTGCAGTACATTGAGGACCTTCTCCAGGGGGCTGAGTGCTTGGGAGCACAGGGTGGGTGATGTGAGGTCATCCTCCCACTCACTCACCAGGTCCAGTATTATGTGTGGTGGAAACCTGTACCTCCCATACACCTGGTCATCAGGCATCCCGAAAAGGCTGGTTCTGGGTGTGAATATTCTGGCCCTGACTATCCTCCTCCTCCTCCTTTGGTAGCCCACTGCCACTGCTGCTAGGAACGGTATGTTCATCCTGGCGTCTGAGCTTGTTATTGTTAAAGTGCTCAAATTTATGCTTTGCGCGTGTTCTAGGCGAGCGTGTGACCCGCGCACCCCTGGAATCCAGTTCCCAGTCCAATAGCGTGTGGAAATTCCCACGCACCACGGGATACAGGTGCGCTGACGTACTTGCGTGTGTAAGTGCCCGCGCACCCATGAAATACACGTACATAGGCCAATCGCATGTACGCGCACTTTTGTCCAATTACACGCGATGACACTCTGACGTGCAGTATTTCCACGTGTGCTCCTTCATCACGTGCTGAGTGGGGAACACCCGTGCGGGTCACGTCACAGACGCGCTTACGCGCTGAGGGACTCTGGTCCAATAGAATCGCGTATGCGTGCTGACGCGCTTACGCGCTAAGGGCCTTTCCTCGGATTTCACGCTGACGTGCAGGATTTTCACGTGCCAAATCACTCCGTATCAAGCTGGCCACGCGAAAACACACGGAAGACCACTCTCCTGCCCAGAAGGCCGAGTTACTGCCCCCCAGTGCCACGAGCAGCCTCCCACGTGCCATCTGCTGCTGCCTGCCTGCCTGCCTGCCTGCTGCCACTGTGCCCTGCCATTTGGTGCCTGCACATCAGCCATCTGCAGGGGTCCAGTTGCTGTGTCCACCCCTGCTGGAACTGAAGACTCCCGTCTGGGATTACATCGCTCCACAGCCCAGCCCCAGGGCCCAGTTGCCCACCCACACCTGCCTCTGGGGTTGCCATGTCGGGCACTTCCACATCTGGCACCAGTGGCAACCCCAGGCCAGAGGGGCAGAGGGGCACCAGCTTCACTGCCACCGAAGTTGGTGTCCTGGTGGAGCATGTCCTGGGGCAGTATGATGCCCTCTTTGGATCGTCCCGCGCCAGCAAGGAAGGACGCGAGAGGATCTGGGCCGACTGTGTGGTTGCCATCAACGCGGAGGGGGTGGCAACACGCAACGTCCTGAAGATCAAGAAGCGCTGGGAGGACTTGAGGTCCAGGACCCTTGTGAAGGCCCGGCGCCTCGTGGAGGGGGGCCGGGGCCGCATGAGTTCCATCCAGATGAGGGTCCTGGAACGTGTACGCCCAGCGCTCCACGCCCAGATCCTTGAGAGGGAGGCCCGTCTGGAGTTGAGCGGTAAGTGTCCAAGCATTACTGTGTGAGACAGGGCATGTTGCGGTGTGCTGGTTCTATGATACTTGCCTGTATGTGTGCCATAGGCCATGTATGCATGTATGTGTGCAGGGAAATCATGGTAATGCATGTGCGACCAGTGATGTGTGACCCACATGGTTGTTGCATGTGTTCAAATGCCGCATGGGGAGCCCTATGCAGATTTTGAACATGAGAGCATGCCAGTCTCTGTACCTGGACATGGGTGGGGGTGAGGGATGGGTGCTGATGCCAGGTACATATATGGTAGCCATGTCTGTGTGCCTGACCTGCGTGTCTGTGACTTGTGCATGCCATGGATGCATGACACATGTGTGTGACAATGCACAGATTCAGTGAAGCAGCCAAATTTCCCTTGTATCCGCTGTGTTTGGTGTGTTTGGGGCCAGATGGATGTGACTGAGGTGAAGTGTGTGCATGTGATAGGCATGAGCCATGATGCATGTGAGTTACATATCATTGAATGTTTCAAGAGTCCATTGGACATGCATGGAAATGTCCATGGCATGCACCATGCCTGTTACTGTGTGTGTTTTGCCTGGACTGACCCATGTGTTGTGGAGGGACATGATGGAAGTGTACTTTGACAGTGGTGCTCATCTGCTATTGCTTCCTGTCTAGGGGACCATTGTACAGTGCCCTGATGCTTGTGTTCTTTGTCTCCCTCTACGCAGCGGCTAGTGAAGAAGAGGGCGGAGACGGCGCTGTGGAGCAAGGCGGCGGGGATGCCCCCACGGCTGCAGCGGAAGGGGTGGGTGAGCCCCCACAGGGGCCTGCTACGGTGGGAGACGGTGAGGAGCCATCCAGGTTGGTGGTTTGCACAGAGGAGGAGGAGGCCGCCACTGGGGCACACATGGGGCCTGGTGGGGGCATCCCTGCTGGTGCAAGTGGTGCAGTCCAGGGCCAGGGGCAGGAGGCAGCACAGGTCACCGTGGAGGGGCCTGTGCATGTCGCTGTCTCTGACCCTGTGAGTGCACCACCATGCACCAGCAGGGATGCCCCGTCCCAGGCCCGTCCGCAGGTAGAGGGGATGTCCATGTCACCTGACTCCCCTCCACCTGCAGACGTGGGAACCTCTGGCCATGTGGAGAAGGTCCTGATTGGGGTCGCGATGCGCACGGCTGTGATTCGTGATGCCGTGCGTGCTTCCCGGGAGGAGCACGCACGTCATCACGAAGTGCACCGTGCCGACGTGGCCCAATTGGGATCGGCCATGTTCGGGGGTTTCCTGCATGTGTTGGCCAATCTGGCGGCCCTCTCCTCCTCTGTGCAGGCTATACACCAGTCGTTCTCCTTGCCGTCTTCCGGCCCGGATGCCACCAGGGCCCCCTGTGGACCTGCCCCGACCAATGCAGCCAGCTCGGTGGGGATCCCATCCCTGCCACAGTTGGGAGTCGGAGGTCCAGCAGGGGTGGACAACACAGCAACTGGACCCCAGCAGATGGAAGATGTGACAGCATCATCGGGCAGGGCACGTGCACGACGGCGTCGGTGGTTTCCATCAGCCTGGATGCCGTCGTGCTGGCAGAGGCAGTGGCGTCGGAGGCAGCAGCAGGCTCGACGTGGGAGGCATCATGGCTCGGGGCCATCAAGATCAGAGGGGCAGGCATCGGCCGGAGGGCAGGGCAACCCTGGGATGGTGGTGTCTTCCGTGTGGGAGCAGTTGGTCCAGCGGATAGGTGCGGAGCGGCAGCGGGCGGAAGAGGAGCGGCTCACCATGGTCAGGGCGGAGTTCTCCATGCGTCGGGCGTTGAGGCGGGCTGAGTGCCTCGAGGAAGCTCGCAGGGAGTTTGAGCTGGACATGGGGTTATCCCTGCGAGACCTCGGGGCCAGGACAGAGTCCCGCCTCCAGGACATCGACATGGAGTTCGATGATGCCCTGGCCAGCAACATCACCGAGTGAGCCGCAGGACTTGCCCGCTGCCTTTGTATATAGTTCTTTAGTTAGTTAGTGTTAGGTTTCCTTTATTAATTTCTATTTTTTTGGACCGCTCGGACAATGGCCACTTTTTTGTATATATTATTTTCATTAGGTAGTAGTAGGTTTCATTTATGGTGTTGGGCTCATGGACCCTGGAATATTCGTGTATATAGTTTGCTTTTTGAAGAAACATTTTTTTTATTAATTATTGTGTTCACCATGAGGAAATGGTTTTTCATTATTTTCCTTCCACATGATATTGCTTTGGACAACATTTGTTTTTGGATTACTTTGTTTTTTTTATTTTTACATTTGTTCTCGGACATGGACCATTTATTTTGTTATCCCCATTGTTGTATGTTTGATTTGTTTACTTATTTTTCATCTTTAATACATGTTTTTTTAACTTTCACTTGTGGTATTTTCTCATTGGTTTCATACATGTCATGATATGGGTTTTGACATTCACTTGCACCCATTGTGTATGTGTGTGTGACGGACATGTGTTCATTTACAGACTTGCCATTGGGGTTGTATCATGTAATTGCATTCACTATTTGGGTGGATGCAATCCTTGCCTGGGTGTTTGTGCTGGGTATGCTGCCCATTACTGCCATGATTGAGTATCGTCAGGACCTGGGGGCAGGGGGACATGTGTGGGTGCCTGGTGGAGGCTGCCCCTGCACTGCTGGGGGGTGGGGGTGGTGGGAGACATGGGTGGGGGCCTGCTGGCAGGTGCCCCACAGTGCTGGGGGGTGGGGGTGGTAGGAGACATGGGTGGGGGCCTGGTGGTGGGTGCCCCTGGTGGCTGGGGGGTGGGGGTGGTGGGAGACATGGGTGGGGGCCTGGTGGAGGCTGCCCCTGGTGGCTGGGGGGTGGGGGTGGTGGGAGACATGGGTGGGGGCCTGGTGGAGGCTGCCCCTGGTGGCTGGGGGGTGGGGGTGGTGGGAGACATGGGTGGGGGCCTGGTGGAGGGTGCCCCTGGTGGCTGGGGGGTGGGGGTGGTGGGAGACATGGGTTGGACATGGGTGGGGGCCTGCTGGCAGGTGCCCCACAGTGCTGGGGGGTGGGGGTGGTAGGAGACATGGGTGGGGGCCTGGTGGAGGCTGCCCCTGGTGGCTGGGGGGTGGGGGTGGTGGGAGACATGGTTGGGGGCCTGGTGGAGGGTGCCCCTGGTGGCTGGGGGGTGGGGGTGGTGGGAGACATGGGTTGGACATGGGTGGGGGCCTGCTGGCAGGTGCCCCACAGTGCTGGGGGGTGGGGGTGGTAGGAGACATGGGTGGGGGCCTGGTGGTGGGTGCCCCTGGTGGCTGGGGGGTGGGGGTGGTGGGAGACATGGGTGGGGGCCTGGTGGAAGGTGCCCCTGGTGGCTGGGGGGTGGGGGTGGTGGGAGACATGGGTTGGACATGGGTGGGGGCCTGCTGGCAGGTGCCCCACAGTGCTGGGGGGTGGGGGTGGTGGGAGACATGGGTGGGGGCCTGGTGGAGGATGCCCCTGCACTGCTGGGGGGTGGGGGTGGTGGGTGACATGGGTGGGTGCCTGCTGGCAGGTGCCCCACAGTGCTGGGGGGTGGGGGTGGTGGGAGACATGGGTGGGGGCCTGGTGGAGGATGCCCCTGCACTGCTGGTGGGTGGGGGTGGTGGGTGACATGGGTGGGGGCCTGCTGGCAGGTGCCCCACAGTGCTGGGGGGTGGGGGTGGTGGGAGACATGGGTGGGGGCCTGGTGGAGGGTGCCCCTGGTGGCTGGGGGGTGGGGGTGGTGGGAGACATGGGTGGGGGCCTGGTGGAGGGTGCCCCTGGTGGCTGGGGGGTGGGGGTGGTGGGTGACATGGGTGGGGGCCTGGTGGAGGGTGCCCCTGGTGGCTGGGGGGTGGGGGTGGTGGGTGACATGAGCAGGTGTGCAGGGTAGTCCCCTGTAGTGTGTGCTGCCTGCAGGGGCCGTGGAGGGTGTACAGGTAATACCTGGGAGCACACAGCCAAATCGCGTGTGGAACTTCCCGCGCACCCCTGCAATCCACGTACCCTGCCTAATCGCGTGTGGAACTTCCCGCGCACCCCTGAAATCCACGTACCCGGCCAAATCGCGTGTGGTACTTCCCACGCACCCCTGTAATCCACGTACCCGGCCAATTCGCGTGTGAGACTTCCCGCGCACCCCGGTATACACGCACACGTTTTTTTTCTGTCAGCGCGTGTCTGTGTTTGTGGGTACCCCTTTGCACGTCATTTGTCCTGGAGGGCCACAGTATTGGGCATTCATCATGGCTGTATATAGGTGCTATTTGTTGGCGCACCTTTTGGCGCACATTTCTTCCAGGCGCAGAGACGCTGTCGCCTGCTTTCTTGTGGCGGTCGTGTTTGTGCCTGTGCGCTGGTTTGAGCGTGCGCTTTTTTGCCCTATTCTATTCCATGAATACGTGTTGTAGGCGAGCGTGAGGGCGTTCCGCGCACTTGTACCCTGTGCTTCCCCTGTGACGCCCACATTTTGGCAAGTTGTTCCCCATTCCGAGTGGTACGCCCCGTGTTCCGCCTACTTTTGTTGCGTGCGCCGCGCTATGTGCGATTTTCGCTCTGGCCTGTGCGATTTTCGCTGTGACCTGGCGCACGCTGTTTGATGGCATGTGCGCCAACGTGCGCCGCGCACTTTTTTATCGCACATCCGCTGGTTTTCTCGCCCACGGACTTCCATGAATCGATGTGCGCTGCTTTTCGTGCGATTTTCGCACTTGCACTGCGATTTTTTCTATTCCACTGCGAATCGCACGTTTTTGCCCACTTGCGCCGCGCTAATTATTCCATGAATCGGCCTGTAGGTTTCTACCTCGACTCTACATTACTCCTCAAAAAACAGGTTAATTCCCTAGCATCCTCCACAGCTTATACCTGCAAATTAATCAGGGCTTGCAGACCTTACATCTCCAAAACCAATTGTATTACTCTAGCTAATGCTTTAGTAATGTCCAAACTGGACTACTGTCACGCCCTTTATGCAGGCGCCAGCAAAACTGTCATAAATAAAATGCAAATACTGCAGAACAATGCTCTTAGAGCAGCTTTGGACATACCCCGCAGAGCGCACATATCCAACATCAGGAAAGACCAGCACTGGTTAAAAATCAGCGATAGAATTCTCCTCAAGACGTTATCCCTCACCCATAAAGGTCTGAACAATACTGCACCCCCCTATATCTCGGCCAGACTGACTAGAAAATCATCTACTCACCACACTAGAGCCTCTAACCACCTTCTAAAGTGGGCGGAGCAGGTTTCCCTGTCAGATCTGCCCGTGCCTGGAATGCACTCCCCACTGCACTGAGAGCCAACCTACCCTACACGAGATTTAGATGTAACGTGAAAAGTTGGCTCTGGACTAATGATGATTTACAATCTGTACCTTTGTGCTAGGCTCGGATTCATTATCTGATTCAATGACCATGATACCTCGTAAACCTGACATCAGACCATTTCATTTAGGGACCTGTACATTCTATATTGTACTCACAGCTTGTATATTTTGCATACCTGTATTGCAAATACTTTAATAACACATGTAATATATCTATTGTATCCTCTGTATGTATCCTATGTCTGCAACCTAAGCTTAAGTATTCTTGTGACTGCTGCGCCTGGCTACCCCTGGGTTTGGAGCGCATTATCAAATAATAAACTAAACTAAACTAAACTAAACTAAGAGATGTGTGACCAAAATACACTTGATTGTTTTACAAGTATTAGTGTTTAAAATCAAAATCCGAGCGGAAGGTTTTTAAAGAAGACTTTTCCCTGAAGAAAGCTTGGTAAATACTGATTGGTTGATCCTGATCAGTGCTTTTGTCAAGTGTAATTTGAAT
This sequence comes from Ambystoma mexicanum, assembly GCF_040938575.1. Taxonomy (NCBI): domain Eukaryota; kingdom Metazoa; phylum Chordata; class Amphibia; order Caudata; family Ambystomatidae; genus Ambystoma; species Ambystoma mexicanum. Next base: position 223,274,107 of record NC_090936.1, read on the forward strand.
ATATGAAAATTAAATAGAATATTGCAAAATCACTGTGTAGTTATGTGTCGACAGAAACTGTAATTAATGTTATTGTTTGATGGTTGTTTGTATAACAATCAATGTTTCTAAGTTATTAGTGCAAAATGTTTGTTAAATGTTGTTTGTACTATGTTCTTCCTAAATGGATTTTTTGATACCGCTATCCTTTTCACTTTATGGGATTTCTTTGTGTGTGGTGAATGTGTTCTTCTGTTTTAGAAATCATATGGGATTTTTAGTTTTTAATACATTTTTCCAAAGATGTATTTTTTCAGTGTAGGCGCACTAGAGTAAAGACACTTTGCATAATACTCCTGATCTTTTTTAATAACGACGCAGATATAAAAAGTTACATTTCGTAGGGAATCTTTCATTTATATTTTTGCGGTAAAATAAATAAAATGGCATCAACAGGACTACCTCCTATTTTAATGCATCACCAAATTCCCAGTTTCAAAATGGAACATAATAAAAGCCACTTAATTTTATTCGGAAGACATTTCCTCCACATAAAACCGTTACCGCATGCGTTTATTAACAAGCGTGCTAATTACCACATGTGGTTATTACTGATCACTATGGAGTCCTACGCGATTCCAAAATGCGAAATAACTGAACGTTCCGCATGACTCATATAGATACTTTCTCTTACCTAATTTTATGTTATGTTATGTTAAATCTATTTGTAGAGCGCACTGTCGCCCAAAGGCATCATGGTGCTAATGAGAGAGAAACAACAGTAAGGAAATGACAAGGAGACTAAAACAAGAAGGTTTTTAGTTGGTAGCAGAACAAAAGATGATCATCTATGGCGCGGAGGGACCACAGGAGCATGTTCCATAGCACTGCAGTGGATAGTGAGAATGCGCAACCAGGGACCGGGATAAAAAAGTCAGAGGCGGAGCGCAGGGCTCAGGAGGGAGTAAAGCAATAGAGCTTTTGCTGCAAACATCCAAATGATAAAATGTTCTGTGAACAATGCAGAGTGATTTAAATTGAATTTGGTGGTTGACAGGAAGCCAGTGGATGCATCACATAGTAGGGGAAATACGATCCTGTACAGAAACACCAATGGCCACTATATTTTGGAGTATTTGAAGCAGATGAAGAATGTATGCACGTTGGGAAGAAAAGAGAGAGTTACGGTAGTCCAGGGAACCGAAGACACATTCTGCCACCATAGGGGACCGAAAGTCAGGGAGCAAGAAACGGAGAACCTTTCTAATGGTATAAAGTTTAAAATAGCTACCCTGACAAACCAAACTGACCTGGGTGTCCATAGAAAGGGAAACCAGGATCTTGACTCCCAGCTCCCTGACAATGGGAACAGGCTTAGGAAGTGGGCCAAACGAAGGGGGCCACAGCTCAGGCATCCAGAACGAGGGCAGCGAGGGAGCACCCATAATACTTATCTTGGTTTTGTCACTGTTCTGCCTAAGCCAATATTGACTCATCCAATCACCCACAGCAGACAGGCAGTTCCTGATGTTAACAGACTCCTCAGAAAGGGCAAGGAGTATAGGGAACACAATCTGGGTATCTTCTGCATAGATGAAATAGCAGAGGTGCAAAGGGTTGGATGAGGAAAGTCAGTGGCTGCATATAGACTTTGAGAAGAATAGGCAACAGGGCTGAGCCCTGTCGAACCCCACAAGTAGCAGAAACAGAACTTGGCCATGAAGGGGGCAAAGAAAGGGACTGAAACCAGTCTGCCAGAAAATAATGAAACCAGGCCAGCACAGGGTCCGAGATACTTACAGCTATTAACCTTTAAATCAAGATGGTATGTTCAATGGTGTCAAATGCTGCCGATAAGTCAAGTAGATACAGGGCACGGACAAGCCGCCCCCCCGGGTCAGTGAGCATAGCCAGGTCGTCCCTGACCAAAACCAGGACAGACTCAGTACCTCGCCCAGGGCAAAATCCAGATTGAAAAGATTTAAAGAAAGACAATTCTTCTAGAAAGGAAGAAAGTGAGGGAGTAGCAAGGGACTCAAGAGTTTTCATCAAAGAAGGATGAAGCTGCAATCGGTGATATTTTGCAGGGAGAAGAGGATCCAATCAGGGCTTTTTTAGAAGGGGAAGAACTAAGCCATGCTTCAGAACAGGTGGGATAAAGCTGCTGCTTAATGGATGGTTAACTACCTTAGTCAACAGAAAAGCAAGTTCAGTGATGCAGGTTTTCCCAGCAGAAAACAGAATATGGTGCAAATGGGAGGCTGACTTAAGTTTGAGAATTGCCAAAGTGATGTCATTGGGCCCAAAAACAGAAAAAGAAGACCAAGAATGGGAAGCCGGCAAAGTGGTACAAAAATGAATATTAGAGTCAAGACTAGGGAGCAAGTTCACAGTGGTGAGACGTATCTTGGCCATTTTTGTAATGAAAAAAGTCGACAGAGAATGGCATAGTTCTTGCAAGGGTATCGCAGATGTAGAACGAGAGGTCCTGGAAGAAAGAGACTCAACAGTTTTAAAAAGCTCCTTGGAATGGTTGAGGGCTGACTCAATCTGGCCCATAAAATAATTACACTGGCATACCACATGCAGTAGGAGAATCTCTTTTTGGCATTATTACCAGAGGTAATACTGCCAAACTCTTAATGAGGCTCTAATTAGACATGTCTGGACACTGCAGGAGATTACATTCAGTAGAAGTAACTGAGTTTGACATCTTTTTTTGCAGACACAAAAGTACCCATAACGAATATAGAACTATAAAGGGCCTGATTACATGTTAGGTGGTGTGTTCACCTGCAGTACCACCAAATAGAATTACCACCACCACACCTCATAAGCATTCAGTGACCCGAAGTGTCTGCATGATTATGGGTCATACAGAGCCTTCAGTTGTTCACCACTTTGGAGTCCCGTAGGACTTCATGGGAGATGCCATATTACTGCATTTGTGGTATTTCCACATGCAATAATATCACACGCAGTAATGCTTTTGTTTGACAGTAAGTACCATCACACAAAACAAGGTGGAATTGTATAGTTTCAGTAACAAAACTCCAATGTTGGTGAAGCAGTAAAGTATGCAGTCCTTACAAATACCACTTTTTATACCATCACCACAAGCATTGAATCAAGACAGAATTATTTTGCGGCGGGGAGAAATGTATTCAGTGGCATTAATTGAAGGTGCTACCTTTTGAGATTAGATAAAATATCAGCTGTGAGGCGACTATAAAAAGTCTTACAATTCTTTGAAGTCAGGAAAAGATGTTACACAAGGGTGTGGGAGCCCCTCTACAGAGAACGAACATAGGTCAAATACCCTGCTCTATGGAATTTCTCTGACTCAGGATTATCTACAAACACGTTTTAGCTCACTGCACCGTCACACAGGAGAAATATCAATTTGCATGGGTAATCCAGACGTGGATCTCTTGCTCACTGTACCTTACAGAGGCTCAGCTTCACCTCACTGAGGAGGCCCAACAAGGCTGAGACACGTGTCTGGGGTTGCTGGTGGTACTCTTGCTCAGAGGGGAATTGCCTAGCATTCTGGTGCTGGGCTGCCCTTGTGGGTGGAACAAGGACTGATATGCAAACGTTATTTCTCCTCTATGAAGGGTGCAGTGACCTAAAACGTGGTTGTAGACACTCCGGAGTGGAAGAAATTCCATAGAACCGGGAATTTGACACATGCTCGTTCTCACTACAGGGAATCCCACACTCCTTTTCAATTAAGGAAAAGATATTAGTCAGTGGTGGAAACTGAATGTACCAACTGCTTTGTTACAAAAGACAATAATACATACAGTGAACATTTCTTACAATTCTTGGCCAGCAGGAATAGATCATGATCGGTGCATTTAACTAAATGTACACACTTTTTACAGATACATGGGAGTAAATAATAGTTGTAGAGAAGCCTTAGAATTCTTTGGAGACAGGCGAATGCTATATTCAACCACTGTAACTGAGTTTGATATATTTATATGACAAGAGAACGTACTTCTTCTTCTTCTTCTTAATTATCGGAAGCGTGGGCGGACCCACGCAGGCGCTTCCCCATCATATAGGATGATGTGCACCGTACCCACTAATTATTATTTGCCTCCATTTAAGCTCACAGCTCCTCCCACCTCCCCTTCTGTCTCACAAAATCCAACATCACACTACTCCTCCTCCTGCCTCTCTCCCCATCACCCCCCAGTATAACCCTCTCACTCAGCTCAGCCACTCCCAACGCATTCAACCGAACCCTCATCAATTCTCTCTCCGTAACATGTCTTTCACACCTAATCAAAAAATGTCCCACCGTTTCAGGTACCCCACACACCGCACAATCCCTTGATTCACGCTTCCCTATTCGAAATAGACAGTCGTTCAGCCCCACATGACCTATCCTCAACCGATTCAGCATCACCTCCTCCCCCCTCCTCCATTCTGAACTCTCTGCATCCACCTTCACTGACACTTTCCCACGAACACCGAACATCCACCTGCCCTTCACCCCATTCACCCACCTCTCCTGCCATTCATCCAGGACCCGTCTCATCATCACAGCCTTCACCTCATCCATCAACAAGAGAACGTACTTGTTGCAGAGAAAGAGTCTTAGAATTCTTTAATGGAAGGCTGTGATTACATTCAGTGGCTGCAACCGACTAAGAAAACATGCTGAAATAATATGTGCAGAGCATTAGTAAGGAAGGGTTACTGTGGATACAGTCCTAGCATCATACATTCTTCCCAATAAATAAACACGAAGAAATGAAGTGGCAAAATTCAAGTTACACTAAAGCATTACTTAATCAAATCTTCAGCCAGAATATTGTGACAAGACACAGTCCTTAAAATACAAGGTGCCTTCCTATCAGGTGCACATTACCATTTATCTGAAGAAATAAAGAGAATAAAAGGACACCAAAGACCAGAGAATGGCAGGTCAGGTCACTATTCCAGTGTTGTCATGCTGTGCAACATTTTAATCCTAGTAATGTTCAAAACGGATAAGTGTGCTGAAGGAGCCACCATGCTGTCATATAACGAGCCATGATGATTGCAATATAGGCTACACAATACTGACCCACATTTTACCGGCACCGTTGCTAACGGTGCCGGTGTTTCCTTGAAAACCATGTTTGCAGTGGCTGTTGCTCATGGCTGGCAGACCGGCTGGGAGCAACACCACCGCCAGGCATACTTGTAGTTTGGTGGTCCGAAAAGTGTGCTAATACGTTGCTACCAACATCCTTATTTCTGGACCGCCAGACTTGTAATGAGGCCCATTATTATCCTGTTTGAGTTATGTTAGCTTAACATTATTTTAACATGCAGCAAATCACCACTCTGGTACTTTGAGAAAACCTGGGATTGTAAGGAGTGTTGTAGACTCTGCCACCACCTGGAGCATCCAGAACATGCTCTGCAGGTGAAGGTTAAATGAGCTATGGGAAGACGAGAGGATGGAAAAGGGGGAAATAGACAGCACAGGGATAGACGAAAGGATGCAGCGGGGCAAGAATGTTTTGTCATACAATTGGTGTATGAACTTCCTGTTAGGTTAAAAATAGTTTTCATTTTTCAATGCAAGTTTGCCAATTTCATGATTCCCTGAAAAAGTTATACAATTTCCAAATTTTGTGTGGGAAACATTTTATTTTTCTTAAGTAATGTTACAAAGTTTTTAAAATGTGCCAAATTACAAGGCTAGTAGTCTCAGAGAACCTAGAATTATCATCTTGTGCCCATTGTTTAAGGACATGAGCACATCTTTGGGTCAGCATTGGTCAGGCTTTTAAGCCTTTCACAATGCCAAGATGCCATTGTGTGCCTGGGAATTTTAAAAACATGCACAGGAAGGCAGGATAGCAAAGCCTGTCTACTTACCCTTTTACTTTGCACACCCCATAAGCCAGGAATACAGAAAAGCCTGGAGGACATATGGCATTTTAAAATGAGGGTGGGTTTGAACCGTGGCTTTTCTGGGACCAAAGTCCTGGACTGCGCTTCCTGGATGCCCTTTGGGTGTAGTAGGAACACTATGGAGCTAGAAATAGTCTTGCTTTCGGCCGAGGCTGGGCTCCTCTGGGAGTTAATGTTCATAAATCAGCCTTGTCTATCCTTCTCGAATTAGGCCATTATCCTGTTAATAGAGGGTACTGTGTTGATCATAGGTCCGAACAGGATCCAGTGTCTGCTTACCTTTTCTGGTCTTTTTCAGACATTATGGCACTTTATTTTAAACTGAATGCTGATCCTAAGTGTTATTTATTTTTATTATGTATTTGGCTTCTTCAAAGGGATTTATAATAGACATTAATGTGAAATGGCAGGACACAACATGACTTACAATCACCTAATCATCTTGTATAACAAAACTGTCAACATGCCTCAAAAAAATAAAAAGAAGGTATAAATAAATGCCTAAAAATGTCATATGTTAAATAAGGAAAACTCCCATATAGACTAAGAAATTACAATTTGGAAGGGAGAATTAAAAAATGAAATCAACAGAAGAGTAATGCAGAGTTTAATTTTGATGATGTGAGGGAGATATAGAAGTCCAAACAAGGGTGTGTGTGGGAGTGGTGTCCACCTAAAAGTGAAAAGTGTTTTAGTCACAATGTCTTTCGATTCCATACAGAGTCCTAGCACATTATCAAAAAATGGAGATAGGACCAACAGACATAAATTGGTCCAAACATAGGGGTTGTACAAGCTTCTATAACCATTGTGCAGGGTGAAAGCCTAGGCTATCCACAGGCTTCTCTAACCATTATGAAGGGCAAATAAGTCTTCAAGTGTAACCCGTATCAAAACTGCCTTGTCAATCAACCGAACGAACAACCATAGCAACACACGATGTATTTATGAATCAAATGCCAAGGGATGTACATAAGTCTCATGATAGAGCGCGTCCACTTCAGTGAACTCCTATCAACCAGTAAAGTTCTTAACAACTTCTACTTTAGCAGTGGAGGTTGCTGAGGAGGCGTCAGCGACGAGATTGCACAAATCCCCGTGGCAAAATGAGATCTTCCCCATGATTCCGAGTCACATAATTCAGGAGTGGGTTAGACAGCATTCCAGCCACAGGTAGATGGACATTGTGAATTCCCCAGATTGGCTTGGTTACTTGACACCACCAATGTGTCTACCTGATTTTTACAGGAGTTATTGTCCCAGAACCTGATCCTAGGATGATCAAAAGTATTAACGTTATTCATTAAAGTCCAGTCAACTCTAAAAACCATGACCACTTAGCGTCTTCTGTGGTAAGTCATAAAATGTGATTTGAAAATATGAATGGCCATGCAATGAACTCCATAATTGAAGCATATACAGCAAGCGTGTTCGGCAGAGCATAAAGAGTCCTCCTTATTAATTTGACATTACCTGCATAGGCTAAACGGAGAGCAGCGTAGGATTTACTCTTGGAATTTTTGTGAAGGACAACAATAATGAACATCCATTCTCTTTAAGTGCATATTAATCATTAGCCCTACATATCTGAGCCTCTCCCTTGAATAATTAGACAGATATTCCTCCAGTCCCTAATCCTGCTTTAACTCAGCTATGCTTTTGTACTGTTGCAAAGCCGAAGTGTTATAATTAATAATTGTTCATTGGCCCCCATCCCCCATCATGTAGAACATTCCATAGTATCCCTTGGTTGCTATCCAAAAGTCCTCAAAGGTCAAGTAGAGAATACTTGCAGAGAGACATGCATTAGCATTCTTTGGATACCTATAGAGATTATATGCAGTTGATGTGACTGAGTGTGCCTTCTTTTTTCATGAGACTAAATACTACTAGCCATTTGGCAAGATACATTCTGAGAATTGTATGGAAGTAGGAGGATATTATAATCAGTGACTGCCACCATGTATGCTATCTTTTTGCAATGGCACAAAATACTAGTAGCAACCAAAACAAAACCCTTATAATTATTTAGAGGCATGCATAGATTAAGTTCTTTGCCTTTAACTCAGAGTGACTATTATTAATTTAAACACTATCTTACCCCAATTTGGAGTTAGGAGAGTGCATTCAGTGGCCCAAATTGGTGTGCCTTATTTTGATGAGATGAAACATCAGTTGTTTTTTTTCAAACAAAGAAAACATTTAGTTGTTCCGAGGCATGCAGAGATTATATCCAATGACCGTAACTCAATGCAAAACCTACACATGCCATATGTTTGTGGGTATGGCGAATGGACCATGTTGAGTGTGAACATAAAAGTGCCAGGGCAAGGGGGATACATTTGGCTTGATCGCATTCTAGATCAGCCTCCACAGTTGTTCTGTGCATCGGGGATGTCAGACGTCCCTATCATAAATTAAAGAGTCCATTTTCCACTCATCAACAGCAACTCTTGACACACAGCTCTGTGAAAGACAAATAAGCACTTTATTTAAAATAAATTACACTTCAGCCATATTTATGGCTTCATATAACAGTGCTTATAAAAATCACAAACTTCAAGAATCGATAGAATTATTACACATAAAATCAATTGATGAATATCCTTAATCCATTCATAATAAGTACATTTCTACTGAGACTTACAAGTTACGCTTATCCATACTTTCTGTGCTGTGCCTTTTGATAAAATGGCTGCTTGTATACCTTGTCAATGCAAGCCTGAATGACTACCCAGGTTTTAGTCGGGTGATAATTAAGCTGTATATGTCGCCCTTCCATAGTCTGAAGCCATACATGTTTGCAGTCTTCCTGCAATAGATGAGTTACCCCTGCTGGAAATAGAGCTCCTTTTTCAGTGGTTGTGTCCTAGAGAAACCACAAAGAAGGTGTTTTGCCGATTCAATTTCCTTTGATCCCCAAAGTCTGCATTTTTGATTTTCTCTGAGTACCCTCCATCTGGCTCCCATGACTTCCCATGTTTCTTCCATGTTGAATTTTATTTTCAAGTAAGCGGAGCTCAGATAAGTAGTAGGAAATGCTATGAGCTAATTAGGTGTTCTTCGTGGTGGTGCCCGATTTCTCACATAAGTGCTGCTGCTGATCTTAATTGATAAATCCGTCTAGTTTTTTGCACAATCCCATTCCCGCAATTTCCTTTACACATTATTTTTAATTGATTTGATTGATAATTTGTAGAGCGCCTATACACAATGTGTTTCAAAGCGCTTGAAGGAGGGAGGGAACATGGGAGAATACAATGACATTCTTACATGTCCTTGAACACAATTAGAATGTGAAACAAAAACCGATCATTAATCAGCCAGGTGACATTTCAGATAGTGCAAGTGCAAAGGAACAGTAGAAGCGAAGAGGGGGAGGGAAGAATGAGACAAACCAGCAGTAACATTACTATGCCTGATGACAATTGTTGTATTGCATAAATAGCAAGAGGAGGGGCAGGAGGGATGGGTGTGGAGAGAAGGAGGAGGAGAGGAACAAACAAGCGACTATCATGGTAGGTCAGATGACGAATTCAGAATATTGCTGGGGGCGAGTGGGAGGAGAAGACAATGGGGGAAGAGGAAGCTGCTATCAGAAGTCATGGGACAAAAGATACGAGTAAGTGCTAAATTGCAAGAGTTGTCTTATTATTAGTAATGATGTTCATTTTATGTTTCCAACATGCTTCTTCAAGACCAATATGTGCACTAACATTTGGGATCTTCTGCAAATTTGGGGATTCTCTGTACATCTTATTGTGAATAGTGTCTTCTTCCTGGTAAGCCAGTTTATGTTGGTATAATATGTTGCTGTTAATCCTGAGTGATTTTAGTGAGAGTTTAACAAGAGTATATTATGTATTAATTCCACATCTGTTCTTGTGTGAAAGATAGAGTAGCATATTCTCAGGTATTGCAGCTGGAGGAAGCGGTCAGACCACTTTCTCTGGGGGAGAGGATTTGCATTTTGTATTTATTGATGAGCCATGAGAAAAAACTAAGAGTGCAGAGGTTATTGATATGGAATGCACCTTGTTTCCCTTGACACCATCACCACCCACCCACTCAAGAGTCTGACAATAATGATGATCATGACTGGCAAGATAGACACTACTCACCCAAGTCCAGAGAGCAACAGATCGTTTTGGAATCCAGTGATACCAAGGAGTAGAAGAAGAGGGCAGTGACCCAGTTACAGGGACAGGAGGGAAAGAAAAAGCTACTCTTACTCATGTATGTTCTTTCGATCTAAAAGTGCAAACCATCAGGATTTGCCAGTTACAGCACCCCTACCATCACAGCTAGAAAAGCACAGGAGATCAGGCTTCCTTGGGCAAGCAAGACTATCCATACATTGAAGTTCAGCATACAGGATAAATAATTACATCACTCATCCACTGCATTAATATGAAAGTTGACAGTGTGCTTGGAAACTGACAGGACCATGTTGGCCACCTCATCTTTGTGATGCTATATGATTCAACCCCCATATACAGGACTGGCATGGACACAGAAGACCTCACCTGCAGTCTTATCACTAGTGGCAATCTTTGATTTTGTGTTAAAACTCTAACAACTGACTGTAGTGGTGACAGTATAACATGCCATAGGTGTTTGTGCAACTATTTTTCTTTTCTTTTGGGAGTCCTGTTGCTTCTTTTTCACAACCAGAGTAAGACTCGGAGAGAAATGAGAGCAACAACATGTATGTTGTTGAGTATTCAGATCACTCTGCAGGACAGCTAACAAAACATGAGTTGGGTGGTCACTCCCTTAGCCGTGGTGCACAACTGGCCCCGAAGGATCCCTGCCCCCCAAGCACCTACAGACAGCAGATGTACCCCAACGGGTGACAGGCAACAGGAAGGGGGAGGAGTGAAGGGACCCTCAGGGGGATAGGACAGGAAAGGGTTACAGCATTGAGGCTTGCCCCCAGCCCACACAAGGGGTGTATACAAGTGCAGCACTCAAAGGGAGGCACCATCTTTGCAGGACCACTAGAGTGGAGGATAACGTATGCCTGCCCACACCAGGAAAAATATTTGAATGACCATTGTTAGATTGCCTGTTTAATTTTACAGGTGAACTGTTGCAGTGGAGGTACATGGTGCATCCAGGCTGGAAGGGTGGTCAGAAACCACAAGGGACTGTGCAGTCACTGACATATGATGGCAGCGGGGGCATAACCTCTGATGCGCCAGAGGGCAAGTGGGGGTAGTGGGTGCATTTTGACTGTGGCTACACTAGAACATTGAAACTGTGTAGGCAGTGGTGCAAACACAACAGGGTTGGGAGGGCAGAGGTGTGAGGCATCCCAGAGATGGGCAAGAAGATGGTGTAGGTGGTGGTGATGTAGGAGACATAAAAACAACAGTTGGAGTAGACAGAGTTTGTCTTCTCAGACACAAAGTATAGTGGCTAAAGATTAGGAAGGATTATCTGATTGATTATAGCTTTCACACACAATCAGGAACACAAAGTGAAAAGTTGTGATAGAGGCCTGGTTAGTACAAACACACAGTCAAATGGGATAACAGACATATAAGGAATTTGCTTTTTAGAACGATTTTTCAGTGATGACAAGGTCAACAGGAACAGAAATAAGGACAGTAAAACTTATGTTGTTGATTCAGAACTTTTTCTGAGGGACTGCAATGGTAAAATAATTTAAGGTGACAAAGGAAGCCTAATAAAACAGATGCAAAAGGGTACAGGATTGGGAAGCACTTAACCATTTAAAACAGAAGTGCTGGGTTGCCCTGCTCTTACATCATAGCACAGCTATAAAAAAGAAAGGTGAAAGTGAGCTTGGCCTTGTATAAGGCCACACGACCTCCTATAGCAGGCCAGATATCCCCAGAAGATACAGATACATTCATTCTGACTGGCCTGCTGAAGGAAAACACACACCACTGAAACAACTTGTGGCTTCAGGCATAGTTGTGTGTTTCTGGTGAGAGCCATGAAGTTTTGCCAGTCCTCCGAAACTTTACACCACGACACCACAGTTGTGGGCTGAGCTGCACTAAAATAAAGACATGAGACTAACATATACTAATTTACCTTATTCATCTAACATATAACATAGTCCATACTAACAATCAGAGCAAATCAGTTTATGCCTTGTATAAGCTGGTGCAGATTGATAAATCCAGTGTGCAAGACATTTGGTCTGTGCAGGGTTAGCTTGGAAATGCAATAAATAATAAATGCAGAATTAAGGCTATGCCTTGTTTGAATGAAGAATTGACTAGTGAGAAGTGTGGAATGTCATATCCGTTCTGCTAAAGACTTTGTATTGTTGAAAATTTTCAGAGCAGGAAAACAGCGCTGATATGTCGTTCCGTTTCTACCATTATAAGCAATCAGGATGAAAATGGTCTGGGCTTTCGAGAGGGCTGGCTGATTGACAAAAAGGGAGATGGTTTTGAATGACACATGAGGTCACAGAAAAGGGCAGGCATTTCTACAGTTTATGTGGGTTGGACCTGCATTCTGGGTAGGTCTCAGAAAAAGGCTTAAAAGGCTAGTCAGAAAAGGGCTCAGGCTTTTTCTCTCACTCACTGGCTCGGGAGCTGCAGCTGTCTCAGGAGAGGTTGCAGTCTTGGATGCTCTTATCTGTTGGCTGACTCTGGGACAAGAGTGTGGCAAAAAGGCTGACAGAGGAATCTGTGGGTTCATTCGAGGTGAAAAGAGTGTGGGCCAGATAAAGAATACTTCTCTCTGACAACTAGACTGGGGTTGCAAGCATTTCATGACACACACACAATTAAAGATTATTTTTGATAAGTTCAGTTAATTTGAGGAGAGTGTTAATGAGTGAATGTTTAGTATTTGATAGTGTAGAGTGGCAAATATCCTTATTAAATGTGCATAACTGTATTCATGTTTCCCCATTATAGGCCATAAAACTCAGATGTGACAGAAGCCCGTTGCCTGCCAAGTTTGTTGTGAAGGGAAAGGCCACTCTGGGCATTATCACAAATAGAATGTTTTGAAACCCATTGCAGGAAAGACTTGGTTAATGTTTGAAATACATCGTGGATGTCGTGCATTGTACATGGCATTCTATGTAACTTGAATATTTCTAACTTCTGATAAAGAATAACAATTCAAAAAAGGTGAATTAGCCTCAGTGTACTTATTATGTCATTAGCTTTCTTGGGTTGGCGTACAGATAGATGCAGAATGTGAGGTAAAATGTAAATTAAAGTCAGTCACTATAAATTGTGTTCTTCTGAGAGGCTCAGAATGAATGTTCATATTTCATTTACATGGTAAATGTTCTTCTGAGATGTAAGCCAAAAGGGCATTATGTGGTATTGCTTATCGTTAGTGATCCCGGTATAAGAACAATTATCAGGCATTACTCTAAATTTAGGCTCATCACTATACCACGCTATACCAAAAATACCACCAACCAAAAATACTGCCAACCAAAAATGCCTCCAAAATATATCTTACAGTCCCCATATGTGATTGCCTTTTCCTTGGCTGTGATTTGGTAAATCCACATGATGTTAGGAGGTTGTGGTTTTTATTTGTCTATCCTTTGCAATGATCCAGATGAGATGAGAGCCCTGTGTTTTTTTCTGTAGGACTATTTTGAGTGCTGGTTGGACTTGAATGGGGTTGTGGTATTCGAGGGTCCAAATGCATGAGTGTTTGGATGAGTTTGTTCCTCTTAACGTTTTCTTTCAGTAGATTAATCTCCATTTTAATTGGACAGAGAGAAATGTGTTTCAATGGGCTTCATTCATGAATGTTTAATGCCTGGGTTTAATGCCCCTATAGAGACTCCATCTACTTTCTATTTCTCAGTAAAGTACATAGACTAAATAAGATTTTCCAACATTTCCATTTGCATTTTGTGCTATGCTAATGGGAATATTGTGGCATTCATCCTCTGTTCCAGGGACAGGAACTGTGGATACCGACCCAGCAGCCGAAGTTATCAGCCCAAGCGAAGCGAGGGTGGATAACGAGGTCTCTGGACCATTATCCCCCCATTCCAGCCCTTGAAATGGGGGATGAAGGCCATTGGCACCCTAGGTTCCCAAAGCGGGAACCCGGGGTGCTAAAAAATAGGATTTTACTTCCAACACCGGGACGTCTGGGCGTCCAGGTGTAGGAAGGAAAATCCTTTTCCAGGATGGCCACCATGGAAAGGGAAGGTGAGAGTTCCATACACGGCCCCTCTTCGCTTTCCATAGCAGCCTGGAGAAGGGAAAAAGAGAACCCTATGACCATTTTACCATGAGTACATGTTTCTTCCCTTTCAAATCTATCCTAATTTTGAATAACTTTACCACAAAGGCAGACCCAGGTGGACATGGCCACTTTAATCCTATGTTTTGTCCCTTGTGGTCATGGCCAGTAGCTCGGATTGTCTGGATCATGACCTTATTCCATGACCCGGACCATCTGGCCACTGCCCATGGCCACAGGCTACCCCTCAGTCACTAAAGGTATACTGATATTTTTTGTAGCTACATTATGACACTTGTCAAATAATAAAACACTGGCACATTTGCAAAACCATGCTTGTAGGTCCTTGCCAATGCTCCTTACGCAAGTTTGCTGGAAATCCACCCATGTTTTATTTTTTCAAAAGTGTCAAATGTATGCACATACAATCATCATATAACCTAGCCCCCACTTGACAAAATCCATTCATACTTTACGAAAACATCTAAATCTAGATCTATAATCTTTTTGCAAACCTTTGTGTACATTTGTGAAATGGCACCACATTTATAAGCCTTTACAATATTTTTGGACCCCCACTCTAATTTTGCTCCCTCTTGACAGAAACCCACCAAACTTTGCAAAAACTTGTATATCTTGATCTATTATCAGTTTGCCAAATGAAGTGTAGATTCGTCAAATGGCACCTCATGTATAAGCCTTTACATTATTTTGGGACCCCCCTCTAATTTTGCCCCCTCTTCACAAAACCCTACCAAACTTCGGAAAAAACATTCCTATCTAACATTCCTATGTAAATGTATTATCAGTTTCCAAATTAAGTGAGGATTCATCAAATGGCACCTCATTTATAAGCCTTTACATTATTTTGGGACCCCCCTCTAATTTTGCCCGAAGTGGATTGAATGCATTCCTGCACCAGATTGTAGTGCGCAAACAGCAGCCACATTGCTGGTGAACAATGTGTTCTCAAGGTTTGGGTTGCCACAAAGAATTGAGTCAGACAGAGGAAGTCATTTCACAAGTACTCTAATGAGTAAGGTATGGCAAATACTAGGTGTGAAAAGGAAACTACATATCGCATATCGGGTGGCGTCTTCAGGTACAGTTGAAAGAAGCAATAGGTCTGTTGTGGATATTTTAAAGAAATTTGTGGCAGAAGCAGGTTCCAGCTGGGATTTGCGTTTACCATTGGTTTTGATGGCAATCAGATTGACTCCTGCCAAAGCAACAGGTGTTAGCCCCCATGAGGTCTTAACAGGTAGGAAAATGGTGTTACCACAACACCTACTATACAGAATACATGAGCAAACCCTTGTGAGTGCATCCACAGTTCATGAATATATTGATGAACTGAGGAGGCATTTGCAACATGCATTTGCTTTTGCGCAGAGAAATCTGGAAAGAGCTGCTGACAGTGCAAAATCGTATTATGATAAAAAGACATCAGTAAAGGAATACAGTGTAGGGGATCAGGTATACAAGTTTCATTTTGGAAAAAGTAAACAGAAAAATTCTAAATTTCTAGCAGCCTGGCAGGGGCCATTTCGAATTATAGATAAGGTCTCTCCTGTAGTGTATAAAATTTTGAAAAATGAAGGTGAAACAGCAATAGAGCAGTTTGTCCATGTAAATCAAATCAAACCATGCCATCCCAGACATGAGATCAGGCAGCTTGAGCATGTAGAAACAGATAAAGTCCCTTGAACACAAAAAGAGAAAATAAATGGGTGTAATCAGGAGGCAGTGACAAAGAAGTTAAAAAGTTGATTGTTATGATAGCACATAAACACTGTAGTATATGTAAAAATATATAATATAAAATAAATAAATAAATACATAAATAAATAAATGCACATATAACGGAAGCTCATGGTTGGTGTGCAGAGAGAAAATGTATTAAATATTGAATGCTGTTTATGTGTGCTTGTTTTTTTTTAACTTGTGTTTAATTTCAGAAAGAAAAAAAAAACGAAATATTTTTACCAAGCATGTTTTATTTTTGGCAAAAGGGTGAAGTTAGTATTGTGCTATGTACTTAATTTGTTTATTTTCTATTTGATTTAGAAAATTAACATTATTTGGTCGGAGGCTCCGGGATCAGAGGCCACGGGAGACGATGGAGTCCTGGAGTCCCCTGGATGAAGACCAAAAGATGCCTGCCTCCAGGTGGAGGTGAAGACAAGATAACCAGAATGCTAAAAAAAGATGACTCCTATGGATCTAAGATTGCCAAGATGAAAGTGTACTCGAATGAACCAAATAACATCGATGGTCGGGACATATCAGAGGCAGACAAGAGTGCTGACATATGGAGTTCCACGTATTTATTATTTTAATTATTTATTTTAATTTGTTATATTAATTATTTGTTTTGGTTAGTTGTTTTATTTCATTGTTTTAATTGACTTGAAAAATCTAGACTTAGAGTAATGCCACTTCCACTGAGAAAGCAAATGTAGAACATTTTGTAAACTAATGAACTCAGATGAATACTGTATTGATTGCAACTTTTTCATTGATGCACATGAATATTCATTTTATTGGATTGCTATATTGTGAAAAGAAGAAAAAGAACAAATTATTTTTAGGAATTGGCTTGGATCGTAGCCAGATTCTAAAAACAAAAGGAGGGTATGTAAGGGTATTTGGCGTGTTACAGCACAGAGTACAGCACTACTGCACAGGTAGCAAACAGCACAGAGTACAGCACTACTGCACAGGTAGCAAACAGCACAGAGTACAGCACTACTGCACAGGTAGCAATTTTTTTTGCAGCACCACCACAAGGGTGCGGTGCATTGCTATATGTGTTACCCGATTAACAAGGAAAGACAGGCTATTCAGTCAAAAACGATTTTAACATATAAGATGCAAATCTATTTTTACAGTTAAAAGCACACGTGCACATTCAAAAATGCACACTATTTTCACCTGAAATGCCTATGGTGCGAGAGACACATTTGAAAATAATAACTAACATTACTTATAACTAACCTGACTAATGAAACATAATCCACTAATAAAAATGTGTCTCCACTGCAGAATTAGGCCTATTCTGAAAGTGAACTTTTAAACAAACGCACATCCATTTTTTTTTCTCTGCTGCCCTGTCCACATAATTACAGGAAGCAAAAGAGCTCGAAAGAACAGGAAATCAGTTGGTTACAAAGTATTACTATAAAAATGGGCCATTGTGTAGAGAAGGAGGAGATGGCATGATTGATTCTGATTGGAGCAGCGTCATAGCAAGTATCATGCTAGAGGGAGTGATCAGAGTTTTGCTGGGGGGAGTTTGAAGAGAGAGAAGGACAGTTAAGATTTGGCAGAGCTGGGAGAAGGGCAGTCAAGATTTGGCAGAGCTGGGAGAAGGACCTATTTTTTCCTGGTTGGAGCATTCCTATCTGCAAAAGCTGAGAATTCCAGGCAATGACCCCGGTTTGAGAACGGCAGGCGTTCCTTTTCACTGGGGTTAATCTTCAAGGGAGCCACATTCAGAAAGAGAACAACTGAAGAAAACTCTGAACAGATAAGGTAATTACATAAGTGTGGGAGCTGAGTGTGTACGAGAATGTTCAGTCAGAGTAGGAAAAGAGACTCCGGTGCCTTAATCACACATTAATGTTGCAATGTTCTGTTCTCCGTCATTTTTTTTTTCAATGTATTACAGACAATGCTGTTAATGTGCTGTTTTATTTATTTCTGTAAAGAGTGAGATCGTGTTTAAATGCAACTTTTATAATACAGAAAAATATTTGAAAGCAGACGGGTGGTGTGTCTTCTATTTACCAATACAGTGCTGATGATGATGGGAGATTTTTAAACAATGCAATTGTCATTTTAAGACAGATGTGTGCATGATCATATTCAGTATGGACAGTTGAGAGTGATTGTTTGTAGCATAGCTCGTTGGAGGTACATGAGCCAACGGGAAGAGGGACTCTCTGAACATAGTTCCCTACCGTATATAAGGTAGTGGAAATTACCACAAAATTACCACATATAGCTCTCTGTCGTAAAAAAGTCAGTGAGATCGCCCATGGTGGCACACTAACACTAACACTGAAAATGTGGTATTCCTAAAATGTAGGTCTGAGGTCTCTCTAGTGATTACACGAAAAATCTAAGCAAAGATAAGGGATTCTGGACATTGGGGCCACAAATAAAACAAGGGAATTATGCTCACCAAAATACCACCAACCACGCATACCAACCACGCATACCAAATATGCATGTCTGGGTGCTGAAATAATGCATGTCCACTGTATTATTGTTGCACATGGCCAAATCTGAATACAAGGAGTGATTATTGCTAAGTTATTTTTCGGCGGTAACAAAATACCGTCAGGCCCCACATCCCCACAAAATACCCTACATGTCTTAACAACAACACTTCAATAAAATGTTGTGTAGATGAGTACATTCTTTAATATATTAAGTAGTTCATGATAGGTCTCCCGATCACCCCTGACATCTTGTTACCAACATTATAAACACAACCCATTGTAGGGACTTTTCATCAAAATGAATTTCAGATGTGATGTCATCAGTGATATCATCAATTACATTTGTGATGTCATTTGATGGTCTGGGTGTTAGTCTTAGGAGTGCATGGTGGTGGCACCAGATATGGTTGCTTAGCTTACCATAACTGGTGAATTTCTCAGGTTTTTCAGGCTTACTTGTAACCAGAACGTCCATTTAACAATGTTTTTTCATTACATTTCATAGGATTTTATTAGTGCAACTTAACCATAACTTCCCTTTAACAAAGTTTTTTCAGTGAAATTCATGGATTTTTACCAGTGTATGCTATTTTCCTACAACTTACTAATATCATACTTACCCCAATATAGCAATATTTTTGTCGAATTTACAAAGTTTCACCTTAAAACTCTGCTATTTCCCACATCTAGCATCATTTTTAACACTTCTGTACAATTTTTGCAATGTTTCCACTGTTTTTGAGTCCATCGTTGTCCGTGAATGCCTGACATCATTGCGGTCCTTCCGGACAGTGCCTCGTGACCATGCGCTCCCACGCTGCATGATGATATGTCCACGAACGCGTCTGCACTTCACGATTGGATCCGTGCTCTGAGGACAGTTTGGAACAGCTTTTTCTACTGATCTAGGAACTTTCAAGCTCAGAATGTACCCTTGCACAGCTCCTACACCTAGTCTTACTCATTATCCATTAACAATCTAGTACAAAGCACATACTTGGAAGAATATTAGCAAAACTGCTATTTATCTTAAAAAGGGCATCAGCTATTGCCATCCCTCCTCCGCAAGAGCCACCAGAACCACAAGCAGGAGGGCATACACAACAAAACAATTGCAGCACTTCTAAAGACAATGAATAGGACCAAGAAGATGCGGTAGAGGAAGTGCCTACCTCTAGCCCAGAGAGAATCATGGGTGGGGCAGTTGTTTACCACTATTGGGAATTTAGCAAAGGATAAAGCTACAGCAACTTTGTAATCTGTCACAGACTACCTGCAGAGTACTCCTATGGCACACCACCATGCTCTGCCACACCAAATCCAACCACCGCAATGCTCTCAGAAAGGTTGTTCCTTTCTTAGCAAGTAGTAGGCTGTGTTCCTCTATCTCATCTTCCTCAACCAATACTGTAACCACACAGCCTACTTTTTTGGCACACCAAATCCCACCAGATACCTTGCAAGCAATAAAAGAGGCTGCTGATCCATATCTTTCGAAGACAACAGTCATCTGCATATGCTGCAACACACCACTCTGCAGTGGGAAAGCAATTTCAAAGTGCTTTTGAAGCTGTAATCAAGGAGCATGAGAAGCACTGCCCCCTACCTTAGAAGTTATACACGCGCAACATCTTCCCCTGTCCACTCCACCTGCCCCTCCATATTAGTGCTTGGTGCCTCTTCCCTCATTTCCACCCCACATTACGTTCTAACCTCTCCTGCAAAAACAAAATACATTAAAAAACAACAAAAGAAAGGTTCTTGTAGGAACCCCCTTTCACAGTTAAAAATAGAACAAAAAAAAAATTCTTATAGGCTCCATCTACTTTACATTTCTCAGTAAAGTACACAGACTCAGTATGATTTTCCAACATTTCCATTAGCATTTTCTGTTATGCTAAAGGGAATAATGTGGAGTTCATCCCCGTTCCAGGGACTGGAATGGGGGATAACGGCCCGGCAGCTCAAATTATCGGCCCAAGCTAAATGTCATGCAGTTGCATTGAGTGGCGCCAAAGTTATAAGCTATCCAAAAACTGCTTTTCACTAACCCAGTAATGCAGAAATAGGCATAAATGTCCCTGAACCTCTGAAGTGTTAGCGGACATCACAGGACTGCACCAGAACATCCGGAAGGTTTGCGGCTTTTGGGTGTGGAAAACACATGTTTTTTTGACTTCTTACGGCCATATCCCATCCCATCCCACCCTCATCTCCCCCCACCTCCCCATAGATTGTTTGATGAGTTTGACAAGTGCAATGTTGTGTTTTTTTGTAGGTTGTTACCGCGATGTCCAACATGGCAGGGGATTCCAAAAATCTGATACATTTCATACTTTTCACCATTCAATCAGTGGGCGTGTCCAATGTCCGCGGACCTCAAGTCACCTTCTGAACCAATCAGAGGCCCGTCCGCGGACTGAACAGGGAAGTGAGTCAATGGATCGAACCCAGATATCACACATTTTTTGGGCCGTTTAAAATAAAAGAAAATACTGAACGGATTTACACAAAATTTACAAAAGCACGCTTTCGGGACCAAGTCTCCACTCCCGCTGCAAATTTGATGAAAATACGTCCAGCAGTTTGGGCTGCAGACATGAGCAACATTTTTTTTCATTGCATCTGTGGAAAAAATAAACCCTTCCTACAACTTTTCCACCCCTTGATGAAACTTCACCAAACTTGTTATAAATATCCGGAGGGGGGCATATACAATATATGCCAAGTTTGGTAAGGATTCGTCCATGGGGATAAAGTTATAAGCCACCCAAAAAGTACTTTTCCTATGAGATGAGCAACTTAACCATAACTACAGGGCCGCTGCCACAGGCACTGTAATATATATATATATATATATATAAATATATTTTCTTTCAATGAAAAAACGTTGTTAAAGGGACGTTATGGTTACAGGTAAAACCGAAAAACCACAGAAATTCGCCAGTTATGGTAAGGTAAGCAACCATAACTCGTGCCACCAGCGTGCACTGCTGAGACTAACACCCAGGACATCAAAGATGACATCACAAAGGTCATTGCGCGGTCCATATACCTTTTCTGCAAAGTTTGGTGAGGATTTGGCCAAGGGGAGCAAAGTTATAAGCCGCCCAAAAAAGTGCTCTTCCTATGGGTTTAGCAACTTAACCATAACCGCAGGCCATGTAATATATATATATATATATATAAATATATATATATATATATAAATATATATGCAACTGGTATTGATGATGAACGTAATTTAAATCCTCAGATGTACAATACGAGTAAGCCTCCAACAATGCACTGTGAACATTAAATGAAAACTATTGGAAAATAGAACAAAATACATAGGGGATCATTCTGAGTTTGACGGTGTGCTAATAATGTGCTCCTGATCCCATTGCCACCACTATTTTTCATGGGAACGGAATGTCTGCCAGAACACTGCCAAACTATGTGTTTTACATTAAAGAGAAGTGGTTATCTGCATTGTAGGGCTGGAGGTAAATCCTCCACCTTGTTTAGATGTAACTTCTCCAATTTAACACAAAAAACTGGAGAAATGGCCACGGGTGGCTTTTGCCCCCATGGAAATTCCTTCATATCCCACGTGGAGCCTCATGAACTCATTGAGTGGGGAACTAAAACCACCATACCGCCACTCATAATCCGGAAATAATTCCACCACACTGAATGGCAGTATCAGTAATTGAGTGTGGTGGTCATTCTGATGGAGTAACCACCACATGTCTAATGAATCCCATAGGCGTGTTACAAAATTAGCATATGCAAAACCACTGGGATCATGCATGTGCACCAGTGAATAATGGATGTCTGCCTTCTACCTGCAACTGAGCTCCATGAAGATGGAGATTGCTACTCTTAATGCCAGTAAACCCCACGTTCATGTTTTAAAATGTCTCCACAACATTGCCCTGCGTCATTTTCCTCTTAATGTCCATCAGGGTGATACATCCTCAGGCCTGTAAACTATCCCTAACTGATATCGTAAGGAACACCTCAATAAGACATTTCAGAGCTTTTGGTTTGAGTGAAGTCTCTTGAAAGAATAATCAATGGATAGCTGCCATCCTCACACCTTTGCACTACTATGACATAGCTTGTGCTCACACAAGTCAACAGGGAATTGTCCTGATCACTAGAATTCCAGCTATTTCCTTTCCTCCCCCTCGAAGCAATCTCTCATGCTGCCACTTGGCTGACCAGGAACCATAATACTTGCGCATCTCACCACAGTATTGAGAGAGCTAGATTGACTTCCTCTCTCAGCATGCATGACTATAAAACTCCCTCCATCATACGGAAGATTATACAGGATGTATACATTCACAACCATAAAACCCTGCACATAATCACCCTACTGATGGATGCTCGTGCGCCACACAAAGCTCCGCCATGGTGCTAGTAGAAATACCGAAAGTGAACAAGCAAGCAACTTGGAAGCAGGCATTCTTCATCAACACAGCCAGGTTATGTAGCAACCTCCCTTTACCACTAATCGCTATTTCTCTAATGATTCTGAAACCGACTGAAAACCAATCCCTTCGTCGCATCTCTTCCCAATGCACGTTATATCCATTTCCTAATGTATGTTCCATAACTGGATCTTGCTATCCACTGCTATGGCTCCAGTCTTTCCCACAAGAACTTCCTTCAGGTTCCTTCTCCTCTTTCCTGAGCTAGGATACATGTAAGCCATGTTTGCTAACCCTGCCCGGTATGTATCCCTGTTGCGATGTTACGCTCTCCAATGCCCCTTGCAATAGGGTTTTGTGCTATGCAAATAACACATCATCATCATAACCAGTATTTATCTTAATTGAATCAATCCATCATAGGAAAACCTGTACAAATGCAATCAAATAAAACACACTGCATATTACACGTTCACAATTAATAGCAGTTGAAAATCAATATAATTATGGTAAATGCACCTAAGTGATTAAATCCTTACCCACCTCATTCTATCCTGAGCATCAGCAAAGACATTGATCTTGTCGCAAATGGCGAAAAGAGGTAAATGCAATTAATCAGAAATACAAACAAATCGATATATTTAAATAATTTGACGCCACTATAATTCTACCCTGTTAAGCCATTGAACGCTTTTCCCCCTAAGAAATTCCCACAGCTGGTAGAGGGGAAAACAAAATGTTCAGATCAATCATCCTGTAGTGTATAAAACATACATGATTCTCTATGTGGAACATCGGATTAAATCATACATATGCACATATTATTTTTTCAAGTAATGCATTTGTTATGATACCGCTAAACAATCTATCTCATATGTTTTGTATCTTGTTTGTTCATCTTTTTATCCTTAAAGTGTTATAATTGTTGGTTTAAAATAGTTTGCTAGACAGCAAACAACATTTTCTAAGTGGCCACACTTCATATAAACCGTAGGTTGGGCTTGTGGTAAAAATGTGGTGGTAATACTGTTACTGCGGTATTACATCCCCTCCCAATTAAGAGTTTTGCAGTGAAGTAGAGGAAAACCGAGAGCAAAATGCTGGGGGTCATTCCATCACCTTACAGCCAAAATGCACTCATTTTGGCAGTATTACCGCCGGCGGTAATATCACTGAAATCCCCCATGGAGTCCTAAGGACTCCATCAATGGGGACTAACACTGCCAATCCTCTGGTTGTAATTTGGCATTAATACCACCAGACCAAGTAAAGCTGTAAACATCCCCATTCAAAGAGAGTGACGTGCTGCCCATCTCAGCTAGGACACTATTCAAAACTGCATGCATCACATGTAAAGCATACTATGCAAACACCCGCTTACCTAGCTACAAAGCCTGGCGACCTAGGTGGGACACACTCATCTAGGAGTCAGACCATTGTGAGTCACAAGACTAAACTATAGCACAAAGAGAAAAACAAGAAGAAGGCCAATGCTTGCTACTCTAGAGAGGATAATACATAACAACCAAAACATACTAACCCTGCTTGCTGCACCTGCATTGAATTGACTTTCGCCAATGCAACATTTTAGAGCCTACACTGCAAAAGATAGATCATATGCTGAGAATGAAAAGAAACATTGCATTCATTAGGAGAGTCCTGTATATCTGGACAAAATGAGTGCTAGCATAAAGAAGAAGGTGCATAGTTGGGAAAACACAGAGAGACGAAGTAAACTGTGAGGCATCAAGGGTAAGAGTCAGACACAACAACACAATTTTTTGGCTATAAACTTTTATTAACAAAAGAAGAGTTGGACAAATACCTATCTTTCCCTAGAGCTATGAGGGGTTTCCCTGCCTCAATAAAAGAAACAAAGTGTTCAGTCAGGATGTCAAAGTAAAAAGTCTTCTGTCATGTGTCCAAAACTCTACTCCGACCCTCACACTTTAAACATAACTAAAATTGATTGGGACAACCTTCTTTAGCCACACTTTAAGGTTTTAAGCAGTAGTTCAGACACAAAGTTCTGAATGTGACAAAATAAAGTGTACATGTTCAAAGGTTTGCAGAGAAACAAAAAGCAAGAGTTTTCCCCTTCCCCTAGGATATAATGTAATGTTCTAGCACTGGAACTTTCTTTAAACAGTTATAGGTGTCTTTAGAATGCCTGGTATACTCTCCAGCCCAGGATTCTCAGTGCTTTATTAAAAAATGTCACTTTCACAAGACCTGGTATATTCCCCTGCCAGGTGTTTAACTGTTCTCAATGTGCCTGGTATATTCTCCTCCCAGGGCTTGCCCACATTTCTTTTTTTTTTTTATTATTAAGTTTATTGAATTTTATAGAAAACATACAAGCAACAAACTTATCAGCATTGTAATCGTAGAACTCATTGCATAGAATCCACACCCCATATCCATCCCCAACCTTCACAGAATCTAAAAAGCAAAACAGGCCAACTTATTATCACATGTCATCCAAAAACCCACCCCACATATCATCAAACAATTTCAACTTTTTGTTCCTGCGAAGGATAACCTTCTCAATTCTGGCCACTTGCCTCAAGTCCTCCACCCATTCTGAACAGGTCGGTCTCTCATCACATTTCCATTTTCTCAAAACAATTTTTTTCACAGAATTTGTAGCCCTAAAAAACCTGCATTTCTGTGGATAAGTGAGATCTTCCACTTTATCATCCTCAGCCAAGAT
This sequence comes from Ambystoma mexicanum, assembly GCF_040938575.1. Taxonomy (NCBI): domain Eukaryota; kingdom Metazoa; phylum Chordata; class Amphibia; order Caudata; family Ambystomatidae; genus Ambystoma; species Ambystoma mexicanum. Next base: position 223,299,576 of record NC_090936.1, read on the forward strand.
GATAGCGTTATAATCAAAATCCTCTTGCAGTAATAGAACCTCATTAATCTTTTCAGTGACACTCCTCCAAAATGTCCTCAGTTCATAACAGTCCCAGATCAAGTGTTCAAAGGAGCCGACATCATGCTTACACCTCCAACAGGACTCTGAGTCAATCATCCCTCTCGCATAAAGTCTCTGGGGAGTCCAAAACACTCTATTATGAATTTTGATTTGGCGGCATTGTTCTCCAAGATTAATGGATGTCAGAGTTACGTTTTTACAAAGAAACCTCCACCTCTCCACAGTCATATCAGAGCCAAGGTCCTCAGACCACTTAGTTAACAACCCCTCTGCTGGCGTGTACTGTTGGCTCAGATTTCTATATACTTTGGACGCCATACCACCTAATGTCTTATATTCAGGTAGCCATAACTGGCAACCACCGCCATCAACAGTTCTCTGGTTCCGCAGCAAACCTCTCAATTTTCTGTATTCACCCACTGTACAGTCTCTGAGATCTTTAATTTGTGAAAGTCTTCTATAGCTGATCCATTTGCCGTCTTCCATCAGATCACTCAACCATAGTACACCACTCAGGAGCAAGTTCAACCACAATAGCGGCCTCCCATTCAGCAAAATACCTGGATTCAACCAGATAGGGATGTAATCATTATCACATACCTTACGCTTACTTTTCTTCCATAGTTCCCTCCAACAAGTTCTCAGGAATCTTGTCGGCGGAAATGAGCGATAACCAGATCCATCCACCGTGGACAGTATGGCCCTAGGCGGCAACGGAGAAGAACTACTTGATTCCGCCAGCGTCCAAACATCCTCCGAATCTTCAATAAATGGAACCAGATGCCTGGCTCCAAAGGCCAAATGATAATTCACAAAGTCAGGAACCCCCAAACCTCCACAGTCTTGGGGCAGCTGCAATTTCCACAAGCTGAGGCGTGGGTGTTTGTTCTCCCAGAGAAAAGACTGGATTAAATTCTCAATTTTCCGCCAATGGCCCTTCTTTACGTCCAGGGAAGCACACTGAGCACATAGTTGATTCGCGGTGTTGATGTCATTTTGATGGCATTCACTCTCCCCCAGAGACTCAATTTAAGTGCATTCCATCTCTTCAGGTCCACCTCCAAAGATTGAATCACATGTGTAATATTGACATCCATTATTTTCGAGACATCATTCGTTAGCCAAATCCCAAGGTATCTCATCTTATTCGGACACCACTTAAAGGGAAAACCCTGCATCTTCAAAACAGTGCAAGTGGTTGATGCCGGCAGCGCTTCCGACTTGGTCCAATTGATCTTGTATCCAGAAACCTTGTTGAACACATCGATCAACTTCATCAGCACAGGAATGGAGCTCTCCACATTCTGAACCACCACCAGCATGTCATCCGCATACAACCAAACTTTCTGGGAGGCTGCACCAAAGCGTACGCCCTCAATTCTATCCTCTTCTCTTATCCTCACAGCCAGCAATTCCATGGCGATCACAAACAGAATTGGCGACAGTGGACAGCCTTGCCTCGTCCCTCTCCCAAGTTCAAAAATGCCCGAGTCCATGCCATTAGTCCGAACACAAGCAGTCGGCCGGGAATACAGCAGTCTTATCCATCCGATCATGGTATCTCCAAAACCAAAGCCTTTCAATGTACTTAAAAGATATGTCCATTCAATACGGTCGAAAGCTTTCTCAGCATCCAAGGAAAACGTCACCACATCATTATGGTGTTCTTTGCTTTCATACAGTGTCAGCAACAATCTTCTCACATTTTCTGAAACATGTCTGCCTTTTACAAATCCAGATTGGCCTACATCTATGATATCCATCAGCGCATTCTCAATCCTCAAAGCTAACGCCTTGGCGAAAATCTTGTTGTCCGTGTTCAATAAACTGATCGGCCTATAGCTGTCAGTTTTCACTGGTGATCGTCCCTCCTTCAGAAAAACGGAGATTGAAGCATGTCTTGTTGAACTTGGAAGGCACCCATTTCTCAAAGGGGTGCGCAGCATCTCTAGCATCAAAGCAAACACCTCTTCTGGGAAAATTTTGAAAAGTTCAGCTGGAAGCCCATCCGGGCCTGGACACTTCCCAGAATTCAGCGCATAAGCAGCCAACCTGAGATCCTCCACGTTCAAATCTCTTTCCATACACTCCAAGGATTCCAAACTCACTTTCTTCAGATGGCAGTCATCAATGAATTGACCAATTGTACGCTCAGATAAGTTGATCTCTGAAGAGTACAGGGTTTTATAATACGACAGAAATGCTGCATTAATCTCCACAGGATCAAAAGTCACCAACCCATCCTGTCTTTCCACTGCATTGACAGATCTGCCACTGTCCATAACCCTCAACCGATGTGCCAGAAGTCGATCACATTTTTCTCCTTTTTCATAGTAGTTGCTTTTGGTTCTAAAAAGCAACCACTCAGCCTTCGAAGAATACAAATCTTCCAATCGTCTCCTTTTCTGCTTCAATATTTTAATAGTCTCATCTGAAAAGTTTTGCATATTATTTCTCTCAAGATCCTGAATTTCCACAATAAGCTTTTTCACTTCTGCATCTCTCATTTTTTTCTTTTTGCTGGACAAACCAATCAACAATCCTCGCATATATGATTTGAAGGCTTCCCACACAAACTCCACCCTGACTTCACCAGTTCACCAGTCCAATTCACAGATATAAAGAATCTCGCTTCTTGAACAATTTTGTCCACAATTTCATCGTCGTCCAAGAGGGAGACATTCATCCGCCAGGTGTTAGACCTAGGAACCAGGAAGGTCAATCGCAAGTCTATGGAGATTGGAGCATGGTCCGAAACAAGTAGTGATCCGATGTTACCCCTTTGGAATGATTGTGTACAGAGGCCAGAGGTCATAAAGAGGTCAATTCTCGAATAAGCATTATGCCTTGCAGAGAAGAAAGTATATTGTCTCGTAAAAGGGTTTTGCAATCTCCAAACATCTGTGAGGTTCCAATCATCAATTAGTCTCTTTAATGCTGTTCTTTTCAGAGTGTTGGCATTGTCCACACCCCCCACACTTTTATCAAGTCCAGGTTCTAAAACCACATTGAAGTCCCCTCCCAAAATCACATTAATCGCATTTACATTCTGCAACATTTGCGTTAAAGCTACAAAAAAACTACCATCACCCCCATTCGGAGCATATATATTGCAGAAACAATACTGAGCATCCTGAATATGTGCAGTGACACATACTATCCTTCCATCCCCATCCTTCACACACTTCACCCCAGTGATGTGGAGATTCTTCCTAAAAAGAATACACACACCCCTAGAACCAGTAGTGAACGATGAACCATAAACATCACCAACCCACTCCTTTTTCCACTTATCTATATCCGCATCTAACAAATGAGTCTCCTGAAGAATCGCGACATCCACCCCCATCTCCCCTAGTTTACTCAAAATCACCCTCCTCTTGACAGCACAATGTGCACCATTCACATTCCAAGATACCACTCTGAAATTCCTCTTATAAGTGTAAGACATTGCTAGATCCCGTTTCCCAATCCTTGCAATGAATTCACAAGACACAATACTACCTAAACCTATAGTCAAGTAAAGAAATAAAATAAAAAATAAAAAAAACACACTCCTGGGCTTGAACCACCCAACCATCCAGAACATCCCTTCCAGCTACACGCTGAAAGGGACTACCCCCCTCCCTCCCTTAGGTCAGCCTATAGAAAGCCCATAAAGGGTGTCACAGACCACATTTGGTCAAATTCAAATGAAGTTGAAAATACAATTTGGTCTAAAGGAATTCCCACAACTCTCCAGCAAATGAAAGCACAAATAAGAGCATTCCTGAATAGATGCAACATCCCCTACTCAAAAACGCTAAATACCACACCATGGGCCTCATTACGACCCAGGCGGTAAGGGGTTTACGGCAGCGTTAACAGCGCCGACCCTTACCGCCTGAGTACGAGGTCCCTTAGCGCCATGGCCCTTTTAACACCTGCTTTTAGCAGGTGTTAAAATCCATGGCGCTAAGGGACCATGGAGTTAATTACGCCACCGTAATTTACGGTGGCGTAATTAACGCCTTCCCCACTCCCATTATGCCCTATGGGGCAAAAATGGGAATGGGGAAGGGTAAATGGGGATTGGGGACTTACCGCCCCCGCCAACCTCGGAATGGGGCGGTAAGTCCGCCAACCACCATGGCGTAAACGTAGTTTACGCCATGGTGGTAAAGTCACGGCCCAGGCGGTAACTTACCGCCTGTGTCGTAATGAGGCCCCATGTGTCAATCACATGCCTAGACAAAACCTGAATTCTCTTATTATAACCATCAACGAATCACACTAATCCACCTACCGTCACAACCATCAGCGTAAACATCACAAATCCCAACTACTGCGGGCATGCTGAGCAATTGAGCGTGAATCATCACTAGAAAGTGTGAGCAAGTGTACAGAGAGTTGCAAAATACCTGTGTCCCTGCACCCTACCAAATGAGATTAGAAGCCAGATACAGCATTAAACTTTTCCATGACATTCACACACCAATCCATGACTTGCCCACATTTCTAATAGTTTTCCTTTTCTCCAGTATTGGGTCCTTGACCCTCTTGTCTTGACACTCATCAAGATTACACCAATTTCTTTCTCGCCCCATCTCAGGGTTTTTAAGCTTTCAGTATATTCACAGATGTCTTTCATTGAAGGGTTGATTTCACTTTTGGATAACTTTATTTGTGATCTTGAAAGTTTGCTTATGGTCTTCGACAAATGCTTGCTCAACTCCTTAATGTCTCTTGGTTGTGCTCTCAGTGTTATATCAGGGACTTTATACAATGTTGATTAATTTACTTGTCTTCCTTTCCTTATACTTTCAATATCATTACTATTATGATATGGCATTTATAACACGCCTATACACAAGTGTTTCAAGGCACGACGAAGCAAGGGAGGGTGGAAAAGAGGGAAAACAGAGACAGAGACAACGATCTTACTAGGCCAGGTGACATTGTGATTGTGCAAGTGCAGAGGAGGGGGGATGGAGAAAAACTGCAGGGGACGGGGAGGGGGCAGTGCAGTACATAGGATAACAGTAAAATAAATATAAATAAAGACAATACATAAAAGTGCGGGCAGCTGGTGGCAAATGCAAGGGTAAGTGCAGACATCAGGTGTGAAGTGCTGGTGGGGGCTGGAGGGATAAAGAAACAAAGCAAAGGTTGCCAGGGGGGCAGTGAAGGTGTGCAACTGGCGGGGAGGGGACCTGGAACTGAGATCAGAGGGTAGACAGGTAACCAGTGCACTTTCAGTTTCATCCAGAAGATCAGCAGGGGAGAGCAGGAGAGAAAGCAGAAGCAAATAAGAAGGTATTGAGGTGCTTCCAGAACCAGAGATGGTTCTCCTCAAGTTTCAGAGAGGCAGGGAGGCTGTTCCAGAGGGAGGCCCCAGCAGCAGAAAGAGATCTACCACCAATTGGCTTTTAATAATGCTTGTTAATTTGTTTGACTTCTTTTCTATGAACCTTCCTGTCATTATTAGTAGCTTTTGACACTGCCTGTTCATTCATTCATTTATTAAACTCCATCGTGAGGAGGTTAACATCTACAGCTGTTTTCACGGTACATGCACTGAAGCACACCAGGACCCTTATGGCTTTCCCTAGGCTCCCGGATTATTCCTGGTGACTTCTGCATCCTCCGCCGTCACCAATAACATGGCTGAGCTCTCTAAATTCCCCAAGGAAATTTCCAATCTTACAGCAGTCTCCTTGTCTCCTCCTCCCTCCTCCCTCCCAGGCCCTCTGTACTGGCCACCCACTTCTCCTCCAAAACTCTGGATATCTTGCCCTTTCTGTCATCTGTTCTCACCCCACCTCCCCTTCTCTTGCCTCCCTTCTCACCCCTCTGCCCACCATACTCTCCTCCTTCTCGCCCGTTGCAAAAGATGTGCGGGGTAATTCATGGAATTTCTCACAAAAGTGGCGCACGCGGCTGGCGCACCGTGTTCCCTAGCGATAGACTGCGCCAGCCGCGTGCGCTAAAATCCATTTCCGCGCACAGCGTATTCATGGATTCCAGCTACCAAAACCAGCCGTGGCGCACAGTGGCGCAGCGACATTGCAGCAGCACCAGTTACGCCCCCAAGAACGCCCCTCGCGCAGGGAAAAGCCATCAAAATCCCCAATCCAGCGCAAAGGGCTGCGCTAAACCTGTACCAGCACGGCAAGCGGGGAACGTGTATCACTGGGGTGCGCGGGAAGTTTCACATGCAATTTCAGCAGGGTACGTGTATTACTGGGGTGCGCGGGAAATTTCACATGCGATTTCAGCAGGGTACGTGTATTACTGGGGTGCGTGGGAAGTTTCACACGCGATTTCAGCAGGGTATGTGTATTACTAGGGTGCGCGGGAAGTTTCACACACGATTTCAGCAGGGTACGTGTATTTCAGGCATGCGCGGGAAGTTTCACATGCGATTTCAGCAGGGTACGTGTATTACTGGGGTGCGCGGGAAGTTTCACACACGATTTCAGCAAGGTACGTGTATTTCAGGGGTGCGCAGGAAGTTTCACATGCGATTTCAGCAGGGTACGTGTATTACTGGGGTGCGCAGGAAGTTACACACGCGATTTCAGCAGGGTACGTGTTTTTCGGGGGTGCCGGGGAGTCCTACATGTGATTTTGCAGTGTGGGTCCTCCCAGGTGTTCCCTGTACACCCTCCACGGCCCCTGCAGGCAGCCCACACCACAGGGGACTACCCTGCACCCCTGGTCATGTCCCGCAGGCAGCCCACCCAACATGGGCATGCCCCCCAGCAAAGGCACATGTCTCCCTGCACTACTGATCACCAACTCATGTCCCCTTGCACCCCCACCCCCCAGCAGTGCGGGGCACCTGCAGCAGGCCCCCACTCATGTCCCACTCATGTCCCCCTGCACCCCCCCAGCATTGCGGGGCACCTGCCAGCAGGCCCCCACTCATGTCCCACTCATGTCCCCCTGCACCTCCACCCCCCAGCAGTGTGGGGCACCTGCCAGCAGGCCCCCACTAATATCCTACTCATGTCCCCCTGCACCTCCACCCCCCAGCAGTGCGGGGCACCTGCCCGCAGGCCCTGACACATGTCCCGCAGCCAACATGTCATCACAATCTAGATCCCTGGCCCTTATGGGCAGCCTCCACATGCCAAATACCCACCCAAGTATTGAATCCACCCACTTAGAAATGCCAATTACATGATACAACCCCAATGGCAAGTATGTAAATGAACACATGTCCCTCACATACACACAATGGGTGTAAGTGAATGTCCAAACCCATATCATGATATGCATGAAACCAATGAGATGATAACTTTGATGAAAAAAATTTATTAAAAGCAACATAAATGGAATTAAAAATAAACAAACGACAATGGGAATTAAAAACCAAAAGCAGCATGTCCGTAAAATGATGAAAAACCACAAATCATAATCCAAAGGAAAGGTGTCCAAAGTCACAGTCCAAAAAAGTAAATCCAAGGGAAAAACAAAACCGAAAACCATTGCTCCATGGGTAAATCCAAAAAAAGAAACTATAATCCAACAGTCAACTATATACAGATAAACAATCCAGGGTCCATGATCCCAACTGAAGAAATTAAACCTATCTAAAAATACTACCTAATAAAAAAACTATATACAAAAATGTGGTCCATTGTCCAAAAGGTCCAAAATAAATAAAAAAGCAAAGGAAACCTAACACTAACTACATAACTATTTACAAGGGCAGCGGGCTAGTCCGACGGCTCACTGGTTGATGTCATGGGCCAGGGCATCATCGAACTCCTGTTCAATGGCTTGGCGGCGGGCATGTTCCCTGGCCCCGAGGTCTTGCAGGGATAATGCAGTGTCCAGCTCCAACTCCCTGCGAATACCCTCGAGGCACTCAGCCCGCCTCAGCACCCTCCGCATGGAGTTCTCCGCCCTGACCATTGTGAGCCGTTCCTCCTCTGCCCGCTGCCGCTCTGCACCTATCTGCTGGCCCAACTGCTCCCACACGGAAGACACTCCCATTCCAGGGTTCTCCTGCCCTCCGGCCGATGCCTGCCCCCCTGATGTTGATGGCCCCGAGCCATGATGCCTCCCACATCGAGCCTGTCGCTGCCTCCGACACAACTGCCTGTGCCAGCACGACGGCATCCAGGCTGATGGAATCCACTGACGCCGTCGTGCACGTGCCCTGCCCGATGATGCCGTCACATCCTCCATCTGCTGGGGTCCAGTTGCTGGTGTGTCCACCCCTGCTGGACCTTCGACTCCCGACTGTGGCAGGGATGGGATCCCCACCGAGTTGGCTGTGTTGGTCGGGGCAGTTCCACAGGGGGCCCTGGTGGCATCTGGGCCGGAAGACGGCATGGAGAACGACTGGCGCATAGCCTCCACAGAGGAGGAGAGGGTCGCCAGAGGGCCGACACACGTACGAAACCCCCGAACACGGCCGCTCCCAAATGGGCCACGTTGTCATGGTGCTCTTCGTGATGACGTGCGTGCTCCCCCCGGGAAGCATGCACATCATCACGAATGACACCCATGCGCAACGCGAAACCAATCAGGACCTTCTCCATACGGCCAGTGGTCCCCTGGTCCGGAGGTGGAGGGGAGTCAGATGACATGGACATCCCCCCTACCTGCTGGTGCATGTTGGTGCAGTCACAGTGTCAGGGACAGTGACATGCACAGGCCACTGCACGGCGACCTGTGCTGCCTCCTTCCCCTGGACTGCACAACTTGCACCAGCAGGAATGCCCCCACCAGGCCCCATGTGTGGCTCAGTAGCGGCCTCCTCTTCCTCTGTGGAAACCACCAACCTGGATGGCTACACCACGGCTTCCGCCGTTGCAAGCCCCTGTGGGGGCTCACCCACCCCTTCCGCTGCAGCCGTGGGGTCATCCCCGCCGCTTTGCTCCACAGCGCCGTCTCCGCCCTCTTCTTCACTTTGCGCTGTGTAGAGGGAGACATAGAACACAAGCATCAGGTGTACAATGGTCCCTTAGACCGGAAGCAATAGCAGATGAGTGGCACTGTCAAAGATCACTTCCATCATGTCCATCCACAACACATGGGTCAGTGCAGGCAAAACACATGCAGTAACAGGCATGGCGAATGCTATGGACATTAGCAAACATGTCCAAGGGACTCTTGAAACATACAATGTTGTTTTGGAACTCACATGCATCATGGGTCATGCCTATCACATGCACACACTTCACCGTACTTTCATCCATCTGCACTCGTACACCCCAGACACAGTGGATGCAAGATAACTAGGCTGCATCAGTGATTCTGAACATTGTCACAGACATGTGTCATGCATCCATGGCATTCACAAGTCACAGACATGCAGGTCAGACACACAGACATGGACACCATACATGTACATGGCATCAGCACCCATCCCTCACCCCCACCCATGTCCAGGAACAGAGACTGGCATGCTCGCATGTGTCCATTCCACATAGGGCTCCCCATGTTGCATTTAAACACATACACCAACCGTGTGCTTCACACATTACTGGTCTCACATGCATGACCATGATGTCCCTGCACACACACATGCGTACATGGCCTATGTCACACATACAGGCAAGTATCAGACATCTAGCACACTGCAACATGCCCTGTCTCACACAGCAATGCTTGGCCACTTACCGCTCGACTCCAGACGGGTCTGCCTCTCAAGGATCTGGGCATGGAGCACTGGGCGTACGCATTACAGGACCCTCATCTGGATGGTACTCATGCTGCCCCGGCCCCCCTCCACGAGGCGCCGGGCCTTCATGAGGGTCCTGGACCTCAAGTCCTCCCAGCGCTTCTTGACTTGCTCGATGTTGCGGGTTGCCACCCCCTCCGCGTTGATGGCAACCACAAAGTCGTCCCAGATCCTGTCCCGTCCTTCCTTGTCGGCGCGTGATGATCTGAAGAGGGCATCATAATGCCCCAGGACAAGCTCCACCAGGACACCAACTTCCTTCTGACTGAAGCTGGTGGCCCTCTGCCCCTCTGGCTGGGGGTCGCCAGTGGTCTCGGATGGTGTTTGCCCCGACATGGCGACCCCCGAGGCAGGCGTGGGTGGGCAACTGGGTCCTGGGGCTGGGCTGTGGAGCGATGGTATCCTAGTCGGGAGTCTTCTGTTCCAGCAGGGATGGACACAGCAACTGGACCCCTACAGATGGCTGATGTGCAGGCACAAAATGGCAGGGTACGGTGGCAGCAGGCAGGCAGCAGCAGATGGCTCGTGGGAGGCTCCTCGGGTGTCTGGGGGGCAGTAATTCGGCCTTTTGGGCAGGAGCATGGTCTTCTGTGTGCTTACGCGTGGCCAGCTTGATACGGAGTGATTTGGCATGTGAAAATTCTGCATATCAGCGTGTAATTCGAGGAAAGGCCCTTAGCGCGTAAGCGCGTCAGCACGCATATGCGATTCCATTGGACCAAAGGCCCTTAGTGTGTAAGCGCGTCTGTGACGTATCGCGCACGGCGTTGCCCTGGCAGGGCTTGAAGATCCCACGTGGATTTCCATTGCTCTGTACGTGCTTTTCGTGGGGTGCGGTGTATGTGTTTTGCAGGCGTTGGGGTTCACACGCTATTACTTCACAGTGGGTGGGTGTTGGCTATGCGTTCTTCTACACGCAAGGCAGACGGTGAGTGGTTCCCTACTCCCCAGGCCCGGTAGCGTGTAAAACCACCCGCGAGCCCCTGAAATACACATACCCCGCTCCCCCATGCCCGATCGCATGTGAAAACACCTGCGCACCCCTGAAATACACGTACCCCGCTCCCCCAGGCCTGATCGCGTGTAAAACCACCCGCGAGCCCCTGAAATACACGTACCCGCTCCCCCAGGCCAATCGCATTTAAAACTTCTCGTGCACCCCTAAAATACACATACCCAGGACAATCGCTTCTAAAACTTCTCGCGCACCCCTGAAATACACATACCCAAGCCAATCGCGTGTGAAACTTCTCGCGCACCCCAGAAATACACATACCCAGGCCAATCGCGTGTAAAACTTCTCGCGCACCCCTGAAATACACGTACCCTAGCCAATCGCATGTAAAACTTCTTGCGCACCCCTGAAATACACGTACCCAGGACAATTGCGTGTAAAACTTCTCGCGCACCCCTGAAATACACGTACCCAGGCCAATCTCGTGTAAAACTTCTCGCGCACCCCTGAAATACACATACCCAGGACAATCGCGTGTAAAACTTCTCGCACACCCCTGAAATACACGTACCCAGGCCAATCGCGTGTGAAACTTCTCGCGCACCCCTGAAATACACATACCACACTCCCCCAGGCCTGATCGTGTGTTAAACTTCCCGCGAGCCCCTGAAATACACGTACCCCGCTCCCCCAGGCCCGATCGCATGTAAAAGGTCAAGCGCACCCACGAAACACGCGCACACGCTATTATTCACACATTGGGTGTCCGTGTTTGTCGCGTACCCCTTTGCACATCATTTGTCCTAGAGGGCCACAGTATGGGACTTTCATCATAGCTGTGCATATGTGCTTTTTATTAGCGCACATTTTGGTGCACATTTTTTTCATGCGCAGGGAGCTACCGCCTGCTTTCATGTGGCGGACGTGTATGGGCCTGTGCGCGTCTTTGTCCGTGCACTGGTTTGCCCTATTTGATTCCATGAATACGTGTTGTAGGCAAGCGTGTGGGCATTCCGCGCACTTGCCTCCTGTACTTTCCTTGTGGCGCCCATATTTTCACGAGCTGTTCCCCATTCTGCGTGTCAGGCCCCGTGTTCCGCCTACTTTTGTTATGTGTGTCGCGCTATGTGCGATTTCGCTGTGGCCCTGGCGCTCGCCGTTAGATGACCTGTGCGCCGGCATGCACCGCGCACTTTTTTAGCGCACATCCAAAATTTTTCTCGTGCACAGTCTTCCATTAATCGATGTGCGCTGGTTTCCCTGCGATTTTCGCACTTGCACTGCGATTTTGGCTCTTTCACTGCGAATCGCACGTTTTTGCACGCTTGCGCCGAAATTTTCAGCAGACATTAATTCCAGGAATCGGCCTTGTGATCTCTAGAGTGGTCTGCTCTATGAAAATCTCCTCTGAAAAGGTGCCTCCCTCCCCCTCCAGAACTATCAAGGACAACATTGCCTCTCTCTACCTAGCCTTGGCTGACCTCTGCAACCACTCGTTTGCCACTGGCTCCTTCCCACAACCCCTTAAGCACTCTTGTGTTCACCCTTCTGTTTGAAACCACTGAGCTCACAACACGGAACGAAGTGGCTATAACTGCATTAGTAAAGCGAGCTACGCACCATTACTAACAGCTGATGCAACCTGGCGTGAGTTTCAAGGCAAGATTTACTCTTGGTTGGTGTGAAACGGAAGGGGCTTTATGCTTTGGTCCAAAGCGTGTGAGCCATTAAGGAAATAAAGTTGTACACAAACATGGCGCTGATATTTGATTGAGCACCTAGACATTTGTCTGGTGTGGCATAACTGAAGAATAAATGAAGAACAGAATTTTCAAGTCACCTTCTAGCGCACCTAAAGTTAACGCTAACTATAGGTTAAATGATGTTCCAAAAATCATGTTTGTTGCATCATGAGGCTTTTTTATTCCGAAAATGATCCTCCAAAAATTGTTCTTAAATAGTAGTGCCCTCTACACGTGTTTAACTAAATCTTTTGGCTCATCAGGAGGGATTTATAACAGAAAATTCAATTCAAATTCATCGATTAGATATAAATATGCCTAATGATTAAAAATGTGCATTGATCTAGAGAGCTTGGTCCATGTTTAGATTGCAAATTAGTTTGAAATCGGAGTGGTCTTGGTAACATGTGTGTTTGGGGTTTCCCCTGTGCTGTTTTACCCCAATAGGAGTTTCTTTAAAGTCTTTCGATTGAGACTTGAGAGCTTCTGAAAATCGTCTTCTTTCCTTGGTGTCCCCTCACTCATAAAGGAGGGGACACCTTTATGAGTGATTCCAAGTCTTATGTCTAATATAGATGAATCGACACTTCCAGGCTGTCCTACCAATATTTAGTACTGGTGTTTAAGAACTAGAGAAGTAATTAAGCAGAGAGTGCTCATATTGGAAATTTAAAAGACACTCCGAGTATAGACCGAGGCTGAATGAGAGCCCTTTCTTCAGTAAGGATACTTGTTTGACCAGAAGGTGACCTAAGGTGTTATGTGGCATTATAGAAGTGGTGTTACTCACTCTACATTGTGAAATGGGACCTACTGAATTTCCTTTTTTTGTCCTTATGAAGGTTGCATTACCAAGTGCAAATTAACAAGGGGGGTCCTGGGAGTCCCTCTGCCAGACATTAGTCCTGGTTATGAGACACTTACCCAGAGTCTTTAGCTCACTATCTTTCACAGAGAAGAAATATCCCAAACACATCAGTCTTTGTCTTGCCCTGGGGCAGTCCAGCAACAAAATGCTGGGCAATTCTCCTTTGAACAAGAGTACCAACAGCAACCCCAGACACCTGTTTTGGTCTGGTTGGACTTCATCAGTAGGGGGGATCTGTGCCTCTCTAAGAATAGTGAGCAAGGGTACCAAGTGGACATTCTTGTTAAAGTCCTCATAGACAACCAAACACATGTCGACCATCATATCTGTTGAAATAATTGAATACAGATTAAATCACTTGACAACAGGCAGAGGGAATTTGATAGTGTTTACATTGAATATTGTTTATGGTGACCAAGTATAACGGGTCATTTGTACACATATGAAGTAAAATGTTGGTAGAGTGAATGTGAGTGAATGAATGAGAGGAATGAATGTGTGTGAGCCTAATTTGAATATATTGAATTTTATTCTGAAGATGTATTACATAACATGTGATTCATCTTTTTTATGATTGAAATAATAAAAAGAAAGATGAACATGATCTGTCATCATTTATCAAGATTTATTGATATATGTAAAAAGAAAAATGAACATGATCTGTCATCATTTATCCTATCGTTCCACTTTTGTTGTTGTTTGAAGTATTTAGCCTGAAGGACCAGGGATTATAATCAGGAAACCCTTAATTTATAGATAAACCAGTTTGGCAGCAAGGCCAATGTTGCACCTCCCCATGAACTGATAGGGCAAGGGCGAGGGCCCTGTTCTTATGGACATGACAAGTCTGATAAATACAGGTTCTCCCATACTGCCAGCCAGAACTGCTCCCAAGGACAAAGAATGGGGGTGAAGCCCTGTGTTTTTCCTCATAGGTGTGATTTCCTCTACATTCAATCCCAGTATCCAGTGGAGGACTTCAAAGGGGAGTCAATGAAACCCGTGTGCAAGCTGACCCAGGGGAGACAATTTGGATTGTGGGGGTGGCAGCAATGCCCACATCTTTGGAAAATCCACCTCATTGACAATGTAGGACATTCATACTTTAAAACTTTTTTCCCCGCAATATGAATAAGCAGTAATGTGATATTATGACAGTTTTAATGTGATTTTTGGACAAGCACAGTAAGGCTAGGTGCATCTTTCTGGCATGTGGTGAACTGAAATGGCATGAAAAATGCAATTATGGGGGAACATAAAAGGCACAAATATTAAACTTGGGGAAACTTTGCCAAATACTATTATGCATATGTGTAGCCATTTGGTGAATGTTAGATAAAATGTTGCTCCTGAAAACAGCAAAATTGTGCCCAAGGAAAAGGTAACATTGCACAGAATTGGCATTGAAACCAGCATATTCCTTGTGAAATAGGGGATCTGCCTATCTGATTTTTATGATAGTGATGATTGTAAATATTAAGTTCCCTAACCCACTTTTGTGAAAAATAGGCCTGTGAGACAAAGGGAGTCATAAAAATGCATACACCTAAGGTGAAGTCACTTCCTTTGGACCAATCACCCCGGAGTGAAGAGGCAACCCCAATAGCCTGGCCTATCCCATCCAGGGGGTAAGTGCAGGAGACTTCCGTCCATATTGTAAAATTCTCTGATGTCATTCTGGCTATATAAGGGGTAGGCAGGGAGACAGAGAGAGATTCAACATTCAAAAGTCACCCTTCAAGATTCCAAGACTCCATATCCAAGGCAAGATCAAGATCCAGGAAGGACCACCTATCCAGACCCAGGCATACACAATACTCCAGGAAGAAAGAAAGAAAGGCAACTGATCCCCTTTAGAAGAATCCAGTGATCAGACCTTTCGCCCAGCTGACCCATCCCATTGTCCACAGTGACCAGACTTTGCCCAGCTGTTCCCCACCAGGCAAGCCCAGCTGACCCATCCCGCTGTCCACAGTGACCAGACATTTCCCAGCTGTTCCCCACCAGGAGAGCCAAGCTGACCCAGTAACCAGATCTCTTGTCCTGCTGCCTGTGAACAGATTCTTGGCCCACTGTCCAGAGACCCTGCTGGCTGTCCAAATTACCAAACCCAAGTTTGCCTTGTAAGTATCCCATCACGAAGTACCCAATAACTGCATATCCTGCTATGTTTCCTTGCTTCCTGTTCAAACCCTATTCAAATCCCATAAAAATCATAGTCATTTCCCAAATTGACAGTATCCTCTGTTCACCCTTTCCCTAGAAGAATCTGTTTAGTCAATATCTGTTAGCATATTTCTTTTCTATTTCCTGTGTAAGTCCTTAGTATCATTTGGAATAAATCAATTAATTCCCCATTAAAAATTCACGTTCATTATTGTTGTACTTTGAAAGTAACAATTTTATGAAGTGTTTTTACTAATTATAGCATTAAAATATAGTTTCAGTAGAACTAATCATTGTGCTAACAAAAGCGATTTTACTGGTGTATTTTGCTTTCTTTAAAACCCGACTTGCATTTCCCATAGTAAAACCCTTCTATCATCCTATAAGAGTCATCCCTTCCCCTTAGAATCCTATCTGTTCTGTGTCTTTGTTTCCCACGGCGCCAGTGGGGCACTTGATGGCAGTTGATAAAAATGACAACAATTATGACAGAGCAATATGTATGGCTAAAAGAAGTAGGAGGAAAAATCTGAGAACAGCGGCTAGGTCAGGCTGTTCGGACCTAGAGATGTCTAGACGATCTTGGAGCATTAAGATAGAATATAGGCAGTGGCTTAAGCGGTGGAGATGCTCAATCAACAACATCCATTAGCAAAAGATGATTTGTGATCTCAGAGGCTTCCAGAGCAGAAATATATGGTTCATATTAGCAGGGACTAAGGCGGACAGTAGGAAGAAGATCATAAATCCTATTAGATAGCATGAATGGATATTACATTTAAAAGATAATGGACATAGTGTGATTAGTAAGCCAGTCTTGCAATATATCTCTGAGGGATGGCCATGTTTGGCTACCAAGGAGGATTTAGAAACAATAATACATAAGCTGAAGAATTCCAGGGCACGGAGCCTGAATGGCCTTGCTAATGTGGTTCTAAAGCAAGACCCTAGTAGGTGGGCGAAAATCTTAAACATTTTTCTTGACAAGGTATGTCAGAAACAGGAAATTACAGTATTGTGGCAGCTATCCGTACTTGTCCCAGTATATAAAAAGGTGGATAGGCGGCTGCCGAGAAACTGAAGATTGGTTTCACTCTTAGATACCCCAGTAGAAACACATTTCTACACTGGTCCTGAGGTCCCTTCTGAAATGGGTGTAAGAAAAGCAGCTACTACAGTTTACTCAGACAGAGTTTCAGCTGGGGATTTCTACCACGTACAACTTGATGGCTGTGGATAATCTATTCCGAAATGCGGCAGCACCGGGTGGATCAGCATTGTATATGATCTTTGTAGATTTTCTGGCTACTTTTGATCGTGTGAATTGGGAGAAGCTCTGGCATAAAATGGAAGGCTGGGGTTACCTGAATTGTTTAATTGGTATTTTGAAGGGCATGCATCACAATACAGGTGGGAGAGCGAGACTCGATGATGGTGGTACTATGTTGGCTTGTGTGCCAATTGTTATGTTGTGATGTGTTATATAAATTTATAAAGCACAGCATATGCCAAAGGCATCTTAACACTGGAGGGTAGCAGGTGATACAAGGATACTAGAAGAGAAGAGTCTTCAGAGCACTTCTGAAGGCCAGATGATTAGCGGTAGCATGAAGAGCCAGAGGGAGTTGGTTCCAAGCTTTGGCTGCTGCCACCAAGAAAGCACGGCAGCCAGTTCGAGCGTGTTTGAAGAGAGGAACCAGAAGTAGTAGCGCAGTCTGGGAGCGCAGGGAGCGGATAGGCACATAGTGGACAAATTTCTCCTGCAGATACTCCGCTCCTACCTTATAGAACGCCGGTGAACCAGGTACATGGATTTAAATAGGATCCGTTGTTCAATAGGGAGCCAGTGTAGTTGTCTCAAAAGGGGGGGCCATATGCAACCGTGCTGGAGGCTGCAGTATTGCACGGGCTGCTGCGTTTTGCATCATTTGGATACTATTGAACAGATAGTGTGGTTGGCCATAATACAGCGAGTTACAGTAATCAACTGTACTAAGAACCAATGCTCCTACCACTGGGGCATGAAGATGGCCTGGGATGAAGAGGAGAACCTTCCTCAGAGTCCTCAGTTTGAAATGGCTGGCTTTGCAGATTGAGCCCACTTGCTCATTCATCATCAGAGAGGATGAAAACTTAACCCCCAGATTTCTCACCATAAGAGAAGGTGGGGGAACGGGCCAAGAGGAGTGGGCCAGAAGTCTGGGGTCCAGTAGTTAAGGGGGGTGTTTGTCCGGACCACCAGGACCTCTGTTTTACTGCCATTAAGCTTGAGAGAGTTGGTAGCCATCCAGGCACCTAAGTCTTCAAGACAGTTCCTAAGACGGGCCGCAGTGTCAGTCCGAGTGAGATCCAGGCGTACCAGGATCTGTGTTTCATCTGCGTAAGAATAGAATCGAAAACTGTGAGACTAAGAAGGAGCAGAGGACGGATGTAGATATTAAAAAGAATGGGAGACAGAGCAGACCCCTGTGGTACGCCACATAACAGTGTGACTAATTCCAAGCAGTAGGGAGGCAGGAAAACAGATTGAGACCGATCGATCAAGAAATCTGCGAACCAGCTCAACACCTGGCCCCCCAGGCCCGCATCCGACAAACGGGGTATCAGTGTAGAATGATCAACCATGTTGAACGCGGCTGAGAGGTCAAGTAAGAGCAAGGCTCCCACACAATTGATATGGGAGTTAAGCAAGGTTGTAAACTCACTCCTCTTGTGTATAATATATATCTAGCTGACCTAACCCTTTGTTTCATTTCAGAGGTCGGCTGCTGCCCCATAATTGGGGGAAGGACAATTTTGTGTATGCACTATGCAGACGACCTTGTGATGTTTAACCACACCATTAATGAAGCAAGGGGAATGATCGCTACCTTGGCTAAATATTCTGCAGAAAATGATTTAGTTATAAACAACAGAAAAACGAAGGTCATGCAGGTGTCTGTCAAGAAGGTTAAGCTACCCTGTTTTAATACCAGTTTGGGAACTCTGGATTATGTGACAAAATACCCTTATTTGGGATTAGAAATGGGATTAGAAATGAGTGCCAGCCGTAACTATACGTATATAAAAGAGACAAAGATGGCTAAAGCTCATCAGCTGAATAACCTAATAGTGGTATTTGTAAGAAAAACATCTGGATATCTAAAGAGGGTATTATTACACTCAATAGCCAGAGTTTTTGCGCCATGGTTTTATATGGCCTTGATGCATTAGCTATCTCTGATTTAAGTTGGCTGGACAAACTTGAGGGCTATTCCTGGCGAAGGATACTCAAACTGCCACCTTCTACCCTGGTTAAATATTTGAGACTTGATAATTTGTACAAGTGTATAAATTGGAACCCAGAGTATGATCGTGGTACCCGGTTTGTAACTTTGAAATACTTATTTACAAACAAATTGAGACAATGGGCCTGGGTAAATAATTGTGCGCATCTTATTTCTCTACGCTCTTACACATATTGTGCAAGAGTTACACATAGATTCTTGCAAACTCAAAAGTATTTGAGACAACGCCCTATTCCTGCAGTTCGGAGTGTCACATTAAGATTAAGGACACATCAGTTACCTTTGCTTATATTTAAGGGTGCACAACCTAAGATCCCTAGGGCCCTTAGGGTTTGTCATATTTGCAAAGTTTCAGAAATGCTTGAAACCCCCAGACACATATTTACTGGGTGCAAATGTTGGGGCCGGCATATATGTGCATTCTTGGTAAATTTGTGCATAATCTTGATGCCATAAAAGAGGAGGCCTTCTGGGACTTTTGCCTTAATATGGAGCCCGTGAGTGACATGTATTTTTATGATGATTTACCAATTATGTTTTAATTTTTTATTAACGTATTCGTTTTAACATTAAACTTCCCTTTTAAAGGGTTTGAATGAAATGAAAGGTAATGAAATGTTTTAAGAAAATGTTATAAGAACATGTAGTAATGAGTTTTAAAGTACTCTTTTAAAATGTGAATTATGATCCTATGAATTAAGGAATGTTGTTTGTAAAGGTTCTTTTAGAATCCTATATAATTAAATAAATATATAACCTGTTTGTTTGCATGAAAATTTCAGTATACCTAGCTTTTACACATCCATATCATGTGCCACCCCATTTTGAATGAACCCCATTTGGAATGAGGCTTGACGTGTGGATAACCACACTCCCTCTTGTGCTCATTTTCATGTGACATGTATCCTGACAGGACCCATCCTCCACATCCGTGTTGATGGTACCATTTTTAGAGGATCGATATATAAGCGAAGGGCCAGTCAACAACGCTAGCATTGCTTTTGATAATATGTCCCCCAGAGGGAAACAATCAACAATGAAGCTCCACTGTAATGACCAGTTGTATCAACATCTCTGTAGGGTCAGGCATATTCACACAGCTGATGACTGGCATGTGCCTGACCCTGCACCATGGGACGGAGTCTATTCTAGGTCATAGAAGCAAGCATACATGCACACTATACATCACTGTTCCTGGTGGCATGTCATGTACTGGATGATCTGAGATGGTTCACTAAACCTCCACATACACATCCATCCTCCACAACTGGACCCATACAAGTCTCACACATGTACCAGACACACTCACTCACACACTGGTGTGGAGGACGGCATGCTGCCATATGCTCCCCTGTCAATAGCGTCCCATCATCTTCGCATGAAAAGCCCTAGATTGATTCACCTTGGGAGGATTATACTTCACATGTAGGTTTGGGTGTGTGTAAAGGTTTACATTGGAAAGAAGGTGGCCTCTCATGTACATACCCATCAGCCACACCCCGTATAGGGGTAATACCTTAATGATGAGTTGCTGGTTGCTTTGAGCCAGGATCATAGGGACATGGGTGGAGCCAGGAATCACGCGCACACCTGTAAATACCAGGTAGACAGCGCAGACCTACCATTTTCACATTGATTGTGTGTTGCATGCGTCTGTTTATAAAGCTGTGTTTCTCTCACCCTTATTAGTACAAGGGCACCAATCATTTTGGGGTAGCCAACAATGGAATAGAATTGTGGTTTCATGTGGTTGAGCGCCTGGAGATAGGTGGGGAAGAATATCCGGTGGTGCATCTGTCATTTCATGACTGATAACACCCAAGAGAGGAAGAGAGGATGCAGGAGAAGAAGGGCTGAATGATTCTATGCTCCAGGGCCACAGTATGCTGGCAACTGCACATGGCATACATATTCATTACTGCCAAGAGCTTCAACCAGTGGAGTATGATATGGTGACAGTGAATATCGCTCAATTTCTGACATGATGTTGAAGCTGGTGGGTATTTCCAGGCAGTAGGTAACCAGGACTTGATGGTCTGGGTGAGTGGTTGATAGTCCACACTGGCCCTTTACAAACTCTGTGCTCAGATCCTTCTGACTCTCCACCCATCTTCCTGCCCTGATGCTGCCTCTGATGTGGGTTGGGTGCAGGCTGGAATGCCGCATGAGAAGAGGGCTTGGGTGAAGGCTGGAGAGCTGCGTGAGGAGGGGCCTGCGATTCAGGCTGGAGGGCACATGGGGACAGAGCTGGGGTGCAGGCTGATGGGATGTAAAGGGATGTGGCTGGGGTGCAGGCTGATGGGCTGCATGGAGAGAGGGATTGGTGCAGGTTGATGGACCATCTGGTGTGCGGGATGGTGTGCAAGCTTATTAGCTGCATAGGCAGGGGGCTGGCGGATGGCTTGTGTGGGGAGGTCAACTGAGTGCAGGCTGCTGGCCTTCCTGGTGTGGGGGCTGTTGCCAATTGGCCTGGCCATGCATTCTCCTTGGCTGGATCTGCCACTGAGATGCAGTACTTTAGGGAGTGATTTTATGTGCTCTCCTCAACCTCTAATTGTTGATTTGGGTGCAGCTGTGGGCTAATTGGTTGTTTTGCCCCTGCTCTCCTGTGATCCACTTTCACCTCTTCTAATACGTTGGTATTTTTTAGTGGGAAAGTGGATCCTGAAACAGGTTTCCACTTCCAATAGTATTCCTATATATGTTTCTTAAGGCAAACATGTTCAACGTTATTTTGAGGCTGTGAATTCACACGGTATTCCCTTGTGGATTCACGGCCTTCATGTCACATTATTCACACTTGGGTTCTCAGGCATTTAACGGAAGCCTTACAAGCAACATGTGGCGGAGTGTAAAAGTGAGGCATACAGCCATCACACCTCACTTTTACACCTTATTTTGACGTTGTGCTTCACCTGGAAAATGACCCAACTTTCTGCACTGTTATATATTTACAATATTCATACAACATCCCGACACATTTATGTTTTTTACATTTTGCCCCAGGCATTAAAAATTAAAAAAAAAAAATCTACATGTTTCATCCTTTCTTGAATGGAGTAAAGCAGGTGTAGAATGCCCGGAAATACTATTCAAAGTGGCCCTATAGTAGACGTTTTCAGCCCTTTCCCTATGGCAACATTTTGAAATAAAATAGGTTACCACACAAAAGAGGCCCAGGTGGCAGAGGCCTACCATTAATTCTTCACAGAGTTCCCTGTAGGCCAGTCCACCCCTGAAATAAAGCTATCTTGCAATCAAAGAAAGGTCCTTCATGTGCACAATACAGGTTGATTGTTGGTTAGTGCCCCTGGAATAGAATAAGGGCTCGATTCGTAGATTTTTTTGCACAGTTCAAAGTTACTTTGCACTGCAGACACAAACACTGTGAAAGACCAAAGAAATATCGAGGCTTAGTACCACAAAATGAAATACGCCAATCACGGGTCGAAAAGATACAAGTATCTTTTATTACTGTACAGTATCAAAGCAAAACAGATAGCTATCTGGCTCCAACACCTCACAGTGTGTACCAGCAAACACAGTGAGGGGTGAGAGTTCTGGACATCTTAACACAGACTTTTTTATACAATTTTCAAAACATTGTCCAGCCCCTCTCCAAACTAATAAGTTACATGCTAGGGTTCGTTCCCAGTTCACATGTCAAATAATACAATATTGTACAAAGGATTAAACAAGCTTGCATGTCCATGAAGTTTCAATAGTGGTGTTGGTTCTCTGATCCATAGTAAGCCTTGTTTCAAGAATCATTATAATGCAGTTTGGCCAAAAACACACAATCTGAATGTGTTCCACATTGTCTTATTGTTTATATGAGGATGAGGCTTGTGAGTGCAGATAACACTTGGATTGCAGTTCATTTGCGTCACTATGTTTCTTTCCATTGAACAAACAGTCTGCTCTCGGTCGGCCTAAACATTAACAGAACTCAAAGGTCGTTCGGCTCGGCTGCAAGTTAAAAACACAGTCCACCATTTTAGAACACAAGGCAATATTTAAAATCAAGATGGCGGATGATTCCTAAAATGGAGGCGAAGTTGATCAAAATCAAAACATTTCAGACGTGGTTTTCCAAGCAACGCAAATGGGCTTAGGCCAATATTCATAACAAGGTGGTATTTTGCGGATAGAGTTTAACAAACCCTCCTTTTGGCCTAAGCCAAGAGCATTACTCAAACATTCACTTTACTCAAAACCCAACGCCGCTGTACATCCTGAATCACATTCTTCAGAAATATCAATCGCCATAAGTTTCTTCATAGTAATATTTTTCATTACAAAAGCGTTAGCAGTTTCCTTGGATGCATGTACCTTCAGTCCTGATGTACCTATAGTTTTGCACAACATCCTCCTAACATCGAACATATTGCAGGAAGACATTGGAGGTAGCCATGTCGTTTTTAGTGGCATGGCTACCCTCAAACCGGGTACCGGGTACCGGGTCTGGGTCCCGCAAAAGGGGACTTACTGTACCATTCTGACCTTGGAGGACACGGTAATTCCCTTTCGCGGGACCCAAACCCGGTACAGCCCCATTCCCATTTGAGCCCCCATAGGGCTCAATGGGAATGGGGAGGATGCTAACAACAGGCCAGTTAATGACTGGCCTGTTGTTAGCATCCTGGTCTGCTAGCGGGTCCCGCTCTGCACGTCTGGTCTGGCCAGGATTCCAGAGCGGGCCCCGCTGCAGACCTCGTAATGTGGCGGCCCAGAATGAACAGTGCCAGTCCCTTACTGGCACCATTCATTCCGCGGCCGCCTATGTTGTAATGAGGCCCATTGTATACCACAACAGCAAAACAATAGAACACCAACAACTATCATTAGGACTCTAAAGAAGAGATTCCAACCCCATGTTCGTAACAAGTCCCAGAACTAAGCACTAAGATTCCAATTTCGCTCTGGGACATGTACTTCAGTACTCAAGGTATGCAGATTTTGTATTGCCTTGAATATGGTAGGGGAGGAGTCAGGGACGAAAACACAGCACACAGATCTCACCAATTTACATACCCCACCACGCTCAGCTAGAATAACGTTTAATACCATTCTATTTTGAAGGGTCACTAATCTAATGGCTTTTTGCTCTAACATCATGTTTTACAGAATATCAGTGGTTGTGTTGATGGTTTTCTCTCGTACCCTTGCTAGTCTTCTGATATCCTCAGAATTCATTATTTGTCCCAAAATGGCACAAAGGATTTTGCTACATCACCCAAGACTTGTGAAGGAGTATCACCATTCTCATCCCTCCTTGGATGAGCTCTAGAGACCTCAGAGGTGCTGGCCAAATATACCCCTGGTAACAAGATACCCAAGTAACAAATACCCTACCAATCCCTAGGTAATCAAGGATAAGCTCCATTGCCACAAACAAAGTAAACAGGGTCTCCTACATACAAAGGTCTGTCCTCGCTGGTTAGATTTGCAATTTTAGTACAACCCTCGAATGTACCCAATAGCTGAGAAACAGAGTTGGGGCTATGATTAATAGTATAGGAAGGAGGTATGGCATCCCGGTTGCCTACGGGAGCCATCTTGAAAGAAATGAGTGATTGAAAAGGTCTAGAAAGTCTATCAGAAGGCCTAATAGAATCAACATTGAGTTTGCTCTTATTTGCAAAGAGGGAACATCCCAAAGGTGTCAGGACCCACTTTCGAATTCATTCATATTAAGGCCTAATAGAAGCAACATTGAGTTTGCTCCTTTTTGCAAAGAGGGAACATCCCAAAGGTGTCAGGACCCACTTTTCAAATTTATTCAGATTAGTCCAATGGAAGTTCCCAGAAATACTGTCGTTCCAATGACCAAAGAATAGTGCCCTTAGTGAGGCATAGCATGCAGTAGTTAAAGGAAGAGGATGAATATACCAGCCCAGCCCCTTTTCCCCGTGTTGTCGCAAATGTGAACACACCCAGCAATTTGTTCTGTTGAGAATCGCATGGGTCGCATTCATGATCAGTAGGAGAGTGTTATTGTGATAACCTTGTCTATGTTGGGAGTCTCAAGGAAGAGTGTGCAGATGCACGAAAGTTGGAGACCCAGTGGAAACAATTTCAGTGGGTAACAAAGTCTCATGTGGACGCACCCCTTCCAAGTACCAAAACCCAAGTGAAAATACAATTACTAAGCAAACAAGTACTGTGATAAAAAAACAATAGGTCCTTCGTGACCATGATTTCTGATGAACAGATTCTTTCTCATCCATAAAACCAGCTTGTTCTGTACGAGTAGAGTTAGGAAAGGACTTTCTTTCTCAGAGTCAGTTTAGAAGCTTCTCCGTTAGGCTCTTTTAGTTTATCCATCGGTGGCTCGGCTCCTAACCACGTGGTCTATCTTGCTTGTAGGTAACTGTGCCAGTCCCTGCCTCTAATCTACATTTCAGCGAAAGAGTGACAAGGTACTAGCTCAACGATGGTTACTTGTGGGCACAGCCGATGCTGTGGTGTAAGTCTAGTGCATTGGACGCAGATCAAACCTCAAGACTCCAGGTACGGTGTGATCTGCGAACAGGGTGTCGTCACTTCCTGATGGAAGTGGCGAAGCAGAAGCAAGATTTCTCAATGGTGAAGAAAGATCCAAAGAAAAGCTTGAAGGCAAAGGGACAGTCTCCTCAGGCCCCACGGGCTCAGGAAGGGTTTCTGGGACACCCTTGGTGACAGTTAAAACAGATTTGTGATGCGTACCAGAGTGAACAATCTCCTTCTCTTCCCCTTCATCGTGTGGCAGTGGAAAAGGTATCTTCTTGATGTACCTTGGTGGATCCAGTGTCGTTTTCCTTCTACTCATACAGCGGTCTGTGTGGCCAATAGGACTTGGAACGATCCTTTCCCGCAAGGTGCGAGACAGGATGCTCTTTTGAATGCCTTTATTAGCACCCAGTCACTGGGTCGGAGTCGATGATCTGGGCCCTCGTATTTTACTGGGAGGGCTTCTGGCATCTGTTGGTAAATCAAATACAAGTTTTGAGTTAACTGGTCACAGTACTCAGAAAGGAGCAAATGCTCTACATCTTTCAACTGTTTAGGTTTAGGCACATTCCAAATATTGGCTGGTCTCCCCATGATTATCCCATAGGGAGAGAGCCCAGTTTTCATTTGTGGGGTCATCCGCATGGACAATAGAGCTATCGGTAAGGTATCTGGCCATTTCAAATTGCTATTGCCGCAAATATTCACCATTTTGTTCTTCAATATACCGTTATGGCGCTCTACAAGTCTGGCACTCTGAGTGTGTCTGGCCGAATAGAACCGTTTAACGATCTGTAATCCTGAACATACTTGCAGGATAACAGCAGCGATCAAATGTGGACCATTGTCCGACCAAATGACCCTCGGCAAACCAAACCTAGGAAAATATTCCTTCAGCATGGTTTTTGCCATTGACATTGCTGTGGCGTCTTTTAAAGGGAAGGCTTTGACCCATTTTCTAAAAGCACAAATGACTATCAGAACATAGTTGTAATTCTGCCAATGCTCCATTTCAATGAAGTTGACATGTATAACTTCAAATGGCACAGAGGGGGGACCATATCTACCCCTCGGTGTCGATGTACCCTTCCCCACATTATGCTGTAAGCATACAATGTAATTTTGGATAATTTCAGCAGTTTTAGAGATATTTGCATTTACCCAGATAGGTTCTAACAGTTTACAAATTTTTGTAGCACATATACAAGTTGGACCATGAGCCATCGTAACCATAGCGGTAACATTAGCATCAGGTAGCATCCATCTGTTCTTCTCTGTGTCTACCCAGCAACCTTCATCATCTAAACTTGCTAAACCCTCAGCCCATTGCTTAAGCTCTTCTGAAGTGGCATCACCCTGAATGTCTTTTATACAACCAAACCCTTCATCTATTATACAAGCATTAGTGGTTTCTCTCGTTATATACATTTCAGAATACAAATC
The DNA here is from genome assembly GCF_040938575.1 of Ambystoma mexicanum. Lineage (NCBI taxonomy): Eukaryota > Metazoa > Chordata > Amphibia > Caudata > Ambystomatidae > Ambystoma > Ambystoma mexicanum. The sequence continues at coordinate 223,326,271 of NC_090936.1, forward strand.
GGTGGCAGTCTGTTTGGCTATCCTGTCAACAAAAGCGTTTCCTCTCCCCACATCATCTGTTACTTTCTGGTGTGCTGCGCACTTCATTATTGCTAACTGGGTGGGAAGCGCAAGTGCTTAAAGTAGTCAAACTATGAAAGTACCATGTTGTATTTTAGTTGCATGTGAGGTCAAGAAACCTCTCTCTCTGCCCATAATCTACCTAAGTTGTGAACCACCCCAAAGGCATACTGACTGTCTGTGAATATATTCACACTAAGCCCATTGGAATGTTCACAAGCTCGAGTCGAGTGCAATAATCACTGCGGCCTGCACTGAGTTATGCAGAATTCTTTTGGTCTCCACAATAGTGCTTAATGTGGTGATTGCATAAGCAGCAGTGGATGTACCTCCCGGAGGTTTGAAGCAGGAGCCATCGCAAAACAGCTCCCCTTGTGGATCTTTCAACGGTGTATCATTTAAGTCAATCCTGCCTTTATTCACTTGTTCTGTGGTATAGAGGCAGTCATGTGACATCTCGTCACTGCAAGCAATTTCTTGCAGAAGAAGCAATATTTCAGCCGAATTTAATGCACAACATCTCTTAATTTGGATATGCGGTGGAAATAGAATCAGCTTGTACCTTGTTAAAAGTGCTGATGTGAGATGTTGCATTTGTGTTCTGTTTAATAGAATGTCTACAGAGTGAGTTACCATCACGGTTAAGTAGTGACCCAAAACCATTCCCTCACTTTATTTTACAGATACAGCAGTAGCAGCAACAGCTCTCAAACATCTCGGCACAGCGTATGCAACAGGGTCAAGCGTGAAGGAAAAATAACTGTATGGTCTATTCTTCCTTCCATGTTCCTGTGTCAACACAGCAAAAGCACATTCATCACATTCATGCACAGACAAAACAAAGGCCTTGTTGTAATTTGGTGTGCCCAAAACTGGTGCTGAACACAACGCAGCCTTGAGCAGATCAAAAGCTTTCTGGCAATCCAAGTTCCATGGTAAAGGCAAAGAAATGCCTTTCTTTGTCAATCCCAACATTGGTTTTATCATTAATGAGAAATCAGGGATCCACTGTCCACAGTACGAAACCATGCTTATCAAGGCTCTGACCTCTTTCTGTGTGTTTGGGACAGACATGCTAGAGATGCGTTTTATCCTTTCAGGTGTCACTCTTCTTCCCTCCTTTGACAGGAGATAGACTAAATAGGTTTCCTCCTGTCGACAATATTGAAACTTTTTCAATGAAGCCTAATGCCCATGTTCTGCTAGATGAATAAGCAGCAACACATTGCCCTCCTTGCAAGCAACTTCTGAGTCTGCAGCTAAAAGAAGATCAACATACTGCAACAACGTACAAGTGGAAGGCAACTCAAGTGTATTGAGCTGTCCTTCAAAGCTCTACTGTAAATGCTTGGACTCTCAGTGTGCCCTTGCCGCACAGGAGTGAATGTAAACGAGCGTCCCGCTAGGGTGAACGCGAACAAATATCTGCTGTCAACATGTACAGGAATACTAAAGAAAACATTCTTTAGATCCACAACACTAAAATGAGTAGCTGAAGCTGGAATCATCGTTAATATAGTGGTCACATCAGGCACAATTGGAAATTGTGGAGCAACAATCTTATTGATAGCACATAAATCAATGATAAAACGGAAAGTAATTGCATTATCCCCTTTCTTGTACACCGGTAGAATCACACTACTACACAAACTTCCTGCAATTTCCTCAATCATTCCTCGATGTACGAAATCAGAAACTATACTCTTTAAAGCTCGCTCACGGTCAACTGAAATTTTATACTGTGGAATATGTGGCAATTTAACACCTGGTTTCAAGACAATTTTAACTGGTTCAATTTGTAGAATACCATCATCATTATGATCAACTGCCCATAAACATGCCGGAACCTTATCCAATTTAGTTGGTAAAGGCATATTCAAGAATTGTGAAGCCGAAGTTTGTTGAGGTGAAATCGTTAAATGCACTCGATCCGGAGAACAGTGAATTACCGCATTCAATTCTTTCAACAGATTCAACCCCAACCAGTTTTCACCACAATTCATGGTCAAAAGAAATGGACATGAATCAGTGAATGACCCTAGTGAAATCGGTACCGGCTGAGAGACCGGACTAAACACTGGCGTATCAGAGAATCCTACAGAAATGTTATTCTGCCCTGACACTGGAATATCTGGAACTCGTGAATGATCAACGGAACACTTCTGTGCTCCTGTATCTATCAAAAATAGATGCTTCCTATTCCCCACCTTCATTTCTATGTAGGGCCCATTCTGATCGACGGGAATAGGTACCAGTTGCAGACTCTGCTTTGGGCTGTCCAAATGGAACAGCACATCATCAAATGCAAGATCCTCCGAGAAATAGACAGTTGAAGAATTGTCAAAAATGTTCCCATTATTCGCACTATGCTGCTGACTATCCTGTGGAAATGACTGTTGATTCAGAGAAAACTGGCTTCTACCAGGACCCCTATCCCAGGACGGCCTCTGGATCATCGACCCATGATACCATATGTGTTATTCGCTCGCTGCTGAAGGATGGGGCAAGGTGCTCGCCAATGATCTTCTTGTCTGCAATAGGCACATTGGTCCATGTGTACAGGACTCATCTGCGCATTACTCTGTGGAGCAAACTGGCCTCTAAACTGTGTACTCACACCTCTGGTTCCTCTTACTATTTGCTGCAACAATATTTTGGTTTTCAAGTCTCCCTTCTTCTTTTTTATCCTCTCTTTTTCAGTATTGACTCTATTTTCATAATACTGAGCCATGTGCAATACTTCAGACTGCGATTTAGCTTGCCAGGCGCTTTCAGAAGTCATAATTTGTTATTGGATATCAGGCAACAATCCACACACAAATTTGTCCACAAACAGAACCAAAGTATTTCCTTTCTCCATCTATCCATACCAAGTTAACCCATGTGTCACCCAGCCCTGCCAGATCATCTATAGTTCTAATCTGTTTCCATAAATTGGCAGGTAGGATCACAGGGAACAACAAGTCTATATCACCCAGTGCGAAAACTGACAAATGCAAGACAGAGTCTATTTCTTTATAAAATCCTGTTGGATTTTTCCTAATATCCGGAATTGTCTGTCTAATCGTATTCACTTCCTGTCTAGAAAATGGGACATGAATAAATTGTGAAACATAATGAGCTTCAATAGTGGCAGCTGCTGCGCCTGTTGCGGCATTAGCTGGAATTTCTACCTTCGGAACAAATGTCGGATGAACCTCCCTCATTGATAATTGAGAAGTAGGCAATTCCGAACGTTCATTAAGCAACAGGGCTAAATCGAGTGACAAAGCAGTTAAAGCAGTATCAGGTGAAAATGCTCTCTTATAAATGTCCATCAAATCTGCAGGACAACAAACCTTTTTCTTCATAAACTCATCCTGTAGGTACTCTACCATTACCTGTAACACTTTCCTTTGCATAGCTGGCTGGAGTCATATACTTCCATGGGAGAAATTGAAACATCCGAAATCCATCTATGCGTGTCCCTTGTGCAAATACGAGTTTCTTCTTTTATTGGTTTACAAGAAGGAAGAAAATGTTTCTGCATATACGAAGCGTCCAATCTATCACCATCCATAACATAATTCTGTAATTGATCTAACTCCATCTTAAACTCAAATACCCTCTCTACATGCTCATGTACTTTCTCTGCAGTGTCCCTTGAGTAAGCTAAGGCATTCAAATCCCTCAACCCTTGTGGGACATCCATGTCCGTCAAATCACTCCACATTTCAGCCAAATACATTCCCATCCCCTCAATCAAAATATTCTGTTCGGGAATACTTTCTTAGTCAGAAATTGCAGTTAAGACAGCTGATTTTTCACCTTTTTCTATACATTTCTTAGCCCATGCATACAATTCTCTTTTTCTAGCCTTAGAAACTGTACAAGAGTTACTACTTTTGAATCAGCACTCGCCCCTTCAATTGCTACAGGTGGAGCAGAACCACTTGGAAAAGATAGTTCAGACAAATCTTGTACAACAGGTAGTGGAGGCACTACCGCTGGCCGTAAAGACGGGATTAAGGGAACAGCGACTGGCGGCAATGGTGGAGATGCAGAAGGGGGAACAACAACAGGAATAGGAGCAACAACTGGAGGAGGAGGAACAACCGGAGGAACAGGAACAACAACGGGAGGAGGTGCAACAGCGGGAAGAGGTAAAACATCAGGGAGAGTCATATAAGGAGTGGTGCAGTGGCAACAGTCCTACACTCATTTAAAAGTTTATCGATTAGCTCGTCTGAGGCATGAAAGTCCTGAGACAAATATATGTTCTGTACCCCAAGTTGAAAAGCCCTATCCATGCTTCTAACAGATTCCGACTGTTTCTGTTGATCATTCAATAATGCCTTTTCGGAGTTAGACATATGTTGACGTGCGTGTTTCTCTTTACTCTTACGTTGCTGCATACCTTCCTTTCTCCAATTCTTAATTACATTAGATGCTGCAGGCTTAGCCTTTTTCTTTAACAATATAGACTCCAAGTACTCTAGACGGGCAATTCCAAAACTATCATGAACTGGCCACTGAAATTCTGAATCATGTCTAGTTTGTCTGTGCCAAATATCGTTGAATACTACACTACCAAGGCCATACTTACAGTACAGTAGATAGTACACGCCGGCGACCCCTCTGGAGGCGCCCGTCTGCCATATTCTAATGATTGTCTCTGAGGAACAAACCCTGAAACACGCAGACAATTTCCCAGGCATAACAGATCACTGGTGTTACCTGGTATTGTTTGAACCAGCGGGTGCAAATCTACAACCCAATATCAGGATACTTAGGAATCGGAGCACGACTCACCTGATTGCAAAGTCTATGGAGGTCCGATCGGATTATAAAGGATCCCCGTGGTTGGCGATTTCGGGAAAGAGCCTGCCTTGATATGGGGACCCTGGTCAAGATGCCCTCTTGAACCGCGTGCTCACCATTCAGGGATCTGATTGTGCAGCAATGTCGAGGTGTTGCATCTCATACAAAGGGGCCTGTCTTCTTTTCAGCGAGATGACATCAATCTTGAGGGTCCCTATTCGGGCACCATCTGAAAGACCAAAGAAATATCGAGGCTTAGTACCACAAAATGAAATACGCCAATCAGGGGTTGAAAATATACAAGTATCTTTTATTACTGTACAGAATCAAAGCAAAACAGATAGCTATCTTGTCCCCAACACCTGACAGTGTGTACCAGCACACACAGTGAGGGGTGAGAGTGCTGGACATCTAAACACAGACCTTTTTATACAATTTTCAAAACATTGTCCAGCCTCTCTCCAAACTAATAAGTTACATGCTAGGGTTTGTGCCCAGTTCACCTATCAAATAATACAATATTGTACAAAGGATTAAACAAGTTTTCATGTCCATGAAGTTTCAATAGTTGTGTTGGTTCTCTGTTCCATAGCAAGCCTTGTTTCAAGAATTGTTACAATGCAGTTCGGCAAAAACACACAATCTGAGTTTGTTCTACATTTTCTCATTGTTTATATGAGCATGAGGCTTGTGAGCACAGACAAAACTTGGATTGCAGTTCATTCGAGTCACAAGGTTTCTTTGCATTGAACAAACAGTCTGCTCTTGGTCGGCCTAAACATTAACGGAACTCAAAGGTCGTTCGGCTCGGCTGCAAGTTGAAAACACAGTCCACCATTTTAGAACACAAGGCTAGAGTTGAAATCAAAATCGAGGACGATTCTTAAAATGGCGGCAAAGTTGATCGAAAATCGAAACATTTCAGAAGTGGTTTTCCATACAACGCGAATGGGCTTAGGCTAATATTCATAACAAGGCAGTATTATGTGGATACAGTTTAAAAACGGATTCATGGAACTGTGCAAAGTGTATTTTTGCAGTGCAGTGCCCATGCAAAATCACTCTATAGTCATTTTTGGAGGACAAAATGACTGTGCACAGACTTTGCACTGCAAATATACGCTTTGCACAGTTCCACGAATCAGGGTTTGTGTCAGCAGTGCAAAGTCACTTTTCAGCAGTGGAAAGTCACTTTGAACCATGCAAAAGATTCCATGAATCCGGCTCTAAATATTGATGTAATCTCTTAACACTATGTCCAGAAAGTCCATGCAGCAAATAGACAACACTTCAGATAATGGACAGCCCTTCTACCTCTACCGTGGATGGGAAAAATATCTGATGACCATCCATTCACCATTGTTCTGCTTTCATTATTGTCATATAGCATGCACTTATAACTGCACAAACACTTTTAGAAAAACCCCAAAAATGTAAGCCTGGAGCAATAACACATGAGCACCTCGATAGTTAGCCGTTTCAAGACCAAATTAACAGCATACACATGGAATAGGTCTTTTTGACATAACTGTTATAGATTTGCATGTTAATATTAATCAGTTTATTTTTTCTCCCGGCAACCGCACAAAACTGTTTTTTATTAAATAGTGGCAGCTATGATTATTCTACTAATTGTCTTTGCAAGTATGTTTGCATACAGGTTGCAGTCCACATTTCGTAATTAAATAGTTCTTCAAATTTCCAGCTTTGTTTTGGGATTTCTTTTCTCAATAAAATAGACCACAAGGAACATCAGCCATGTTTCAGCCCCAGTGAGCGCGGTCAGAGAGATGTAGCTTGGCAATCTTTGCACAGCAGGCATGGAACCCGAAGCTGAGCATCCATTTTGGGGGAGACATTTTTACATCTGAAGACTGATGTATGGTAGGCTTTGAATTATTTGCATCTCTGGCATTCATGTGGGCAATGCTTAAGACCATTGTGTTTCAACCTGCTATTGCAGAAGGGGAAATAGCCTATGGAGTGGTAGGAGCACTAGGATGCTTCCACTGTGCATTAGACCACAAGCAAACCAAGACTTGTGGTAGCCTCCTTGGGCATGATCAGAGAGGAGTAGCTTGGCTATTAAGGCACAGCAGGCTCACAACCCCTGTTTGGGCATTTCCGTCCAGCCACCTACGGTGACTTTTGCACACCAGAAGCTTGATGGTTGGAAGTTTTTGAATTATTAATAACCTCTGAAAATGTTCTGGGTAACCCCCAGGCCAATGTTTTCTCACCGTGGCATGCCGTTACAGAAGTGGAAACTTTATATGCAAATCAGGCTTGGCTCTATACCAAAATGGGCAATCTATCCAGAACTGTTAGGTCACATCCCCTCTGCACCAGAACACAAGCCATCACAGACATGTTTCAGCTTCATAGAGCATCAACAGTGACATCTAGCGTGGGCATCTATGGAGCACTGCATTCTGGGAATACACTTCTGAGAACAAACGCGTCTCACTTAGGATGACATTTGCACCACGAGAGTGGTTGATGGCTGGAAAGCTTTGGTGGTCTTTGCCCTTTTTTAACTTCATGGTAGACGGGAAAACAATTGTCTGGAGATTTACGTAAGACATTGCTAGTGGTTTTTGATTCCTTGAAAACCTTCTTGCCATCACTCTCTTGTGCTGACAGATAGTGATGTCCAAATGACTTTTACTGGATAATAAAAAACTCGATGACGTCATAGTCAAGGGAAGTCCACTGCTGGCATAATCCCTTCATTTCTGCCTCGTTCACTGCTCCCCCAATAGTCGCCTCAAATGAAGAAGGAGCTATTAGGTGCTACTGCTATCAAACCCTTTGAAGGTGTCAGGGCACACACTACTGCATGGGCTCGTGGCATTCCTTACCTAGCCCCAATTACATGTGTACCTTCCATTGCATTGACCCCACTGCCTTCCTGCATTAAGTAAACATTTTGAGCCTGGTTCATGGAATATTTGCACGGTTCCCAGTGACTTTGCACTGCTGAAAAGTGACTTTTCACTACAGACAAAAAAACACAGATTAATGGAACTGTACAAAGTGTATTTTTTCAGTGCAAAGTCATTTTTGCAGCACAAAATGAACTTTGCACTACTTTGCCCTGAACAAACACACTTTCCACAGTTCCATGAATCAGGGGTTGTGTTGGCGGTGCAAAGTTACTTTGCACCGAGCAAAACATTCCATGAATCGGGCCCATGGAGTCAGCAATTGGTGTTGATGTCACTGAGTCCTGAACTACTTCCTGTGATTTCTTTGCCTGCCCCGGAAACATTTTATTATCAAAACTGTAAGGTAAGCTGAGAGGGAGTGTTAAGCATGACTAAAAGTATGCTGCCAGCAAATATTTAATGTTGTATATAGTAGACTTAAAAAGACTTCCACTTCCCTCGCAGTTCAGTTAGCAGGGAGGCTGCCATGCAAGCGTACACATCAATACGCTTGCCCTCGCCTGCCACGCTGCATTACAAGACAGGACAGACTACAGCAACGTCCGCATTGCTAACAACGCTCACATTCGAGGGCAGTCACAAGTTTTGCACCACAGCAAACATTCCTCGTTGTGTTTCTCAGACAAGACAATCCCAGGCCAGCCACTATAATTATTACAATGCAATCCATTGGTGAAGTAGTCCCTATTGAAATCGAAAGCTTACACGACGTAGCACGTTGTTCATTTCAACGTCACGTGCCTTCTCCGTAAACCTGCACACATGCAACGCAGATTGTGTATATAATTAAATGTCAGAACATTAAAATGGAACTCCAATCACACTTTGCATGGGTGTTCTCTTGCCATGTTTCTAATATAATGTTGTGTTGTGGGTGACAGTTACAGGCAGATGTTTAATTTAGCAAAAATATGTAATGCAAGCAAACATTGATGAGACACCGCTTTTAATGAGGCTCAATTAAAACAAATAAAACACAGCATTGAGGAGATCACCTTCATTTGCGCGTTTGTGCATTTGGGTCTCCTCTGCGCAATTTGTGACATCTGCTTTACGACGTGAAAAGCGGTATTACAACTGGTGAAATCGTGTAAAAACGTGCAACTACCTCTCCCAATGTATGGTTGCTGGAGGCATTGACAAGGCATTCCTTTGAAACGTGCCTGCTTTCATCAGGTGCTAAAAGCAGTTGAATTACATAGGAATCGATTGATTTTGCACCAGCATGGAAATATCATAAAAATGTGAAACCATGTGGTTTTTGAAGGCAAAGTGGGGGTGCATGCTAGACACAGTGTTTCGGTTGCATGTCCCCACCCCACCTCCAAAAACCACAAACAAGCCAAGAGCTAAACAAAAGTGGCGTTAAGGCTGTCATAAGAATTTGCACCTTTCTTGTGCCTCCCTGTTTCTCCTCCAGGGATTTGGGAAAAACGTGGGAAAGGGTAGGTTTCTGGCCTTGAGATATTACCATATGTACCTGCCTAACTCTACAGCTTAGACAGCAGTGTGCTGAAATTCAGTGCTAGTCAAAGAGTAATGGTCGTCCACGGCGCCTAGTAACCTGGGCAGTGTTCCAGGCAAGTGTCAGAACTGCATTTCTATCTATAAAACAAGAGCAATACTCCGTGCAATGTAAAGTAGGGAGCAACAGGTGTACATGTGCATAGCTCTCAACTCACACGCTTTTGGCGGGTGTCACCCGCCTTGTAAAGGGCTGACTCACCCGCCAAGCCTCCTGCACGCCCATGCATTTCAATGGGAGTCTCACCCGCCAAAAACAAAATCGGGTGGTTTCACCCGCCTTTGCAACACAAATGGTTGAGAGCTATGCATGTGTCTGAACTTCTTCGCCTGCACTGCTCAGGTGATTGGATCAGACTAGTGTCCTCAGTAGCAGGTGCCAAAACAAGGATGTGTGCTATTGTCCAATGTAATATGAAACTTACATCATTTCATTTACAAACATTACAGGTCCAAAAGCAAGTGTGTATTAAAGAAAAAAAGGCTATTTTCAGTATATTTTTAATGAGAACAACGTGTAATTCCCTAAAAAGCCTCTTAAACCCAACTAGGGAGTAAAATCCTCATGCTTTCCCTCGAGCCCTTATTCGACCATATAAATTACCTCTGAGGGTCCGAGAACATTACTATAATACATTTCATGTAAAAACCAAGCAATACTGAAGTTCTTTTTTGTAATTACATTAAAGGGTCGATTAAGCAGCATTATGCGGGCTTTGGCTCAGTATACATTATAAATAAAACAATATGCAAATTAGTTGTACATGATTCATACCCTAAAGGAATTTTTGAAACGCATTATGAATCTAAGTATTTTACAGAAACAACTCTAAGCCTTTTGCATGAATTGGAAGGCCAGGATGTTCAAGAATCCCAATATCAAACCTTCATGTTTTACTCAACAGGAAACATGAAGGGACTGGCGAGAAGATGGTGCCGGGAAGGTCTCTGTTTATACTGTTCAGGGAAATCGCCACCTTAAAATGGAGGAATCTGTTCTGGAAAGTTCTATTCATATTTCTTTTCAAAGTTCTCTTAACCAAGCGATGTTGTGCCTAGCCAAGTCCAATTTATTGTGTGGCATCTAACTGAAAACATATTCTGGAGGTGATGCCAATAGACGCAAGTAAGGCTTATCCCAATCTGGGGTGAATTAGACATGGCACATCACATTAGCTCAAAGCACATGAAGTCAGAACAAGAAAGAATGTCGTTGTTCCTAGATGAACCCTCAACAAAAGAAAGTGATTTGATGTTCTGCAAGGGTTGGCTGGAGCTGTTTGTTCTGTGAATACTATGCGCAATGTTATTATTTTAGGTGATCCTGCTGTAAAAATGGAACAAAATTCTTCATTGTAAACTGTGCCAAAATACCGCTGGGAAAAGGCTGGTACGTGAGACAATACAATCATTAAGTGGGATGAGATTCAAGAAACATCCAGATTTTAGATCTGAAGAGATTTTTTTTCATAAGCTGTAATCACACCCTTCTCGATAAAGGTACATCACAAACGCAGTGAATGAATGCATTCTAAAACCATGGGGAATAAGCCATTCTGCGTTTGTGAATGGGGCGATTATTCCCCCAAACACCTGCCCTCGTGGGGATAATTCCAATGTAGCAGAAAATGGTATACAGTGGTTTCATCGCCAGTATATTTTTCGATGTGGTTTTGCCAAAAACCTTACAATTAAATACTCATTGGGCCTCATTATGCGGTAGGAGGTAGCCATGGTGCTATTAGCACCATGGCTACCCCCTTACCGCATTTGGGGTCCGGGTTCCCGAAATAAGGATTTACCGGATCATTCCAACCTTGGAGGACCCGGTAAGTCCCCATTCCGGAAACCATTCCCCATTCCCATTGAGCTCCCCATATGGAGCTAATAACGGTACCGCAATTTGCGGTACCGTTATTAGCTCTGTAGTCCCTTAACTGGTCCCTTCCATAATGCCTGGGACCTCGGAATAGGGTGGTAAGGGATTACCGGCACCGGTGACCTTAGCGGTGCCGGTAATCCCTTACCACCTACCTCGTTATGAGGCCCATTGAAAAAAATAGGGTGGCTGAGGGGATATAAGTGGTGGTGGAATAGGGAGTATATCATACGGGAGGGAGATATGAGGGGAACCCCCAAAATAAAAACATTTTTTTTTTTTTAATAGAAAAGTGTCAGCAAAAAAATCATCGAAGAAAAACGGGCTTCAAACAACATAGAACCCAGAAAATACTTGTCCATCTATTTTGGGGCAAGACATTGGGACAGCACAAATAAATGTCAATAGTTGAGACCAAGCACACATTGATGCCACAGTAAAATAAAAGTCAGCTAAAACATGCAGACCCATCACAGGCCACTGCATGGATTGAATGAGGGTGTATTACGTTGCCCCGGAAAGACTTATTGGCAGCTGTTGAGAAGCAGCATAATGGCAAAGATAACACAACACAGCCGGGAAGAAGATAACCAAGAATAAATGGTCCAGGCTGGACTCCACTGCACTTCCCCACTACGATGTGCTCACCACCCCTGGGCTGTTTATGGGCACAATCCCTAACATCATGCATGTCATCTGGGATAGGTTGAAGCAGAACCGTACAATCCACACTGCAGTACTGCCAGGTTTGCTAATTTGTAAATGTCCACAGGAGCTGCTCGGGCCCACATACTCCCCTAAGAGCTAGGCTCTGAACAACTTATATTTGCTGCTAGAGTAAATTTTGCCTCTCTGGCAAAGAGGACTGGGACAAATTAACAAACTCAGATGCCACTACAGGATTGCCTTTGACAATGCAACACAGAAACAGGACTCCTTTCATTTCCTAGGTTGTCCTTAGTGGGATTTGAACCTGCAAACTGGATCACATGTAAACCACAGCAGTGAGCGCTCAACCCACTGAGGTATCATACGAGCAAGGCCAACTCAGCGTTTCATCCTTCAAGGTTGATAATTGAGTACCAACTTCAGTTGTGTGATAATTGTATGTACATTTTCTATGTAAAGCTCTTGGGCGAAAGCGCTATATAAATAACAAATACATAACAAATCATTATCCTTGGTCAGACTGCATCGTTCCCAGACCTGCTTTCAACACATCTTTTGTGTAGCAGTTCTGCTTGTGAAATCACCTAATATCTCCTGATATCTCAGGGATGAAGATATACCTTTATATTTCTCTTCAAAAAGACAAGGATTCGTTGTCATTCACTTCCAGAAGGAAAACGTTCTCCTGACATAGGGCTTGATTCACAGACGCGTTTCATAATGGCACAATCCCATAGGAACATGGTCTGTCTGCTTTGGGAACAAGATCTTTGACAGGTGATCACTTGATTCTCCAAGACATCCACTAATGAATGTCTGTCTCCAGCTATATATCTATGCCGTTGTATGTCAAAAACAATGTTTCATAAGGCTATACGGGATAAAAGGCATCAACAATTTTTTTAGACTATTGATCAAAAACCATCTAAAACTCAAAGTATTCATTAAACAGCGCAAAAATAAATGGTTACGTTCAAATACCCCTACATTTATTTTAAACAAAGTATTTACTATAATTGGAAAGCAATTATTTTCTTTTCATCAAACATGGTAACACAAAAAAGTACAGGTTTATATATAATTAATACAATTTCACAAGTACTCACACAGTCATTAAAACTTCATCTGCAGTCTCACAATTTGCATTACATTGTTATTTCTCAAGTGTATAAATAGTTTACAAAATAATCATAATGCAAACAGAAAGGGTTTCTTGCTTCTGCTTCAGCATATTCATTAATCATTAAACTTAAGAGAAGGACTTGAGAACATTTTAATCACAAACATGTATCAGTTTCAGGTTTTTTGGATTCTGCTTTTTTCTTTTTATTCTTATTCTAGAGATGTTTTTTTTAGATTCTAACACTACTATATAGAATATCCATCACCAACAGGTACCATGTTTTGCTAATGCCTAAACATTTCTAGTCTTCATCAGGGCAAACCAATGTATCAATCTTATATCAAAGAGCCCAATCTTCCTTATGAAGAAGATTCTTTTGGGAATTAAAAAACAAATCAACATTCTGGTGTTAAAATAGGGATTTTCTGTTTTGGAAAGAAATATTTTAAATTTCATTTGGATCTTTATTGAAAGCAACAGATTTTGATATACCTACATTAGGGCAACTGTTGTTCTGCACAATGTTTCACAAAGTTTTTATCAGTAGGATTCTGAAATATATAACTGAAACCTAATACAAATATTACAGAGCTGATGTCGTTGATCTGTTTAATTTACTTATGTATCAGTATTGCCTACCGTATAAGGTTTTAAATCATAGACAGTAATGTTATATCAGCATTCATGGTTGTTTAAGTCCCTTGTGTTGCAAATAATGTCCAAAAGGTCCATCTTCATCTTTTAATGAAAACAGATGGAAACAAATGCATCAATATTAATTTATAAAATGGTAGGCTTTCAAAGCTCATTTATAATGAAAATGAAACCCTTATTTTTTGCATATTGTACTATATATTTGGTATATATTGTTATATATAATTTCCATCTTCATACCATTGTGGAAAGCAATGTGTCTGCCTTGTATGTTTGCCTAGTCGCCATTTAGGTCCTTTTAAAAAAGAATTAACATCCACAAGCTAGACCATCTTTGGTGGCCCTTTTTGAAGGAGAAACGCCTTCAATGGTTTTATATACTGATGTCTACTATGGTGATGATTAAGAGGTCTGGCTCTATTTCGGACCATAACCTAAACATAATCTACAATCTTACTTTATCTAAATAGGGCATCATGACTATGACATCTATTTGTATATAAAAAGTCACAGAAAATAATGTATTTCTGCACACCTGGTATTTAATGATCACTCACAATAAAAGATACAGTCCCTTTGTTTTAAATTGAAGTATCATATTAATTAAAGGATGCTAGGTTTAATTTCCAATTATACATAGTTGGTTACATGGTCTGACAGTGAAGGTCGCATTTTACAGAGATTATTATTCTCACCCAATATTATATGAAAATTATGTACATCGGAGTCTTTAGTCTCAGGTGTAGAAAGACAAGGCTACATTATAGTACTACTTGTCATTTAATCTGTTGTTCATCAAGGCCAAAGATGCGTGACTGTGTTTTCATAATCACCATCTTTTCTTTTCCATGGAGTGTTATGACCAGATTATCTGCCCAATTATTACCCCTTATGACTTCGAAAATTTGCCATGCTAGATTATTTTCATTGTTTTCAGAGATGCTAAAATGTTACACAATTTGTGCTTCAAGATGTTTGCATTTAATTTTCAATATATGTTGTTATATTTACAGGTTCATATTTCTGTTCATAATACCTATATAACCACTCTAACATGGGAACATTTTAGCACGCAAAAATCTTCAAATACTTTTATTTTATGTATGCAATAAGTTTACTAACTGTACACAAAATAAAACATCAATCTTCACTTTATAATTTCATACATTGTTCCACAAAAAACTAAATTAAAATACAATACAACATTGAACATTTTGTAAAACAGCTCTAAAATAACCTCCTCCATTCTTTCCATTCATATGGTAATATAACTCTACATTAGAGAACCCTTCTATACCAGTGCTCATCTGACATAGGGTGCATCCTATTCCACCAATTTTATTAATCGTACAAATTGAAACAGAGTTTAATGTAGCCCAAAAGATAGAGAGTCCCATAGTAGATTCCATAAGAATTCCCAGGGTTGCAATCTAAAATGTTTTCCAAATAATTCAAAAAAAGTCAGCCACGAAGAAGCCAACACATCACATTTTATGATCACATGGTCAATTGTTTACATCTCTTTCTCACAGTATTGACATATCCCCGTCTCATAATCAGCATTTTTCTAGCATAAGCAGTTGTCTCTAGTTGGCAGTAAACTAAATCAAAATCTGAGTATGGTGCTTACAAATTTCCAGGACGGGAAGTGACTTAAATAAGGTGCATATATCCCTAACCTGTTATGCACCCTTGCTAGATCTACAAAGAGTGTATATCTCCCCAGGAAAACACAGGTGAGACACCAGTCCATAAGTCAGACACGTTTCCTAAGGGCCACCAGGTTATCACAAATGTGCTTACTATTGACACCCCATGATTCTAGCTAAGCAGCACACTTCGTCAAATGAAGATTAATCATGGTCTGCTTACTATATGAAAGGTACTCAAA
This sequence comes from Ambystoma mexicanum, assembly GCF_040938575.1. Taxonomy (NCBI): domain Eukaryota; kingdom Metazoa; phylum Chordata; class Amphibia; order Caudata; family Ambystomatidae; genus Ambystoma; species Ambystoma mexicanum. Next base: position 223,341,819 of record NC_090936.1, read on the forward strand.
CAATGAATCCTTTGGCGGTACTGCAAATTTGTCACAAAGTAAGATTATCTTCCTGAACACACCTATATCTAAAGAAGCTGGGCCTAATTCAAATCTAATTGCACTCATAGGAGTTGACTTGGGAATTGCTCAAATATTTTTCAAAAACATGACCTCTATATACACACAATGTTCATCTCGGCGCACATGGTGCTCTTCCAAACCATATGTAATTGCTAGCAATCTTTTAGGTTTATAACATTTAAAAATCAATAAAATAGCAAATGTCCCATACCTACAATTACATTTTTTTTTCATCTGAGCAACTAACGGTTTGTATTTTTCATAAAGGGTATGTATGGACTTCTTTCTTGAGTTCGAGTTTAAAGCCTAAATCTCTAAAATCATTCACTCTCTCAACTTGTTTGCCTGGCAGCCACCAACAGCCTTTAGTTTTTCTGCGGTCAGCTGACATTATCAGAATCTGTGTTTTATTCGTATTCATCAATAAATCATTGTTTACCCTATACTCGTTAAACCTATTTAGCAAGCGTTGAAGACCAACCGTGGTACAATCTTGTAATATAAAATCATCTGCATATACCATCCAATATATTTTAACCCAATTAATAGTGTGAGCTACAAAAGATTCCCTTGACAGGTAGGAGCCCAAATCCACTAAATATATGGTAAATAAAGAAGGGTCCAGTATAAACCCCTGGGGAAGGCCCCTAAATGTTGTAATTGCCCTGGAGAGATCAACATCTCCATTCAGCTGGATTTTTAATGCAGAAAGCGCATGCAAGTATATGAGGACAGAACAAAGCCCACTGGAAGGTCCCCAGTCCTCCAATTTTGCCCACAGTTTGTTTTGATTAACTCGTTTGAAAGCCAGAGATATGTCAATAGTAGCTATAAAAACCTCCTTAACTGACTTCTCCCAAGCCATTACCCAACCTGCTAATATGGTTCTCACACATGCTCACTGTTGTAATTCCTTCAAAAGCAAATCAAGAATATCTTCAAATCAGCGTCCATAAGGGTGATAGGTCTATAATTCAAAGGAATTCCTCTATTTTCCATCTTGAAGGTCAGCACAACATGGGCTAATTTCTAGGTATCAGGTGTTTGCGTCTGTTTCGGACACATCCCTCTCCCCCTTCCTCCACCCCCCCACTTGATAACACTAACACCTGATCCAAGTCAAAGCACAGATATTATGGTCAGCCCCGTCTGATCCACCAGAAGACCTTATTAACCCTCTGAATCCTATATATACCTGGCCATCCATTTTATGCTCAATCCAGGGTAGACACCCCTCTCCACATAATGCCATTTTACAATCCACATCCTTCACATCCCTTGCTCTCCTGTATCACCGCCCCCCACCACAGACATTTACCTAGTTCAGAATTCTTCCCTTTCCATTTCAATATTCCAGCCATGTCTGGTCGCTGTAATCCTCTCCATCACATATATATTCATCTACGTGTTTATCCATTCCTTCTTGCTCGGGAGCGTTACTCTCTTCCAATGCATTGCTAAACATGCTCTACCCGCCAACAGCAAGAAATACGGGAGTTGCTGTAGACTACTATATTCCCCCTCATCGCCTTCCAAACCAATTAAGAGCAGTAGATGTGACTTTGTTCTGTGGACATCATCCAGCCCTTTGATCCAGCCCAGCACCTCATCCCAGAACATCTTGACTCTCACACAGCCCAACCACATATGCCAATAATCTGCCCTTTCCCCACTTTCATGCCAGCAGTGAGGGTTCACCCAGGTGAACATATTGGAGAGACAAACTGGGTCATACTTTCATCTGTGAAGTAGTTTTATTGTGGGAAGTTTGTACTGCGATGCGATTGAGACTCTATATGCCCTACTGCACATTTTCCACCATAGCGTTTCATTTACCTCCAGACCTAAATCCCCTTGCCACTTGGTGTGAAGATTCTCTGTGTTTCCTTTCCCCACCTCCACCCAAGGCCCCATACATAGAGGAAATCAGCCCTTTCCTATCCCCTCTTGAGCCTAAGAGTTTCTCAAAGGGGGTCAGCTCCCTCTGTACTAGCTCTCTCCAGGACTCAGCTGTGACCACCCCCTTCAACTGGAGATACGAGAACACTGACAGATTCCCAATGCCCAGTGCCTCATCCAAGTCCACCAACGGAATAAACTGATCATCCCTTCACAGTTGCCCCACCCTTTCCAGTCATGCTGCAAACCAAGAGTGAAACCTGTCCGGATTCGGGATCTGTTCACTAAATTAATGGGCCCAAAGATGACTCAGGGGCAGGGCCACGTCGTAACACCCTTCATGTCTGGTCTCTTTTGCCAAATATTCCAAATAACACCTAAGATGGGGTGTTCTTTAATCAGTCTCAGGAGAAGCTCCCTCTGCACCTATATCCATTCCCCTACCATAGCCGTTTGAAGATGAAAATTGTCCGACGCTACCCATTGGCAGTTCCTCTGTTCCCTTAAATGTGGCATAAGGACCCGAGCTATGCTGCCTTATAGTACAAATATATGTCTGGGAATCCTACCCAACCTCTTTCCTTTGGGAGCACTAAGGTTTCATACGCCACCCTGGCCTTTTCCCCCTGCCACAGGTATCTAAGGAGGGAACCCTTAACCTCATGGAATATGGAGTCTGGCATCTGAATTGGGAGCATCTGGGGGGAAAGTTCATCTTTATAGTATTTAGTTGCCCAAACCACAAGATTGTCAGTTTACCCCACTTCTCCAAATCACTGAATAGCTTCTCGAGGAGAGGTGGGACATTTGCTTTATATATGCCCCACCTTTCTCTCGGGGGAATTATGCCCTGCAAACCTAACTGATCTCCACCAACCTTCACCAATACTATGGACTTCCCTTTGTCCCATTTGTTTTTAGACTTTTATTTTTTAGAGTGTTTGGCATTACAGCAAGAACAGTTTGATCAGCAGCATGCACAGCATATTATTCATTGAAAGCACAATACTGCAGCACACTTTATGTAGGGGAGGCAGTCAGCCGTCCAGTGATGGGGAGAGAGGAGGGGCCCAGTAAAGAGTCAATGATGGTGGGGTTTTGACGTTATTGATGACTACTCATCAGTTTTGTCAGAGCACGGGTGGGTAAAAATCAAATAGCTGTGAAATAGAGACCATATGTCCTTGGGGCGTGAGTTCATTGGTTGCAATACAATCCAGCGCTCTTCCGTGTCAGATACCATGCAACCACTTTTAGCCATTGGGAGACAGTAGGGCCAACCGGCCACAGCCATACCAAATGAATACATCTGACAGCTATCAACAAATATAGACTTGCCAATTTGCGGATGGAGCCGTGTAAATGCTCAAAATGATGAAACAAGCAGCTCATTGGGGAGGAGGCGGAGTTCGGTGTTTTGCATGGTTGACATGGTGTTACAGACTCCAGTCCAAAACTCCTCAACATCGGGCAACTCCACAACATAGGTATGTAGTCCGCTTGGCATGCTGTGCATCTGGTGCATGTGGATGGGTGACTGTGTGAGATTAGGTGAAACTGGGTGGGGGTATAGTGTAAGCAGTGTAAAACCTTGAACTGAATCAATTGAAATTTTGCCGGCACATGGATTCCCACTTCTCATCTGTAATAGTCTCCACCAGATCCCTGTCCCAGGCTTCTCTAAGTCCTGTCAATGGTGCACAGCTGCGGTCCTGCAGCACCCCATACAGTCTAGCAACCATCCCCCCATGAGTGATGCCCATCATTACAATATCAAATAGGGGTTCATCGGGAGGGTGTATCGTTATCGTGTTCCATGTATGTTTAATTACCTGGCGTACTGTAACCATTTCACTGACTGCCCTCGAGGGGGCTCAGGCAAGTCACTGAATTCTACAAAGGAGTTTTCACTATATACATCTCCCAATGTAGCGTACCCAGCATCGGCCCACTGTTGTGCATCAGCTTTACTTATGTGATGAAGTGATGGAAAGAAGTTCCATAGAGGCATGTTTTTATGGTAGGGTCTTTGGTTTTTCAGTATTTTCCACATTTTCTGCAACGCTAAAGTCATTACCATGACCAGGTCTATGTCTACCCGTGATTCAATGCGTGGAGAGAGAACGAGTGAGCGTAGGTCTCAGGTGCCAGCAACATACCTTTCTAATTTTAAGTGGGGGTGTGTCACGCCTATATCGTATCAATAGGCTGCGTGCTGAGCCTGTGCAGCCACCCAGTACCGCTCAAATTGAGGGGCCGAAAAGCCTCAATTCTCGTAAGGCCTGGCCAACTTCTCCCATTTGAGGTACACTGCGCCCGAGAGCCACATAAAGCCATTTATCGCTCTTGCTAGTGTTTCGAAAAAATGCAGCTCGAGGTCACAACAGTATGTTCACAAAGAAATATAGCAGTTTTGGGACAATTAGCATCTTTAGGAGTGAAACTCGTCCTGCAACAGTGATAGGGAGCTTTGCCCAGAAGTGGAGTTTGGTGTGTAGCTGAGGTAGTTAGTCTCCGAGATTGCGTGCATAAAGGGTAGCTTTTTGTTGTGTTACCGTTATGCCAAGGTATTTTGTTTCTGATGGTGACCAAGGGAAACCCATAAGATCAGATGGGGGAAGTCCGTTAAGGGAAATAGTTCCAATTTAGTGCAGTTGACCCGTAATCTAGATATGACTCCGAACTCATGGATGATCTGCATTATGGGTGCCAGGTGAGTGAGTATAGTAATTTGACCCATGCGATGAAGAGTGGCCTGGAATTGCATTTCTCTAGCACTGGCCACATGAATTGCCAAGACACTGAGTCAAATGCTTTTTGTATGTCTAGGGCCACAGCCACTACTTGCACAGTGGGGTATATTTGCGGTAGGATGTTAAACAGGCTCCTTAGGTTCAGCACAGTGGATCTGCCAGGAACAAACCCTGATTGGTCTGGGTGTATAATATGAGCCATGTAGGGGGCCAGGCCAAAGGCCATCACCTTGACAAAGATTTGTATATCAGAATTAATAAGGGAGAGGAGCCGGTAGGAGCTACACTGTTCGGGGGGTTTCTCAGGCTTTAGCAGGACTGGGATCACTGCCTCCCGGAGGGTGGGAGGAAACACTGCAGATGTTAGGGATTCAGACCACATCTCTAATAGTTCTGGGACAAGACGGAGCTTAAAGTGTTTATAAAATTCCAGTGACAATATATCTGGGCCGGGGGATTTGCCAGCAGGTAGTTCATCAATGGCACAGGAGATTTCTTTGGGGGTCATGGGACTGTCTATGATTGCTCTGGTGTCTGCTGACCGGGGTAACTATTTATAGCACTAGGGGTCACTACTGTGTCAGAGTTGGCATATAGCTTTGTGCAGAACGTGTGGAATTCCTGGCTCACCCCTTCTGGAGTTTGAACAAGTGTCCCTTAAGCGCTTAATATAGCAGAGATGTGGTGGCTGTCTCAGGATTGACGAACCACTCTTGCGAGAAGCCTGTCAGGCCACACACTTCTGCTGTACCTCCTTGCCTGATAGGGGCAATCCAGGAACTTCAACTCTCTGTCGGCATGCTGCCAGAACTTATCAATCTCTGTTTTAATTTAACCTAGGATGTGATTACTAGGTGTTACCGTTTGCTCCTGTTCCAGGCTATGTATGTGGGTCTCACTGAGCTGTAAGTCCCAATGTGTACATTTAAGTATACCAGCCTCAGAGGCTAGTGCTGTCCCTTGGATATACGCCTTAAAGTCCTGCCAAAGTGTTGCCTGCGTGTCTACTGCACCCCTGTTTAATTCAAAGTACTCGCCAATGTGCTTAACTAACTCGGCTTTGAACACAGGATCTAGCAGGGATTGCGGCTTTAACCTCCACCATCCGCCTTTCTTGGGTGCGGTCCTCAAGGATATCCTCAGTGTCACCGGGGAATGATCAGAGAAAGTTCTGGGTAGTATTTCAGCCCCGCTTAAATTACCAATACTAGTGTCAGAGATATGCCACTTGTCCATACGGGAGTGGGAGTCATGGACTGTGGAAAATTATGAGTAGAACCATACCTCTGGGTTAAGTACTCTCCATACGTCCATTAACCTGGGGTCTCTGAGCCCCTCCTGGAGCACCCGAGCAGCCTTGGTAGGCTGACAGGGGCTAGCACCGATCTGTCCAGGTTGTGGTCTATTATAGTGGTAAAGCCCCCACCCCAGAGGGTGGGTATCAGTGGGTATTGATTCAGTATGCCTGGTAACTCCATGTAAAATTCTGGGACATCAATTGTGGGACCGTATGTGTTCAGAAGTAGCACTTCCTGCCCGCAGAGTTTCCCATTCAGTAGAACATACCATCCTGCTGGGTCTGTATGGGCTCTAATATGTATGTAATGAGCGGATTTGTGTATGAGAGTCATGACTCCCCTGCATTGAGTCGAGTATGTAGTATCAAAGCGCTGTGGCCCCCAGGCCTTGGCAAATGCTTCACAGGATCGCACCAGTGCATGTGTTTCCTGCAGGAACATGAAGTTTGCTTTATGCCATTCTAGGTAGAGTTGTAGGCACCGAATTTCGATCGGTCTGCCTAACGCCCGAACCTTCCAACTAAGTGCAATGGATCACCCCCATCCAATTTGTTCAAGTAGTGAGTGTCGACTGCTGTGTTGCTGTCTATCAAATTCTCCCCCATCTAAGGTATGCATATAGTAATAGATTGTTAGGATTGTCTTATACATAAGATGGGTGCAATTATCATCATTGTGTGTGCTGTGTCATGATTGATACCAAAAGACATGTCAGACCCTTTTTTATGAACTTTTCCCCAACTTCTCTTCCTCAGCCCTCGTCCCTCTCCCAATCAGAGAGATGACATCCCCCTTATGAACAACCCACCAACCTTTGCAGTCTTGCATGGGGGGCTGTGCACTGTGTGCTAAACAGTAGATTTCCGGTCTTCTGACAGCCTGGGTGGTAGTCAGGTTTCAACAAGTGCCAAAGAAAAACGAACAGTGTCACCCAGAGCTGCTGCTTTTCCAATATGCCAATTAGTATTTGCTGGTAAGTTTCGGAAGGGTGAAGCGGCAACCATCATCATCCAGGGTAGTGTTCATCTATAAAGTGCATGGCTTCCTCAGGTAGCATGAAAAGGTATACTTTTCCATTGTGTCCGATAGAGAGTTTGGTGGGGTAGAGCATAGCATATTTTATGTTATTGATGTGCAGTCTTTTCTTAGTTGCAAGAAATGATTTATGCTCCTGTTGTACCGATGCAGAGAAGTCTGTGTATAGATGGACCCTGGGGAACCCAGCGGCAGTTCGCCCTTGGATCTTGCGGCGCAGAGCAGTGCATCCCTGTCTCAGTAAGTTAACACTCAAGCTATTATAGGATGAGGTGGGCATCAGGTTTAGGCTTTGGGGCCAGGATGCGGTGCACGCGTTAAATGGCAAATTGCAGTGACAGTCCTGGGCTGTCCAACAGGGTCATCAACATTTGTTCCACAAAGTCTTCCATTGACCCCTCTATGTTGATTTCTGGTACGCCAATGATCGTTATATTGTTATGGAGAGATCTGGCTTCTAGGTCTTCATTCTTCTTGCTAATGTTCTGCACCTGCTTCGATAACGCTGTGATGTCAGCTCAGAGCGTGCTCACCTCATCTTTAGTAGTGCCCACCCTATTCTCGACCTCGGTAATGCCAGTATCTGTTTTGTCCATACAAGCTTTAATGGAGCATATTGTGCTGCTCATGTCATTGAGCTTCGAGTGTAGCATGGTGAATCCCTCATGCAGGTACTCCATCATTTGTTGGAGCTCGCTGGGTTCCCAAGATTGGGTGCTGGTCCCGGGGGAATCGCCAGTGCTCTCTGCATTCGCATCACCTGTGCTTTCTGTCATATTTGCTGCATTCTTAGCAAACATATGCATTGAACTATGTTTTTGCCGGCTCCTTTCATCATTGTGTTTAGGCGTGGGTAGCACACCTGGCTGGGTTTGGCACAAGGGTTTCTTGATGAGCGTGGAGAAGCCGGCTCAGGGCGAATGGGCACTCGTGGGTTGCACTCTGTGCAATACCCAGTTGCCGGGTGTGGTTCAGCAGAGGGATGTCGCCACTCTTTGTTTGGGTGGGCTCTGTCCACCACCACTCACTAAAATGAGGACTTCTAGTTGGCACTCAGTTTAAGGTTAGTCCAGCTAGAAATTAGGTTACTGACTGTGGTTCACTTTGCATTCCCTGGAGTTGATGCACACATAGGTGTTGGGTATAGAGGTTGACATTGTGAGCCCCATGTCTCCACAGGGGTGATTTAGCGTGCTAAGGCAGAATAGTGGGATACGGGGTTCCCACGTGCAGCGGTACAGCGGTACGTGTGTGCTGTCCCAGAGCATCTTGTCGGTGATATAGAAGGATTGCTTCTTTGGGGCTGCTCAAATTTCCAGTGTTTAGTCTCCAGCACAAGTCACGTGGCAGCACACCATCACCAGTGGGCTGGCATATCTGATCTGATCCTGCTGCCAGGCTTAGCAAGATTGTGCAACCGGGTCTCTGCCCAGGCGTTACCAGGTCATGCAATGTTGAATGAAAGAGGTGTCCTTACTACATGCACAGTGTGGCCCTTGATGCACCTGAATTTGTCAACTCAGAGGGAGTATGGCAGTGTAGTGTTTATTGAGTGGCCCTTTTGGTTGTGAAGCGTCGGCGGCCTTTAGGGTTTGTAGGCCAGTTTTTGCCTGAGTAGGGCTGGCGCGTATGGAAGGGCACCTCGTCTGCAGGGTTGGCCACTCCACACAGCCCCAGCAGCAATCCACCATACAAGCCACTGGGAGCACAGGGACCTGCAGTGCTCCAGGCATGGACACTATCTCGAAGGTCTGGGCGGTAACAGTGGAGGAGGGAGTCCATACCCCGCTACAGCAGGGGGCTAGAGTAACCAAAGACGCGTCAGAACAGTGTTGGCAGGTGCCACAGGTGTGTTTCCGTGTGTCAGAGCGGGCTGCAAGTTGAGAGGAGAGCCGACGACAGCTCTTTGGTTGATCATACAGGTTCACAGCATAGTGGTGTGGTTAGCACGTGGTTGGCAGGGAGAGAGCCGGTATTTGTAGCATCCTTTCCAGCTAGGCACTAGCAAACATTTATGCAGTTAATGTTGGGGTTGTGGATCAGTAGGGGATGAGGCCTTGAGTTTGCCAGGGGGTCCCTCAATCCCAGGTGGGGACAATGTGGGGCAGGAGTACAGCTACCATTTCAGGTTGGCAGTATCATTGGTGCACTTTTGGTGCAGTGATCAGCGCTGTCGAGTGCCCTGCAGGCGTGATCCTCTGATGTACATCTAGTCGCCTGTCAATGGCAGCGGGGCGGGTTTCCACAGGGAGGGAATCAGGTGGCCATAGAGGACCACCCCAAGGGCCAGCGTCACCAGGTCCTCAGTCTCGGGGCAGCACGCTGGGATTCTGGTCGGTTTTCATTGCAGCAGTGCAGTGAGTTTGACCCCCGACACCAGTAGCAGTCCCGCGAATGTGGGATGTGGAGGTGGTCTGCTAGGATGTTTCCCCACCTTAGGGTCACAGCAGCGCCACTATGTCCGCTCTCCACATGGCAGGCATGGATCATGCAGGCCAAGACTCACCAGGGTTCTGGTCCGCAATAGTGGTTAATGCAGCCCTATTCCTACGATTTTTCCCCAAGGTTTGCCACACCATCTTTGCTCAGGCTACGATCGAAGCTCAAGTTCTTTGGATTTCGAAATGTGTTGGAAACTGCCAAGCCAACGCTAGCTACACCAGAGTTCCCTCTTTATGCAGCAATCTTGGTTGTGTGCAACAGCGCCCCCCCACTTTGTTAATTTTAAAGCCCGAATGGGCTCCATATTTCTCCACAATTTCCACCACCGCTGGGACCGAAGACATGGGGTTTCTGAGGTGTAGCACGATATCATCCGCTTATAGCCGCAGTGACGCTCCATTGAGAGGGTGAAGAGAAGTGACAAAACCGGACAGCCCTGCGTAGTACCCCTCCCCAACTCAAACAAATGTGAGAATTTCCCATTGATGGCTACACAGGCCTTTGGTGCACAAAAAAGTGCCGTAGTACCTTGCAGAAACTTGGCCCCTATCCCAAACTTCACAAAAACCACCTTCAAAAACTCCCAATCAACTCTATCAAATGCTTTTTCTTCATTGACAGAAAGAACCATAGGGTACCCCCCCTCTGCTTGGGCCTCTTGTATTAAGTGTAGGGATTTCCTCATTGTGTCTGCTCCTTGTCTCCCCCTTATGAAACCCACTTGGCCGGAATGCACAAACCGCAGTATAGTCTCATCAAGTCTTGAGGACAGGACTCACGTGAATAATTTTGCATCCACGTTGAGCAGCAAGATCGGGCGGTAGGAACCGCATGCCTGCGGGCCTCTGCCTTCTTTGTGTATCACCAAAATGAGCGCCTGTACACATGTTTTAGGTGCCTGTCCAGTGTCCAGAATGAAATTAAACAAATTAACTAAGTGAGGGACCAAGGAGTCTGCAATCGTCTCAAAGAATCCAGCGGTATAGTGGTCCTCATCCGATGCCTTGCCCAATTGTAATTCATGGATTGCCAGTAAGATCTTGTCCCCCGTAATGGGGGTATCCATTTCAGAGGCTTATTCAGGTGGTCAGCAATGGTAATGACACTTCTTCTAGATAGGCCTCAATCCTCTCTTGTTCTGGTCGGTCCCTACCCTTATTTAGACTTTCAGAGAAACCTGTAAATTTCTCCCCTATTCCCCCATTTATGTTTCTAAGTCACCCCCCGGCCCCTCCACTTCCACTACCCACCTTTTCGGCCTGCTGGCCACGCAGGCTTGGGGACAGGGAGGTATCCGCCTTGTCGCCTTTCTCATAGTATCCTTCCTTTAGAAGCTAAAGTTCCTCCCTCTTACCCCTTGCTTCCTCTACCCATACACCTCCTCCCCTAAGAACTGTGTATTTGCCCTTCAGCACACCTATCTCCTTCCACAGCCTATTCTCCAAGAATGTCCTCTCTCTCTTCTTGCGGACCAATTCTCTGATCAACAGCCCTTGCCAAGTCACCTTCCTGCATCCCAAACCGTGTCCTGATCCACTTCCCTTGTGTCGTTTACATGAAAATACTCCCATCACGCCTCCTTCAATTCCTCCCTAAACATAGGATCCTTCCAGAGGGACTTATTACACCTCCATCTAGAACTATTCGACCCTAGATCTGTCCATACCAAATCCAGGGACACCATATCGTGTCGGACCAGGCAATCGGCTGGATGTCAGCTTGCCTTCTTACTTCCAAGAGATCCCTAGATATACAAAGATAGTCTATGTGGCTATAGGTACCATGAGGCATGGAATAAAATGTAAATCCCCTTTCCTGTGGATGAAAAAAATTACATACATTCCGCAATCCGTGTGCGTCAAGGCACGTCTGCAAACTTTGTCCCCCCTGTGGAATGGACCCCATGGCAGCCGATCCCAAGGACCATCTGTTCAGCTGTGAATTTGCCCACATATTGAGCTCTTCTCCCAGGGTCAGATGCCCCATTCCATCATTCAAAATGAGCTCCACAAAATGCAGCTTGCCTTGATTAGGGGTGTATAGTGTCACCAGCGTAACTCTGGCCCCACTAATAGAGCCCGTCAGCAAAACATCCCTCACCTCTGCCCCTCTCCACACCTTCGTTACTTCCATTCTCAATCTCTTATGAATCAGGATACTCACTCCTCCTTTTCTCGCCTTCCATGAGCCCCAGTAGACCTGCCCCACGAGCTCACAGGGAATCTTTCTTTCCTCACCTTTGGAGACCGTGTTTCTTGAAGGAAGAAAATATCCATAACCTGTCTGTGAAACTCTCTGGCTGCCAAACACCTCTTAGTCAGTGAATTCAACCAATGGGCATTAAGTGTACATATCCTCAGACGGTGCACCATGTCCCCTCTATACTGGTCCACCATCATCATACTTCAGCTAATTCATCTGGGCTGACCACCCTATATTCAAGACCATTTTCCCCTGGTCCCTGCACAGTCTCTGGAGACTCTTCCCCATCCCAACAATTCCCTTTCCCCAACTCCCCTTCCCCACTACCTTCCCTCTATCTCTCCTCCTTCCCCCCAAAGCGCCCCTTCCCCCTCCAGTTAACATAATTGCACAAACACTGGGCCACCAATAGGACGCAAACCACTGGATCCTCTCACCGAACTCCACACAAATATAAGGCCCCCTACATCTCCATTCTACTGCACCGAATCCCCCCTACCTTCCCTCACAAACCTCAGGGCCATTTCCCATTTCAAGGAATATCTGCCCTCAAGTCCAGCCACTGCTTGTTCCCTTGGGTTGGTTACCCCACCCCCCGAGTACCGTCTTCTCAAATCTACACCCTTTTTGCAACATCCCCCCACCCCTCACTCGGTAGGACGTCCATTCATTGTCAGGCATTTCAAAGCCTGCATATTAGACATGTTTAGAATAACCAAAATGTTTTTTTTTTTGGGGGGGTGAGGCACATAAGGGTTTGGGGGGTCAGGTATACTTACTAATAGGTGGGGGAGGGGGGGAGAGGCCCCTCAAAAAAAATCAATTAACTTTATCGTTATTTTATGTACGTTTGAAATGGAGGCTTTGAAATGCCTGGCAATGAAAGGACATAGAACCCCCTCACTTCAACCTCAATAAACAAGAAAACACCAATAACCTCAGAAATGGTCCTACAACCATTATTCCTCCCCACCCCCCAAGGGAGGTGGCAGGGCATCAAAGTCAGGAAGGCCCAGCCGGAGGAGAGTTCAACTTCCTGAATTTCCTCCAACCGGGCACTTTGCACCTGTTTGTTCCTTTTATACGCCATTGTCTGTCCTCAGGGCACTTCACTTTATCCTTCCATTGAAAACTCCCCATCTCCCATCAATTCCCCCCTTACCCTCTGTATATCCTCTTCTGTTACCAGTTTATAGTTATAGCCATCAACCTTAAAGGATATGGAGAAGGGGATGCCCCATCTCTATCTCCCCCCCTTTTCATTCAGCCATTTTGTAAGTGGGGCACATAAATGCCTCTTCGACAGCGTGAGCGAGGACAGATCCTGAAAAATCATGATTTTCACATTGCCCAGGACCACTGTGCTTCCACCTTCAATCTTTCCAGAATCTTCTGTTTGTCCGGGTAGTTATGGAAGCAAGCGAGGACTGATCATGTCCCCCTGCCCGACCCACTAGCTCTGTGAACCCTGTCAATTTTTGGCTCATCAATATCTTCATCCCCAAAACAGAACTTCCACAGCGTCATGGATGATTCTCCGCAGGTCCCTGTCCGATTCTTCTTCTTTCTCCAGGATTCCAAAAAATTGCATGTTATTTCTCCTCTCTCGGTTTTCAAAGTCCTCAATTTTAAGAGCCATTTCCCCCTCACTTCTCTCCAGCTCTGCCAACCTCATATCCATCTGAGTCTCGAGTGCTTTGAGGGAGGATTGATTATTCTCGACTGCTTGCAGCCTCTCATCCATTTTGGAGATTCTGCCATTGATTTTCTCCACTTTTCTGCCAGTATCGGCCCTCATCGGCCTGATCTCTTCCAGGAGTGAGGCTTATGTCTCTCTTCTTTGACACAGGGTCATCCCCTACCTCCAGCATGATCTTATTTGAGGTGTCACTCTCCGATCCCTGCTTCCGTGGGAATTCAAATTTCTCCAGTGTTGTCTTCCATTCCATAAGGGGGGTGGGCCCTGAATCCCGGACCAGCTCGGCATTGCCTCAGTGGATAACCATGCTGCACCGCAGCCAGAGGTTCACAACACTCCCTCCGAGAAACACCTAGGTCTCTTCCTATGATGTTCCTTTCATGGTGTACCCTGGGCATAGCAGGTGGCACGGTGCCCCTTTCCCCTGACTCCAACTTGGACCTCTTCCATCTCCCCCTCTGTTCTTGCTCTGGAGGTCCCTGAGCCCACAAGTTAGTGAATACCAGACAGCCTTCAGGGGGCCCAAAGCAGCCTTTCTGGCCCAGCCCGAGTACCAGGCCCACGCTCCAAAGCACTGACCCTATGCAGCTGATGGGCACTCAAGGCAGGCACAAGTCCTAGGCCGCGACCTAGGGCCCACACCTTAGTTTACAGCCTCGGGGACCAGTCACAAACCCTCTCAGAGTCGTACACTAAGGGTCGATTGCCGATCCTGTAGACTTTGCCCTCGATTTTCGCAGCCCCAAAGTCCAGCAGACCAATTCACTCCATGGACCCTTCACCTCCTCAGGCCCCTCTGATCTGGTCCCTTACCCCTTCAATCACTGACCTCCTTCCAGGACCAACCCAGGCTAGCTGGGCTCCTTAGTCCCTCCTTTCACTAGCCCACATGACTGTGTCCTTTAAAGCGGGGCGCACTCCATGACCCTGCACCAGCTTCTCACCGGACAATTCACAGGTCCTGGGCCCCTCCGCAGGGCTGTACGCGCCGCTCCCAGCAGCCCAGGCCTCTCCTCACTTGTCAGATGTCCCTCCCCTGGCAGCTCTGCAGCCGGGGCTTCTGGAGCTCTGCTTCGGGGTAAGCAGTTTCACTTTCACGCCACCGACTTCTGCACAGTGTATCTTTGTTCCTCCTGGTTCGTTTCTCTCCAGACTTTGTGTACACAGTCCTTAGATGTTGCCTCAAGAAGGGGTGCCACCAGTATTCACTTGTGGGTGTTACCAGTGCGGGTTCATTCCACTTTTTGGCCCGGTGGTCTGGGAGGAACGCGCTTAAGCAGCCTGCATCCGCACCCCCTGGTTGCTTCCCCTCAGGGTTATTTTTAAGGACTCTATTTCAAATACCTAGTCCTGGGGCCCTCGAGTTACTACTTTTCTTAATGGGAACAACAATGTCACTATGATTTTCTGTTAGGGTCCAGTCCATTTCCCTCAGGGCCCAAGATCTTCCATCAATTAGATTTGGAGCTGCATCCAGCGTGAAAAAAAAGGAAAAATGCTGTATCCAGCATTAGCATTAGCTAAGCACAATACTTAAAAAGAATCCTTATTATTCACTATCTTCCAGTAGTCTATATCGCCATTCTCAATAATACAATTTAACATTGATTCACTTTTCTTTTGATATAACAACAAGCATATAGATTTTAGTTTATTTTTCTAACTTTGTTTGATCTTCCTTATCATCTTGTATCGTACCTCACCCTCCGAGCATTCCCTCTTAATCCTATTAATACTATGGGCCTCATTCCGAGTATGGCGGTAAGGGATAGCGGCCACCGGTAACGAGACCGGTGGCGGTGATCCCTTACCGCCATACTCCGAGTTCCCTTTGCGCCCTCGCCCTTAACGCCTGCTTTGAGCAGGTGTTAAAGTCGAGGGCGCAAAGGGGCCTCCAAGCCAATAACGGTGACCGTAATGAATGGTCACCGTTATTTGCATCTTCCCCATTCCCATTGAGCCCTATGGGGGCTCATTTGGGAATGGGGAAGAGCCTTGGTGAATGGGGAATTACCGCCCCGCCAACCTTGGAATGGGGCGGTAATTCTGCCATCCACCAAGGCGCTGCCGGTCCGGGTACGGCGTCAACCAAGGCGTTAATAGCGCCATTGGTTAGCGCCGTACTCGGAATGAGGCCCTATGTCTTAATAGTATTTTATGATCTTGTGTATCTTTATTAAAATGCCACTGCCTACTGTAGATAACAGGTTTTCGAAAGGTGAGCGAGTTTCTAATAAAAAATTGTCAGGAACGCTGTGGTGCAGAAGTCTGTAAATAATTCCCATTGCATAGTCAGACATCTTTTTTTTAATGTCAATATTAAATTTAGATATATCATGGTAAGACCAATGCAGTCTGGTCTTTACCCTCGAGACCTCTAATTCTTGCATTTTTTTCCGATTGTTTCCATAACATGATATGATATGTTATTTATAACGCTCTTAATACCCAGAGGTTTCTAAGCACGGACCCGGGAATCGAACCTGCAGTGCTCTGTGTCTTCCAAGCCGAGCACGTTCACCGTGAGCTAACCTCCCGAGACAACATAACAATGGAAATACCACACACAACCTATGGTGATCACTAGGAGCACCGTCTTCTATGTTAAAATCACATTTGTCCAGACACACATTTTCAGAAACTACAATAAAATCAATACGTGAAGTTTGCTTGTCATGATGCCAAGTACCATTATAATGTCTCTCTTCTTCAAACTACCCGTAATTATGAAAAGGTTCCACTATTTTAGGAAACTCGCCCACCTTTTACCCATAACATCCTGTTTTTTTGGGCAGCATATTCCTTTCCCACTAGAGGGTGGGAATGGGGATTAGGGGGTGCAGGGTGCAGTGGGGGTTATGGGGTCCTGGTGTAGAGTTAATTTTGTTTAAACATGGTATCAGTCAAATGTAAACTCCTCGGTCTCAAAAGGAGAGCGTGCTGTGTGCAGAGAGGTCAACAGAGTGATGGTAGAGCTGAAGAATGGGGGTGAAAGAGGATTGATTGCAGGTCTGTACACGAAATGTGAAGGGGCTCCACTCCCTGACAAAAAGATCCCTGGTGGCCAGAGAGTTGCAGAGGTTGGAGACAGATGTACTCTTTCTACAACAGACTAAGGGCCTAATTCATGGAAGTGTTTTATAATGGCGCAATCCCATAGGAAAACGTTCTGTGAATCAGGCACTAAGTTTATCCAGGGAGAAGAAAGAAAGATTCCCTGTCGTCTCATGGGACACGAATATTGGGGATCGGGGTACTCTAGAAAAAGGGGGGCATTTTAATCCATAATCAGATTCAGACGGAGGTTCTGAAGGTCTGGTTCACAGTAGGAGGAAGGGCCTTGTTGCTTTCCGGTTTGATAAGGGGAATACGGTACACGTTTGCGACAGTGTATGCACCCAATCAGGGTCAGATGACATTTTTCAAGGCAATGGTGGCAAAGGTGTTAAGTGAGGGAACGTGACACCTTATTATGGGAGGGGACTTTAATATGTAGGCAAATTTCGCCCTTGATAGCTGAACCACAGGCTCAGGCGAACGAGAAGGGAGGTAATGATATACAGGCAAGCTTAGACTTACATAGGCTGTGGGATGTATGGCGCTTTTTCCATCCTTGATAGAGGGGCTTTACCTTCTATTCTCCACCTCACAGGACCTTCACCCGTATCAACTATCTTTCTATTTCAAGGGATCTGTGGGAGGTGGTGCAGGGATTGGAGATCCACCCGATCAGTTGGTCGGTCCATGACCTCGTTTCCCTGGATCTGACGTGGCTGGGACTGAGTACACGGAGTTGTAGGTGGAGATGTAAAAAATCTCTCTGGAAGGATCTAGTGTTCCAGGAGGAGTTCGAGAGGGTGATTAGAGAATTAGTCCTTATTAATAACACTGGGGAGGTGGGGGGAGGTGGTCCATAGTATGGCATGGGATGCCACTAAGGCAACTTGGAGGGGCTTATTTATTAGGGAGGGAGCCTGGAAAAAGAGACTGATAACTCTCCTAGAAATTAAGTTACGGTTGGAGATTAGGGTTTTGGAAAGAAGGATGCAGGGATTGGAAGAAGGGGTGAAAGATTTGATAGAAGACGAGAGGGGAAAAGAGAAGAATTGAGGCCGGTGGCGGAATGTAGGGTCATTTGTAACCTCCAGTTTCTAAAACAGAAATACTACGAGAAAGGGGACAAGGTCGACGCATTGTTGGAGGCACGGCTGAGGGGACAGCAGGCGGACAGATGGGTCTCAGAAGTACCAGGTGAGAGCAACATATTAGAATTAACATCAGAGGGAATCCTTGAGAGCTTTGCCTCCGTCTATGAAGATTTATATGAGGGAGGCAGGTAATCGGATGTGGAGGGAATCAAAAGTTACCTTGGGGAGATTCGACTACCAACACTGTCCCAGGAAGAGGAAAGTCGAATGGATGAGCCCATTATGGAGGAGGAGATTCTAAGTGCAATTGGGCGATTGCAGATTGGTTATGCACTGGGTGAAGATGGGTTCACCTCATGCATTTAGAAATAATTTGCGAGTGCACTGCTTCCATTTAGATTGAACTGTTCAATGACATATTGGAGACAGGCCGGGCTCCTTGGTTGTTTGTCCTAGCTATTATCTCAGTAATACCTAAGAAAGGTAAAGACACCCAAATTTGTGGCTCATACCACCCGATCTCGCTCCTCAACATTGATGCAAGATATTCAACAGAGTCCTAACTTCGTGGTTGGAAGTATATATGCCATGCCTGGTCCATGAGGATCAGGTTGGATTTATAAAGGGTAGTCAGGGAGCAGACACTATGAGGAAGTCCCTGCACTTGGTTAACAATGCTCTGGATGGCGGAGTAGCCCACTCTCCTGTCGGTGGATGCAGAGAAGGCATTCGATAGAGATGAGTAGGGTTTTCTCAAGGCAGTGCTTTGCAAGTATGGAGTGGGAGGCAAATTCCTACAAGGAACCATGGCTGTATGTATATTAATCTCCAAATGCCTGTGTGGCAGTGAATGGGGGATTTTCATGTTTGTTCGATCTAGGGAGTGGGACAAGACAGGGTTGTCCCCTTTCGCCAATTTTATTTTCCCTCTCTTTGGAGCCCTTAACCCAGAAGTTGAGGGATGAGCAGCGAGTGCAGGGGATAATGGTGCGCGGAATGGAATATAAACAGGGACAATGTGCAGACGATATGATGTGGCACATATGTAACCCATTAACATCAGTACCAGTGTCGATTGAACCAATCAAACAATATGATAGGTTATCAGGGTTTAAAATCAATAGAACTAAGTCCCTCCTATTCCCATTAATCTGAACGGATGACAGTGATGTGGAATGATTCGCAGCCCTGGGGATGAGGATCAGCCTAAGTACATTTCATTGTTTGGAAATGAATTTCACAAGACATATGCAGGACTTGTGCAAGGCAAATCTTCCTCCTTTAATGTCGAAATTGTTTGAGAGTTTACAGAAATGCAGTAAATACACTGTCTCCTGGCTCAGATGTCTTAATGCCATAAAGATGGTCTTCCTCCCAAGATTCTCGACTTGTTACAAATGTAACCGGTTTCGATCCCTGAAGCTTTGTTTCAGGAAGCGAAGGTGGCGCCTCATGCAATTCTTGTGGCAGGGGAAAAAGACCAGAGTGGCTTACAAGATGCTTGTGCTCTCAAAGGAAAGAGGGGGTGTAGGCTTTCTGAACCTGTACTTGTATTAAAAAGCCACCCAACTTAGAGTTTTGATCCCCCATTTGAGGAAGCCGAGGGACCTCCAGTGGATAGAATTGGACAACGTTCCCCTTAGGCCTGCTACTGTGGGCGATTGGCTTTGGGTTCCGAAAGGTAGGCTCCTACAAAGGATCAGAGAACATCCTTTTTTAGGGGTTGCGTGTCAATACTTGTCAATACAAGCTCCACACGATTTCGTTATTACACCGGTGGCAGTATGACCCTATGTTGGAATGAATGTGGGACCCGGGCAGACTACTGGCACATGTTTTGGGGCTTTCCAAGAGTGCAATTTCTCTGGGATGAAGTGTTGGGTTGGATTAAGGAATTAGATGGGATACCCCGGGATAAAACTCCAATGCTGGTATTATTCAGATTAGAGGGGACAGATGGGGGGGCTATAACAGTCTTCCACATCTGGTGCATTGCTTGTTACTGGCGGGTAGAGCATGTTTGGCGATGCATTGGAAGAGGGTGCTGCTCCCTGGAAAGAGGGAATGGATAAATACTGTTAAGAATATATATGTAATGGAACGAGTGATGCCGGTCATTCATGGAGGGGTGGGGAGTTTTGAAAAGGAATGGGGTGGATACCTGGAAAGGTACATGTCTTTGAAAGTGGAAACAGTAATCGGCGGGCCTTCCTATTGATTGAGGAACGTGCATTGGATACACTGGAGGTTTCCCTTAGTGTTTGCTGAAAGAAGGGGACCGAGGGAGTGGTTGGGGGGTTCCCAGGGATCTCAAGATTGCACTAAAGGCCGAGATGGACTAATATTTTTATTTTTCGGGTCTTATCTGAGTTGAATAGAGGAATACATCTATACCAGGGAAGGGTGTGGGGAGACTGGGGGTGGGGGGTGATGTGTATTATGTTTAATGGCCTGTGTTTAAGGCTTTCTTTTTCATTTAAGTATGTATTGTATTTTGGCCTGGTTTTGTGCTGTAATGTTGAAAACACAATAAAACTAAACTGTAAAAAACAAAATAGGGACCACCATTTCTCTACGTTGTAAGAATCCCTTGCTTCAGCAAAGTTCCCTAAATATCTAGTTCTCAGCTCGGTCAAATAAGTGCAGATTATCAAAATATGTTTTAAACTGTCCATTTTTTCCGCAGCTGCACAAAACCTACATCTGGAATCCACTACTTCATGTTTATATGCCAATACAACTTCCTTTGTCGGATATAAGTTCATACAAAACCTCATAAATGTATACCGATGCAAGGTGATATAATCTGATAAGATATTTTGATAGACTGTTTTATGCCCAGGTTTCGTTTCTTAACTTAACGTATAACATATGTTTATTTTTATTCTCATCCGTCAATATAGAATCATATTGCCATAGTTTCAGCTTAACATCCCCACATTTGTCTCTAGCATATCTTCTGAGGTTTCCAGATGTTTTAAGACAAACATCCCAATTTCCATTGTTCACAAAGGTCAGAACTTTCCTTTGTGGTTTTGGTAATCAATATTTGATAAGGCAAGGGAGACTCAGACATAGTGCATTTCCGATACAAGGAGAGAGCCTTCTGAACAGTGACTGCATACATTGATATTTGATCTAATTCATGTCGTGTTAGATCTAACTCATGTCTAATAATGGATGTAGGCACTCTCCCTGGTAAACACATTATCCTCCAAAAAGTACCCTCAAATGAGGTCCACATTTTCCATAAGGAAGATAAAAAGGCCTCAGCACCATAAATTACAATAGAGCTCACTTTGGATTTGTAAAATGTCAGCACAGGTACAGGACAGGACATTTTCCGTATCTGTGTGTCTCAACATTCCCTGAGCAGTCAAACATTTGATTTTGATTTTAAACTCCAATTTTCGGGGATTGCCATTTATGCTAGAATTTATACATGTACCCAAGTAGGTAATTGTGTTATCTTGTCTTAATTTGTCTCAACCCAGATACCATATGAAGGGAAGTCTTGACTTACCCGTCATTTAGTGTCAAATCAAGATGTTTGTTTTGTCTATGTTTATTTCTAATCCATTTTTAACCACGTACTCTTGGAAAAATGTTAACATTTGTTGTAGACGCATTGGGAACTGATCAATCAGAACTAGGTAATCCATGTAAATAATCCATGCCAAATCATGACCATTGATTTTAGATGGATAGGCTGTGGTGAATTCCAGAGTCTGGTGCAGATCGATAAAAATAAATTAAAAGAATTGGAGCCAAAGGAGATCCATGCTTCAGCCCTCTGTAGATGCTGATCTCCTTATTTAAGAGACCGTGGGAGTTTAATCTGATCTGTACTTTCATAGATATGTATAGGGCCTTGATTGGCAACAGTAAATCAGTCAGACAGTCCCAGGCTTTAAGTTTAGACAATAAAATGTGCCTGTCGATACTGTCGAAAGCTTTCTTCAGATCAATATATGCCATATACATGTTTTAACCACTTTTAATTGCTTTCATTTCTGAAGAAGTTCAGAAGAAACAGATTCAAGTTAGTTCCCACATCCTTTGCAAAACCTGTTTGACTAGGATCCCACCTACCCACGTAGTTCATCCACTTTTGCCGGTTGGTCAGGATTACTGGTGCAAATAGCTTACCCAAAACATCCAGGATGGCAAAATGGCAATAGTTGGCAGGATCAGCCCTATTGCCCCTCTTGAATATGAGAACTATTATTAAAGACCTCCAAGAGTCAGGACCATCTCCTGACCTCATCACTTGGCTAAAATGTTTGGCAATAAAGGGGATCCTCGCTTCAGGGTCCTCTTTAATCACGATGTTCGTCAGACAATCGGGCCACAGGGGCTCTGGACGGGTTTACTTTTTTAATTAGAATTTCTAGGTCAGTATCGTCCACTGGAAAATACCATGCCAGTCTGGATTCCTTTAATGGTGAATTCTTATTCTCACCCACAGGACCAAAGAGTTTCCTGTAAGATTTGATCAACTTCTCCTCTGTGACAGCATTCGACAAAACTGCTAATTGAGGGGAGAATGTATTCTTAATTATTTGACAAATATGTCTGGAATCTTCAGTCTCTATGGCTTTTAGCATCAAGTCAGCTTTATTCTGTAGCATTTGAACTGTATACAACATCAACCGGTTTTTGTATTTTTGTTTCCTGTTCCTTAACAATTCTACTTTCAACTCATTCTTTGATAGGTTAAGTACACGCAAATATTTCCATAGCTGTTTTCCTTCTATTACAATCACTTCATTGTATCTATGTTTACGGGACGGGAGAGGATTGGGTTCTTCCACTTTTTATCAGTCACGATGAAGTAAAGTAATAGCAGAACATAATTCAAATCTGGTTGTAGTCTCTCCAACCTTTCATTGTATTGGGTCAGTAGAATAGCTACATCTTGTGGATTGATGTGGAGCCTATTCCTGCTTTGCGGAATGTATACATTTACTAACCAACATTTTGTTCCTACATGTATCTTATTAGAACACGACGGCTTTAGCAGGGAATGATCACTCTTATTCATCTCAATCACCTCTAAAATCGTTACCTTATTAATCAGGTTGGCAGAAACAGAAAAATAATCTAAGACTCTAGATTGAGTACCATTGGACCAAGTATATTTCCCCGGAATAACCCCCTTAGCTTGCCCATTGTGCAGATACAAATCTCTCTTCTGCACTGCGCTGGAGCACTGCGCTGCTCTTTCATGAACCATTGTTAATGGAACTGTCAAAATTTGTGATGACATCACCTTTTTTTGTCGATGCAAGGAATGTTCAAGTCCCCACAAATAACTATAAATGGGGTATTAGATTGATTTGTATAGTTATCAATAATGTCCAACACTGAGTGCACACATTTATCATATGCAATCACGTCAGGGTTCCAGTATACATTGAAGATTATGCCTAATTTTGGATTCCAATAAGCCTCCTGATTGAATTCCAACAGGATTACCTGGATAAAAGGATTCACATTCCGAGTTTCAATCAGTCAACCCTAACCTATTTCTCCCAAGGGTGAGGAGACCCAAACAGGGTCTACCGCTAACACCCTTGTAGGCCGGGTTGAGGTAGGAACTATAGCCATCAAGGATGGATGTCGGTTGCAACCATGTTTCCTGAAAACACAAGTATCAAAGCCCATTATAAATTAAAAGCCAGGCAAGCCTGCATTTATGACTCTGAGATCTGGGCTATTGATGACATTGAAGTTATTCTCTATCTTGAATGTGTGCTCGATTCATAGATATGGCAGTCCTGTGGTACACCTCCGACAGTTAATAATGATTATTATCATATTCCTACTCGTATACATCAGTAACATGCTGCTAGATTCCAGGTGTTATTGTGGCCGGATTGAACCAAACATCAGCAAGAGTTTGTTTGTTTGTTTGTTTGTTTGTTTATTTTATTTATATTGCGCACCAGACCCTTAGGTTACCGGGCGCAGCAACAAGTATATGCGAAGCTTACAATGTTACAATGTTATATAAATGAATTTACAATATTACACCATATTTCACAAATTACAAGAATGTACAGATAAAGAGTTGCCGTATTTACATGAATGTACAGTTAACAATATACAGGATTAGCAGTAATAACCATAATGGTTGATGTCACGTCAGGGTGCATTAGGTAGGACTACACTTGTGAGTGTTCGGGTGTTAAGTCGTTGTTGGCGATGATGTGTTTGATAAGGTTCCTTCTGAAATGGGGGAAGGGTTGGTCAGCTCTTAGGTTAGGTGGCAGGGCGTTCCACAGGTTAGCAGCTTTCACAGGGAAGCAGACGCCACCAATTTTGGCAAGTCTGAATCTAGGTACTGCCAAACAATTGGAGTTGGCGAGTCTCATGGGTCTATTAGAAGTTTTTCTTTTTATTTTGTCCATCAAGTAGCTGGGAGCAGCATTATTTAAGGCCTTATGGGTTAATGAGATCATTTTTAGCTGGATTTTATTCTCAGTAGAGAGCCATTTATGTTGCCGCCTAGTCGAGGAGATATGCTCCCTCTTTTTTATTCCTAATGCAGCTCTGAGAGCATTATTTTGTAGAGTTTGAAGTCTTAGGGTAGTAGCTTTATTGGCGCTACTGTATAGGGCATTACAGTAGTCGAGTCGGGAAAGAATTAAGGCTCTAGCTAGGATTAGGCAGCTGGTATTAGACAGGAAGGGCTTGCCTGCTCTGATCAATTTACAGGTGTAAGCAGTAGTGGCGGCTAGGGAGTTTACCTGTTTAGTGAAGGACAGGGTAGAGTCGAGATAAAAACCAAGTGTTTTTACTTCCCTCGAGACTTTAATGGCATTTCCGTCTATGCTGAAGGCTGAGTAATCCGGGCCCAATTTGTTAATATTGGCTTGTGTGCCCAGAATGATCAACTCTGTCTTATCATCATTCAGGCAAAGACCGTGAGTGGCCATCCATGCCTGAATGATGAGATACACTCTATTCACCAACTCCTCATCCTCGCTGTGATCCCCAGAAAGTGGGAAGAGAATCTGTGTATCATCTGCATAGTTAGTGTAGGTGATACCGAGATTGTCCAGATCATCGAACAGAGGTTTGGTGAATATATTGTAAAGGGTCGGAGAGACGCAGGATCCCTGAGGGACTCCACAAGTAATGGGTATAGGGTCAGCTGCTGCCGAAGGGGAAAAGACTCTCATAGTTCTCTCACTCAAAAGTTAAAGTGACTGAGGTGCTTTCAATATATCTAAAGCATGGTATGGGATTTGCAACATGGCAGTCCATCACATCCAAAAGAGCCTCCCTATAGTTCCCCCAAACTATTACACAACCATAATCACACCCAATATAGGGTGGTTTTGTCTGTATTGAGATCGAGCCAAGTTCTAGAAGTAGGGGGATAGAAGGCGTACTCTGACAACGAAAGCAGCCTTTTGAGAACAAGATTTACAGCAATGGCTAAACTTGTAACTTTGCTATGTCCCCACAATGCAGCACCATAAAGTGCACCCACTGTAGCCTGTGCTCTGATTGCCTCCAATGCGGGTGCAAGAATGTTCTTTCAAAAATAATTGAGAAGCCTATAATCGCTTTTTCCCAGTGTGATATATCGGCTTCATCAATTTCATTTCATCAGATACCAGTACGGGCAAACCTAATAATTAAATTGTCAAAAGATGTATCCCTTCAATCATATTATCTTTGACTTGGCATGACATTCTTGAGCACGTTTTGACTTTTTTTTCCCCACAACTCATTGATTTTGGGTAGTTGAAACTTATTGTCAAACTTATGGCAATGCAGAAACTAAGACACTGATCTTTCAGCCTTGATAATCTGTAAGGGGTATGTTATTTCAAGATGACAATGTCAGCAAACATTAATAACACTACCTTTTCACATTATAAGGTTGGTACGTCTGAAGTAAAAAATGGGAGTTCCTCAATTAAACCACAGGTTGAACAGTGTTGGTGCCAAGGTGCAACCTTGTTTCACTCCCTTTATGTTTGCAACATTACATGCTTTAATGCACGCCCCCATCAGTTCACCACCTAAGAGTAGGCGTACTAATGTGGTAGAATTGCTTTCCGAAGGTCGGGTGGAATGTGACTTTTTTATTAGGATGTTGTATAGTATTATACTTGGGATACCATCAAAAGCGGCCTTGAGATCAATAAACATCATTTGAAGAAGACCCCCTTTGAGTGTGACATACTTGCTAGTTAAAATAGTACATCTAAAAACCTGGTCAACCGTACTTACCACTTTAGTGAAACCTGCCTGTAAATGATTTGTGGAGTTTGCCGTCCAGTCGACTTTTGCAACCTGACTGAAGGTACTTTGCCATGTATGTTCCTGTTTGCATCCAACAGATAGATAGAAGGATGTTCTCTATATCCTTGTTTATAGATTGGAATGATGTCTACCATGTTCTAAGAGCTAGGAACTTTGCTGACTTTCACAATTGCATTAAGAAGTTGTAATCTGCTGGGATTCTATCAGGTCCAGGTACCTTGCAATGTGATTGGCTCATTATAGCGGCTTTAACTTCCATTAAGGTCAATTCTAGGGGTTCAGCGTTATTCATTTCACTTGGGGTGCTCAGTACAATTTGTTCTCAATAATGAGGTCCATTAGTCCTCCTTCAATTGTAAGTGGTTATATCACATTTCTTCAGATATTGAGTCCTTCATTTTAGGAGTGTTGGTCAATGATTCTCACCTCTCGTCGTCATTTGCAGTTTTATTCAATTTAATCAGAATCTGATATTTGGTTCTAAGCTTGCTCATGTTTCCATTGCCAGAGCTATCAATGATTTCAAGTGCTTTCAATATCTCACACTTTGTCTTTCGACAATCACTATCAAACAATTCTAGTCTTGCCATGGCTTTTGAAAAGTTAAGTCAGGATATAGCAAGGATCACGAGATTACCATCATAGGAGTTTGCAATAGCTGCAGGTTACAACTGTGACCCCCCAGAACCGCTTAAGAAAAGGAAGCAGACCTTGGTAGATGACTCGCTTAATGTAGCCATGAGTAAATGCCTCCCATTTTAATTTCCCTCTTTGCTTTATACCAGTTAAGGCCTGCCTATGGGCCATATCATTCACTCACGCCTTGCAACCTTCAATTCTAATAATAATGAGAATATTTGACAGCACACCATAATCACTTTCTTTTTTTGAGAGAGATTTTAATTTCCTGCACATGCTTCCAATGTGGTAATCTTACTCAAATATAATCAATGTGGGTTTTTTGGAGACCGCTCCTGAAGGAGGAAGTTGGTGGAATATTGATGCTAATTCTGCCATTATAAGCATTGACTCCTAGCTTCAAAAGGGTTTGGTTAGTCTGAAGAGTATATTGTGGCAATAAGCCCCGAGACTGCGGGCGATTACCGCCTAAGGTAAAGCCTCTGGGGCCCATAGTTACACTTACTTAACGAAGGCTACGGGAGCATTACTGTAGGTGGTAATGACACGCAGTTGATGGGCTTATTTCCATTAGTACCCCAGCCTGGTAGACCGTGGAACTAATGTTTTTTTTTTTTTTTTCGGCTGTGAGATGCGTTGCTTTTTGCAGCCGGAAACAAAAAGTAGAAAAAGTTTTTAATGATGGCCTCCGCAGACAGAAAATGTAGTCGGTTTTCTCTTTGTGTGGTGGCCATAGTAAACAAAGAAAATGGCCGCTATGGAACGGGAGAAGGGACTACACTTTACTATGGGAATCATTATGAGTTTGGAGGTAGCCATGGTGCTATTAGCGTCATGGTTGCCTCCAAACTCGTGTCCGGGTCCTGGTTCCTTGAATGAGGAATTACCTCATTCAAAAAACCCATTCCCATTCGAGCCCCCATAGGGCTCAATGGGAATGGGGATGGAGCTAATAATGGGCCCGTTAATAATGGGCCCGTTATTAGCTCCCTGGTCCCCTTGCGGGACCCGCAAAGGACGTCTGGTCTGACCAGATGTTCTGAGCGGGTCCCACAAGGGAACCTTGTAATAGGGCGGAATGGGTTTACCGGCACCATTACCGGCGCCGTTAAACCCATTCCACCCACCTCGCAATGAGGCCCTATGTCCCTTCTCTCTTTCCATGGTGGCCTGACCAAAAAAAGGCGAGGACCAGTGCGAGGGGTGTGCACGTACATGAGTGGGCTTACCGTGTGGTAAGGCTCGTAAATGCACCAATCAGTGCGTTTGTTTCGAGCAATCTAACCCTCGCTGGGTACTAATTATAATTATAGTTTATTTCAAGGGTGGACAGAGCGGGAACATTCAAAATATGATCCTCCTCTTACATACATTGAGTCAATTACCTCAATCGTTCTAAATGAAAATTGAAGTCACCAAGCAAGAGGACCAAGGGGTTAAACCTATCTTTCTTCAAACAATTTCCCAAATAATGGCTTAACTTAAACATGATTTCCATACGTCTTTTGGCACACGGCCTATTATAGATATGAAACAGTGAGCGAGTTGTACCATCCATAACATTAAAGTACAGTAAGTCTATGTGTACTTTAAGAATGCTTATGTTCATCTAATATTTAGCCAGATGGTCTGTTCACGGCTTGATCTACATCTACGCCCCTCAGTGTGAGTCGCAGGTGCTTCGTAATTGATGTATCCCGCAAGAGTTATTGTTTCATGTGCTACGGTTCCCTGGAAACAAATAATAACACATGTTGCAATAATATTAATCCATTCCCTGTCCTTTAAGATTTTTTACTAGCAGAGCAATATTCCCTGATACCAAGGCTATTTCACCAGTGGGGCATTTATGAACTGAGGAATCACAATTCTGGGAATGACTTTTGAAAAGGAAGGGGACACTTTACCAGCTAGTAAAGTCACCCATTGTGCACACCTCTGGCTGGTCTATGCAACTAGTGGTGTCTGGACACCCATTGGGTTTGACATTAATGGGTGTGTCAGTAACAGGTTGTCTGACTCTCAGTTCCAACAGATAGTAGGAGTCACACAAACACGACAAAGCTGATACTGCTGCATATGTGTGTGCAGACATTGGCTTTACAAGCGAGTGAAAACAATTGCATCTCTCTTTTTTCAGTTAACAGGTCCCACAAGCATGCATTGTTTATATATGCAACGTTGATAGCTGTGATTTTTTTTTTTGCCCAACATTTAGCGTTACACGTGTGTGAACATGTATGCATGCGCACTTTGTTAACCTATCTCTCATCTAAACAGTTGCTCATGCATGCACACGTGCAAAAGGTGGAGGTTTCCAGTTAGAACGGTGGGTGCACCGGACACACACCTTCCATAACATTTCAGGACTTCAATAATACACCTAGGGCCAGAATCATTGAATATTTGCCCGGTTCAAAGTGAATTTGCACGGCTGAAAAGTGACTTTGCACTGCTGACACAAACCCTGATTTAGCGAACTGTGCAAAGTGCAAAGTGCATTATATTGTCTGGACTTTGCACGGCTGAATACACTTTGCATAGTTCCATGAATCAGGGTTTGTGTCGGCAGCGCAAAGTCACTTTTCAGCAGTGCAAAGTCAATTTCAACCGGGCAAATATTCCATGAATCGGGCCCTTGTCTACTTCTATGCTCCGTAGAATTTAGGCAGGTGCATAATCAACATTGCTATCCAGTCAGTCTGCTTAGAACTCACTATACATTCTGCTAGACTAAACCAAACCGGTAGAGTATTCATGCATATAAGTATCAAGGGTGCAGGTTGCATGCTTACAAGTTTAAGCATATATGGTAAGATCATTAAATGCTTAGAAATGAGATGCAATGGCAAAATAACTGATTCCAAATCACCCAATCACTGGCTTATGAATCATTTTTAGTGCGTTTCTTGTCAGAAACCAGGACGTTGCTCAGAAACGTTGTCATAGTTATATCTGAGACACATTTTATTGCATCACTACTCTGCGTTTACTGAACTATGACTCGATGAAAGGGATTGAAGTAGTTGGCTGTTTCGAGCATGTATTGATTGGAAACTTCTGGCAAACCCTGCATTGCCCGAGTCAAAATGTTTCCCACATGACATTTTTAATAAATTAGCCTCTATCATTCACTCGAAACACAACGCAGACTAAGCCCTTGCAGAGGGGCTAATGAATTCCAGTTCGCTACTTAAAAGGCCTCCTTTGCCCAGAGTGCATTTACAAAGTGCGGTCCACAGGCTTGACTCGTTTTCATTACTAAGAAAAAGAGAACCCTTAAAATATTTTAAAAATCTGTTGAGCGGATCTTCAAATGTCCAAAGAAATGTTTTTATATAACTTCTCACTCAACTAGATCTACGGAGCCAGGCTGACAAAGAAGCTGCGCTGCTTTAAATAAACCTTGCAAGCTCAAAGGCCGCTCTGGGACGTTTATGGAGCTGATTCATGGAATTATTTGCGCCGAAAAACAGGGATTTTTGTGCCATTTTATCCCGAAATCCCTGTTTAACAAATGGGGATATGCGGGCAGAATGGCGCACAAATCCCTGTTTTTCGGCGCAAATAATTCCATGAATCAGCCCCTAAGTGCTTTGTGACCCTACACACTCGGGGCTCGATTGATGGAATTTTTTGCACGGTTCAAAGTGACTTGGCACTGCTGAAAAGTGACTTTGCACTGCCGACAAAAACCCTGATTTGTGGAACTGTGCAAAGTGTATTGTTGCAGTGCAAAGTCTGTTCAAAGTGTCGGGGTGTTTCTCCCGGGGTCGGCTGGGCCGTCCGCGGACCTCCAGGCTGGGAGGCCCCAACTCCTCCCGTGTTCCCCAAAAATGAGTATGAGACACACGCAAGAAGCAAGGTGGTTCTGCTGTTTATTGAACAACAGCAGGGATGGGTCTAGGATCGTACGCATCCGTTCAGACTCTCAAAATTCGTGGGCTCGCAGGCCCCTTTTTGCCTCAGTATGACGCGCTACTTGCGTCACCTGGGAAAGTTAGCAAAAACCTATCGCCACTCTGGATTGGTTCCTCGAGTGGTAGGGTTAGTATAGCATACATATAGAGAACATTATTAGTGGTTAAGGGTCAGTCAGGTGGTATACTTGGGTTGTCCCTTCTATTAGATACTTGAAAATTGTTACACGAAGACCCCTAATGATTGGCTAATGTTAGTGGCGTCAGTGATGAGTGCCCCCATGTTCTGATTGGTCCACTCGCGAGCCCCCCAGCCTGCGACCATCGTTGTTCCCAGCTCGCGGTGTACCTGTCACTTGCAACAATATGTAACTATGTGTTCGTACAGACAATGCGTGGATTTGCTCATAGGCCTGAGAGCAGACCATTCCCATCGCTGTAGGTGTCCATTGGGTCATTTCATTGTTGCAGCCTGTGTCCCAGACGTGGGACCCAGGCGACTTCTCCCTCGCGGGTTTGGCACCTTGTCAGGTTGGCTTGGTCACGTGAGGAGAGACTGTGGCTGAGGCAGAATTCTGCACATTTAAAGTTGTATTTGCTTCTTCGTGCTTGGCTTTGTTTACAGGTGTGACCTTGGCGTCGGCTGGTAGCATACGAGTTGCAACATTGCTCCCTTGGCTGTCAACTCTCGCTGGGCTCGTTCTGCATGGTCAGCACTTGTACTCTTGCTCGTTCAGTGTTCATGGCGGCTCTTGCTTGCGGCCTACTTGGGCCTGGTTCATAGGTGGGGATGTGTAATGCACGGCACCTGTGTTGCGGTGCAACATGGCTTCATAGGCAGTATCATGTCTTCGTTATATTCTCATCACGATGCAAGGGTCGGGGGAAGTGTCGGCAAGCGTGTAAGCGAGTGCTCTGTGCATCTTGCGTTTCTGCATTTCGGAAATCTATGTGAAAAATAATAAAGATGCGCATCAGTGGGTGTATCCGTCACCTACGTCATAGCACTGATTATATTCTTCGTGTGGGTTGGTGTGTGAGTGTCCAGTGTGCATGGTGGCACGTGTGTTCTTGGCAGTTGGCTAGGTCGTCATGGCATCTCTAACAATGTGGGTATGTGTTGATGAGGTCTTAGTCGAGTTCATCCATGCCGCAGGTGTCGGCTTGAGTAGGGCAGGCTGGTGGGCAGGCTGGTGGGCACATCCGTATGTTCTTGAACCAGGGTATTTGGTCGTCTGGTAGATAGACAAATTCCTCTCATGGCGGGTGTCTGGGCCGTGATCCTCTGGGCCAGGGTCGCAAGGAGATTGGGGGGGTCTTTTCTCCCATTCTCCCACTTCAGTCCCCCGTCTGGTCGACTTGTCGACCACAAACATATCTTTTTCTTTATCTCCTCTTACTCTCCATATTTTAGTCACTCCTACAGGTGTCCATAGTGGTTGACATGGTCTTCAAATGACCAATACATGTATACACAGCTCCCTCCCGGTTTGCAGTATACCCATCTTCCGATATAGCTCCTCGGGTTTCTTGGGTTTTCAAGCTTTACGGATGGTGGGTCTAAGTGATTGGCGATGATCTGTCTGCGCAGTTTCTCTCTTTCCTTTATTATCACGTCTGTGTGCTGGTCATCGTTAGTTGGCATCAAGGGGTGCATGCCGACCATTTCGATCATTTCGTCTGTAGTGCGTGCCTTCCTGGCCTTCCAAAACCTTATTATAATCAATGCAGCTCCAGCCAGTATTATGCATCCAACTATAATCTTCAGCCCGTCCGACAGCCATGATGGCATCCATGACCATAACAATGAAAACCAGCTATCATCCTTCTTTACTCCTTTACTTTCTTCCATCATCTTGGAGTGCATCTGGGCCAGTTGTGATACTGCTTCGGTAAGTGTACCATTATCGGCATCGTTAGCAGGATAAAATGTGCAGCATGATTGTCCTATCTTTGCGCAATCTCCTCCCTCCAACGCTGTGAGGAGATCCAATACATATCTGTTCTGTAGTGCTACCATTCTCACCGCTCACAGTTCCTCTTTTATTGCATTGAATCCGTTTACTGTTGAATTCATCGTCATCATCAGTTCCCATCGGGTTATCTGGAGCCATTTAGCATTCGCATAAGCTTGTAGTCCAGGGTGTATTATTGACGAGAAGAGCATAGCAGCCCTGCTAAATAACCTGTGTTCTGGTGGGATAGATGTGAGTGCTGTTTCCGACCTTCCCCACAGGTAGTTTCCTGTTAGGGGTTCTCCTTGTCTCTTTTTCCTATTTAGGACATTATTGTTGTTGTTGTTGTTCTCTCTCTCCTGTGATTGTACAGATCTCTTCTTCCTCTTCTTCCTTTCATCCATTTTGGGAAAGTTGGCCATATTCACATGTTTTTGGGGCACCACTAGCGATGGTACATTGATGTGTACCATTGTGCATATACCATTCCACAACGGGGGCAGGGTGTGATATGCCTTATTTCCGCATGCCCAATAGTGATCCATTATAACTGCCGTTCCAGCACCCCCCTCTGGTAATTCTAACACGCTTCCGCAGTTGGTATTGTATCCCACCTCCACATCTCCTCTGTGTTGGTAGCATAACTTGGGCGCGGTCAGCGGTAGTATGCTTATTGGGTCTTCATCCTTCTCCATCCATGTCAGCATGGGTATGTACTTGCCCCATGTCGTCCAACATCTATCATTGTGTTCCTTTATGGTGGTAATATTTTCTCTTGTTACCATGTTGCTACCGACCACTCCTAGGTCCCATTCATTGTTCATGTATACTTTCCCTGTTATTGTTACCAGTGGCCTTTCCCAACAGCCTTGTGTACCAGGAACTTCAGTGGCGTACCAATCACATTGTAGGTATTGTAGTGTTACTTTCTTCGTTTCTCCCTTTTCAGGGGCACTTGTCATGTATCTGAATGCTTCAGCATGCAGACTGCTCTTATGGTAACTCAAATATGACTTGAGGAAATTGTTTTCGTATGGGTATGTGTCTCTTGTTTTCCACTCCATTCTCATCACCGTTCCTTGAAATCGCCCTCTCATTTAGAATAGTGCCAGATATACTATACATCGTGCCGTCTTTTCTTCTATTTCTGTGACGACGAATGTTCGAGAAGCGCTCATGGCGTATGGGATCAATGAGCAAACATAACAGCTATCTTCTGTGGTCTGCTTACCTATTTGGGTCATGTGCTGGTACCACATGTTGTTTGAAACGTGTGCTGAGTCTGTTATGTAATTATCAATACCCTTATTGTCTGAATATGTGCTGCGTTTAACTCTACTTCCCTTATGCTGAGGGTTGCTAGTACCACCTGACGTCACACCTGTTGCAGCCGTAGGAGGGGGTATGTTAGGTTTGGGTGCAGCCATAATATTGATAGCATAACTTTTCTGCCATACAGAGGCAGCCAATAGACCAGTGATGACCAATACTCCTATCATTTTTATTACAAAAGCTAGTCTCACCGCATTTGCTCTTACCTTGCTGCAGTCCGGCAGCTTATTCTTGCGACGTTAAAGTTGCCCGCCTGAAAATCCTCAATACGCTTGTTATTATTGTTAGTTGTTGTTATCAAGCTCTCCCTATCAAGTAATCGTTCAGTGCCCAGGCGAAGAGCTGTTCCCACGCTAACCTTAGTGATCTATCCCTTAGCGCGGGTAAGTGCTGGTGAAGATGGGGAAAGGATTGTTCTATGGCCAAAATAAAAGCGGTGTAATATACACGTACCCTCCTTCTTTTCAGGTACTTCGGTCTTTTTATGTGATATACAAATTGGTGTGATAGTGCTTCAGGGGTGCTATCATCCGTGGGCAGCATCTACTCCTGGGCACAGTACACTGTTAATCACCTAATTTCTTAACAGAACAATTATACACGGTACCTGCATGTGTGAGAGAAGAGAAAGAGAAAACATACAAGTGTTTACATGTGTGTGTGCACAAAACAATGTCCTTCAATTGGGGGTGACCTTAGCCGGGAGGGGGTTTGGGGCTCAATTGGCGGAAGTCTGTTTACTTTTCGATCTCATGACCATGGGCTGGGCTGTGGGCAAGTGTCCAGTGTCTATTTCAGTAGTTGCCTCTGGGGAATCTGGGGTGTGATCACGTATGGTGACACTACTGTCATCAGCTGTGGCCGACGTTTCCTTCTCCGTAGCCAATTCCGCTGCTGTCGTTGCTCTTCCAATGGCCCTGTCGTTAACGCTAGGGCGGGTCTGGAGTTTGTAGATCTTCACGTCGTGTAAGTGATTCCAGGCACGCTTATCCTGCAATTTCACTGCTCTGGTAGCTACCTCCTCTACCAAATGAGGACCAGTAAAGCGTGGGCCGTTCCACTTTCTATTGAAGTTGCGGAGTAGCACATGGTCACCTTTAGCAATTTTGCTTAGTCCTTCCTTTTCCAGTTCCTTGTCGGTGTCTTCTTGTTGAGAACTCTTCGACCCGCCCCGCGTGCGCTCGAGCTGTTGAGATACAAACGCTACACTAGTAATCAAGGAAGACACATATTGATACATTTCGTCACCAAGAACAGTTGCAGTGTTTTCATAGTCTGTGAATGCTCTTGATGTAGGCATTAGAGGAAGGCGCATTTGATGTCCTGTCACCACCTCGTGAGGAGTGAGGTGGTGATCAGACCCTGGCCTATTCCTTAGCTCAAATAGAGCTAGCGGAAGTCAGTACAACCAGCTCTTCTTTGTTGTTTGCTGTATCTTTGCTATTTCTTCTTTCAATAGGCCATTCAGGCGTTCACATATACCGTTGGCCTGTGGGTGGTATGCACACGCAAATTTATGCTTAATGCCCAGCAAGGACGTGATGTGCTGAAACATTTCATTAGCAAAGTGTGGGCCATTATCTGACCGCAACACTTCACACACACCCCACCTGGGGAAAACCTCTCTCACTAGAAATTTAGCTGCTCTGAACGCATCTGCATGTGAGCACGGTCCGGCCTCTATCCACCTGGAGAATGGGCATACCACTACAATCATATACCTATTTCCTTGACATACATTGATCATATCAACGTAGTCATTATGAATGTGCAGGAAGGGTCCCTCTGGCTGGGTTATATTACCTTTTATCACTTGCAGCGTGTGACCGGCTGTAAACTGTTGGCATGTAAGGCAGTTGCTGATAAAATTTGTTGCATGAGAATTTAACTCGGGGCAGAACCAGTCTTCCCTAATTCGTGCTGCAATTACTTCCTTTCCTGTATGAGCTGGGTGATGGAGCTGGGCCAGGGCGATGTTCAACAGTGCCAATGGCATGACCACCTTTCCGGTGTTATTTTGACGCCACAGTGCGTCAGTTGGGGACATCGTACATCCTCTTTTTACCCATAGTTCCTTTTCTGCCATTGGTGCGGCCGCCTGTAATTCCATTATCTGTGTGGCTCGGAGATGGGTGTACCCTTCTTTTATCAACATCTGTTTGGCCATCCCCCTCCCTCTCCCTCTCTCTGACTCTGGGGGGTTCCATATTTCACCAAAGTACGCCGCATGTTTGGCATGTGCGTCTGCTGTTTCATTCCCTTTTGAGATTTGTTCTTCTCCATTAGTGTGTGCCGGACATTTGACCAAAGCTATTTCTTGGGGATCATTAATTACTTCAATTAATTTAGCTAACAAGAGAGCATGTTGCACTGGGGTGCCATCAGCTCTCCTAAACCCCCTTCTCTGCCATTTTATCAACCCCGAGTGGACAGTTGACGTGACATATGCGCTATCAGAATATATAGTAACTCTTTTGTCAACGCTTTCCTTCAACGCCAAGATCAGTGCAACCAATTCTGCTGCTTGAGCCGAATAATGCTGTGGTAACTGTACACATTTCACCGGGGCACACATCAAATCTTCTGTCATTTTTACAACTTCTGCCCCAGTTCTCCTTATCCCATCACTCTGGTCTATTGTTGATGACCCATCAATGAACAAAATGTCTCCACCCTTTAGTGCATCCTCTTCAACTTTTCTAGTGCATGGATACATTTCGATAGTCTGCGTGCAATCGTGAGCATACTCACCTTCCTCAATAATTTCCGCTATAAACCTTGCTGGGTTAACTGTACTACATCTGACAATTGACAGTTCAGGTCTAGACAAAATGATCTCATAACCTGACGCTCTCTGCGACTTAGGCTTATTCAATATTGCAAACAGTGCATGCTCCACAAATAGTGTGGTTGGGGACCCCATTGTAATAGATGATGATTTCTCTACCGCAAATGCAGCTGCGGCGAGACTCTGTTCGCAAGGGAAATGACCTAACATAATGGGGTCCAAGTGACCGCTGTAGAACGCTATTGGCATGTGTCCCATGCTGGTTTTCTGAGTCAATACTGCTTTCATTACTGCTGAGTCGCAATGTGAAAAGATAAAGAACTGCCGTTCATAATCTGGGGTGGCTAGTACCGGAGCAGTGGATATGGCGTGCTTCAATTCGTCAAATGCCTCCTTCATTTCCCTTGTCCACCCCAATGTTTTGTCCCCTTTGTGTGCTTCTCTCAATGCTTCAAGTAAGGGTCCTATGTATGAGCTGTAGTCAAAAACCCATGCTCTACAGTAGTTGCACAGTCCCAGGAACTGCTGCAGCTCCCTCACCGTTTGTGGTAGTGGCGTGTTTGATATAGCTTGTGCTCTTTGTGGTGCAATCTTTCTTCCGTGTTGGGATATTAGTTGACCAATGTATAATACCTGTTCCTGACAGTACTGTAACTTTTCTTTGTCTACCTTGTAACCTTTTTTCAGCCAATACTGTCAGCATTTTCAATGAGTCTTCCCTGCACCTTTCCTCGCTTGTGCTGCAAATTATTATATCGTCAACATATTGCAGCACCGTACTTTCCAATTCAACGTTTCCAAAGTCCATCTGTATTACTCTGTTGAAAATTGAGGGTGACTCGCAGTACCCTTGTGGTAACCTGGTGTGTTTCCATTTTGTGTTTCTGTACGTGAAGCTTGTCAAATCTTGTGACTCTGGGTGCAGGGGTATTGAGAAAAAGGCATTTTTGAGGACAATCACTGTGAACCGTGAGGCCTCTGCCGGAATTCCACCTAATATTGTGGCCGGGTTTGCTGCTATGGGGTATTCTGCTTCTACAATGTTGTTCAAGGGTATGAGGTCCTGGATAAAATGCCAAGACCCTCCTTTAGCTTTGCGCACTGGGTACACGGCCGTGTTACATGGTGATTCTGATTGTACCAGTATGCCATTGTTTATTAGGGCCGTTATGGTTTCGTATATGCCCTCATCTGCCTCTTTTGATAGTGGGTATTGTTTCACTCTAGGTAGTATTGCACCCTTTTTCAGCTTTATTCTTACTCCCCCGATACTCTTTATGCAGCCTACATCATAGGGGCTGGTGGTCCACATTGATGTTGGAACTTTTGCCATATCTTCCTCGTAAAAGGGAACTGGGGTAGATGCGGGTACTCCAAGTGCCATGGCCATTTTCTGTGCCACTTGCTTATATGTCACTCTTAGCCATATATCCACACTCATCATAAATACCATTTTACCCTCTTCCTTGTCTTCTGAAAAGAGCTCCTCATCGGACACCTGG
This sequence comes from Ambystoma mexicanum, assembly GCF_040938575.1. Classification (NCBI taxonomy): domain Eukaryota; kingdom Metazoa; phylum Chordata; class Amphibia; order Caudata; family Ambystomatidae; genus Ambystoma; species Ambystoma mexicanum. The sequence goes on from NC_090936.1 coordinate 223,379,777, forward strand.
GTGAGCCTGCATCCCTCAGCCAGGGCTATCACTGCCCTCCATGCTCTCCCTTCCCGGTCTTGGGCATGTACTGCGATATAATCAGCAGTCGCTATAATACACTCGATGCTCACCAAAATCACCTTCCCTTCTGGTTCATTGGCTGGTGTCTCAGGCCTGAACAAATATGCTGCTGGCCTCCTCCAGATCTTTCCTTCTATTCCTGGCATCCAGGCGAATGCCATGTCCGTTCCGTACTGGAACAGTTCGCCATCCACTGGCTCAGCCCTAGATACTGTCTGTCCACAGTATGCTTGCAGTATTTGTCGTGCAGTGAGCATGTTTATTCCTGGAGTGGAACAAATTATGCCATCCTCCGTGAAGGAGATTGTCATATTTAGCCTGCTCATTATGTCCCTCCCGAGTATGTTCACTGGTGATTCCCTTGAATACAGGAGCGGGACAGACATGTCATAATCTCCAATAGATAAGGAGATGTTATCAGTAAAGGGAACCAACCCCCTAGCCCCAGAGAATCCTTGGGTGTTCATGGCCTCACCTGACATCTTAAATCTACCCTCCCTTATGCAAGACCGGGTTGCCCAAGTGTCAACAAGGAATGATAATTTTTTGTCACCTATCGTTACCTCAATGCGTGGTTCCTCCGCACTATTAGGTGTTATCGACAGGATGGGACACACCAAGGACGTCTGTGGGCTGTCCTATTGTGGGTATAATGATTGACCACTTCCTGTGTAAGGGTTGTGTCCCAGGACAGTCACCCTTCCCAATTGTGTTTGTTGTTGCTTTGCATCGGTGGAGGTTACCTTATGGTCCTGTATTTGAGTGGGCTGCTGCACTGGCTGTACTTGGTGTTGTTGTGTTATTGCTACCTGTTGTTGTGGTAGTGAATATGTCTGTGGCTGTTGTTGTGTTATTAACTGTTGCTGTGTGCTGCTCTGTGGCAGCCCCTGCAGTTGTTGGTAACCCTGCTGCTCCCTTGTAGGCCCTTGTTGTCCTTGTTCCCCCCATGCTGGTGTGGTGGGTCTCATTCTACATGTACCTGACATGTGTCCTAACATTCCACAAATCCAACATACAGGTGGTTCCCTGGTCTGCCATGGGAAACTTCCTGCATTATCCTGGTATACTGGTTCCCCAGTGGGGTAGAAGCTGTTGTGCAGGGTAGCCATATCCCCTCCCCCTCATCATTCCTCCCCTTCCCCTGATGTTATTATAATATCCAGTTCCTGATGCCATGTACCCTCCTCCCATGTTAGCCGTGTATGGTGGGGGTGTTGGCAGCTATTGTGTTCTAATTCGTGGTGATCGTGGTAGTGGTGGTATTTGTAGTTGTGAGGGATCCTGCACGGCCACTGTTTGCGTGGGGTTTGGTATGGTTGTTGTTGGTGTAGTTATTAGTGCACCTTCCATGGTGTACTTAGTCAGTTTTTTCTGCACTAATTTAGCCTCCTAATTTAGCCTCTTCCGCTTTTCTATCTTCTTCCTTTTGTTTCATCTTTTCTTGCCACGTCCTACAATGGTGTACTATTGTCAGTTGTATTTCCGGCCAAGCCTTTGCTTCCATCCCCACTACTTTCTTCAATTGTTTTTGTACTGCCTCCGGGAGCCCTTGTATTAGTATGTGATAAAATATTGCCGGTGTCTTGTCCCATTGCTCTCTAGTTTCCATACGCCACTTCTCCTGAATCTCCTGGATATAATCAACAGGATCTTCGTTCTCACGCATCTTGCGTGACGTAATTGCTCCTATGTCTGAGGGGTCTGGGTATTGTACCCTCAGTGCTTGCCATAATGCATGCCTGCAGTTCGCAAATGGTGCCCCGTCATGTGATGTGTTCATTATTGTGACCCCGGGGAAACCCGCTCTCTTCCAGATGTCATCTGCTGCATCCCCTAATAATGATATTAGTAGGCCCTTCATGTCTCCTACTGCTAGTTTCTGTCCTGCAGTGTGTTTTTCCATCTCATATATCCATTTTCCCGCTCCTCCACTTAGTGATGGGAGCCTACACTTTATATTTTCCTTATCTGCATGCTTCCAAGGGAGGTATTGTGGTCTCACCCCCCCCTCTCCAATAGTGGCATGAGATTGTGTCCCATCTGTCCCCCCAGTTGTTGCGGTGTAGAGTCCGTATACCCCTCCTCTTCTTCTGTGTCGTCTACGTCATCTGTTACGTCCATATTTCCGCTGCTCATTGCGGTTTCCCCTTCATCTCTTCCCCTTCTCTTATTATTTCCTTTATTTGATATGAGTGTGTGTGTTCGTTCTTCCTGCCTGCGTCCGGGGAGATTTCTGAGCCTGCCGGCGTAGGGCGTGTGTTCAGGAGCGGGTGTGGGCGGACATGTTGGACGGGATGATGCGGGTGTAGCTTCACGTGTTTGCCTTCCCGCCATTCCTTGTTCTTTCTCCTCACTCCGCCCCCAGCTCTTCCTTCCTTCTACATGCCCATGGCGATTCCCTGTTGGTGCGGGTGATGTACAATTTGTCTAAGCTTCCCCTTTCGCCGCTTCTTCCTTCCCCCCCCCATTCCTCCTTCTTCTTCCTCGCTGCAAAAATCATCCAGGAGCGACAACCCCCAATCTGTCTTTTCCCCCGAATCGTCACTGGTTTTAAATCTATTAAATCCGTTCCTCCCACTTCTTCTTTAACAATTGCTCCCCTTTGTGCTGATGTTGTTGCTACTTCTGTGTCCCTACGTACATATTTCCTTACCCCACTCTCTCCTTTCCTATCTCCTCTTTCCCCTTCCCTTTTCTCTACTATTTCACCACCTATTTCCTCTCTTTTCTTCTTTAATTCCTCCATCACCTCACACTCACCTTTTCTAATATCCTTTCTTCCTCTCTCCTCCTTTCCCATCTCTCTCTCTCTCTTTCTAATATGCTTTCTATTACCTTCCCTTCCTCGTATTTCTTGGTGGTTTCTGATAGTATTTTCCTCTTCCATATTTCCATTTCCTTTTCTCTCTTCTTCCTCCCTTTTCCTGTCATGCTGCGCTGCTCAAGATACCCTTTCTGCTATCGCCTTCATCCTTTCAGCTTCCCTCTTCAGTTCGCTCCCTCATTTTTTCTAACTCGTCCTTACTTTCCTTCCTTTCCCTCCTTCTCTCTCGTTCCTCCCTCTCAAGCTGTTTAATCAGGGTGTTTTGCTCATTCCTTAACTCCGCCAATCGTTCCTCCAACATCTCCTCCTCTGCTCGTAACAGCTCCCCTTCTTTCTTTTTGCCTCCTTCCCCTTTTATTTCACTGCTACTCTCATCGTCCTCGTTCATTTTCCTTACTACCTCCTTCTCTTCTTCCGTTAATGTCCCTCGCAATTTTAATCCCACCTGCGCAGCTACCCACTCGTCGTGTCCTATGGCTGGGATTGGTTCTTCACTAGTGTTCCCTTCTCTTGCGTGCATCTTCGTATAAGTTAGGCCTACCACACTTGTCACCTCCCGCCCTGTGTAGCGACCTGCAGCTGTATATGGTGGTGGGCTATATGCTGGGTTCGAATACCCCTCAGCCGCCGTTAGTTGTTATCTTACCACTTCTCGTAGTTCTGTTACAGGATATAAGCCCCCTTCATCCTTTTTCACTACTTTCGCTAAAGGCATGTTGTCGGTCTGTTCCTTTTTTATTTCTGTTTCATTTACGTTGCTAAGCTTTTCCTCCCCCTTTCGGCCTCTTCCAGCGCACTGTGCGCTTTCAGCCTCCTTTTCCCCATTCCCTTCTTCCTCCTTAATCTTCTTCTCCTCCTTCGTTTCCTCCACAGTGAACATTCCGGTTGGTCCTGGTCAGGACCCCTGGAACATCCTCCATAAGTTAAACACCTCCACGTGGTGCGTCAACTTCTTCCCCTTGTATGTGTTGTGTAGATGTGTCAGTAGCGAGTGTTGGACGTATGGGTCGAAACTGCCGTTAGGCGGCCAGGGTGTCGTCATTTTGTTGTCCGTCCCTTGTGTCCATTCTATGCTGTATTTAATCAGTTTCTCCCTATGGGGTGACAGTGTTTTACATATATGCTGCAGTGGGGTAGTGAGGGTGTTCCCCCACCCTCCCGATCCTATCCCGTATGACATAGTTACACTGTGTTGTTTAGTTCCCTTCAGTATAGTAGTCGTTACCTGGCCCCGTAGTTTGGGGACTTGCGACCATCCGCTAAAAGGAACCCAGTCAAATATGACAATTGCAGATTTGTTACCTGGCCCCGTAATTTGGGGACTTTCGACCGTCCGCTAAAAGAAAAACAGCCAAATATAATGCTTGCAAGTATGTAGTCTTTTCTCTGTCTTTGTTTCTCTTTCTTAATACCATTACGGCCCCCTACGGCCAAGGCGCACATAGCCCCCTGCGGCTGTGTGCCCTGTGTGACGTGCTTATACAGCCGTCCCACTTTTCTTCACCCCTCCTCCTCCTTTCTCACTCGTCGTGGCCGGCGTTCTCCGTGCACGGCCGCTTCTCCCTCTTCACCTGTCCCAGATTGAACGTGACCGTCAACCTCCGTGCCCATCCGCTTACCACTATTCACTTCCCCACCACTCTTCAACAATGCTGTGTGGTCGAGGTATCCTATGAAAGCCCTACGGGTGACGTCACCGACCTCTTCCAAAACTATCGGTAACATCTTTCACACTTCAGAAAGCTCGAAATAAGTTTTGCTATTTGTCCCCGTTAACCCCACAGCTGTCCTCTTGTCATGCCTGGAACAAGGTAACCAATAATATAATCAGACTGCGACACTGCGTCGCCTCGCGTGTGATACGCCCCTCAACAGGAGGGTTTAACCAGCCAATTATCTTCCGTATTAGGCAACCAGTTAGCTACCGCCTACAGGAAAACGTCATCTATCTATCGAGTTTCGCTGCTCGATCAATAGGGATCCTCATCTACTCATTGATCAATAACCGCCAATTCGTAGGAAGCCACACACACACACACCCTTACAGGTGGTCACAACCTAGGCCAATCAGTGTCTACGAGCAGCCGCACGTGATGTTTTCTTGCTCCGCCCACTCTTCTCCGTAACGTAGCGGACGGCTCTCGCGCTTGTCCAGCCATTCACTTCACCATCAACACTAATTTATCAAACCTTCGCCGTACACCTTAGTAACACCTCCCACCACCCTTATTTCATTCCTCCCCCCTCCCTCACAATCTCACATTGCTTGTTGGGTGTGGCATACTCACCAAGTTCTCTTGATGTGGGGTCGCTCGACTGCGTGCACCCCTCGAAGCGGCTCGCCACCTCCCCTCATCTGGACCACGTCTGGACACTCGCCAACCGCGGGCAGGATACTTCTCAACCGGCTCCCGAGGGCCAATATCCGGATTGTGCTGTCCGGTCTTCTCGCAGTTCCGCAATGGTCCTGTAGTCCTCAAAAAGGGGGCAGCGGCAGAGGGGGCCGCGCCGCCGGGCCTCCTCGCAACGAGGGTACTCGGAAAAATAAAAAGGTAGATCGTAACCAGATCTCAGCGGTGCCTCCAACTTGTCGGGGTGTTTCTCCCGGGGTCGGCTGGGCCGTCCGCGGACCTCCGGACTGGGAGGCCCCAACTCCTCCCGTGTTCCCCAAAAATGAGTATGAGACACACGCAAGAAGCAAGGTGGTTCTGCTGTTTATTGTACAACGGCAGGGATGGGTCTAGGATCGTATGCGTCCGTCCAGACTCTCAGAATTCGTGGGCTTGCAGGCCTCGGTATGCTGCACTACTTGCATCACCTGGGAAAGTTAGCAAAAACCTATCGCCACTCTGGATTGGTTCCTCCAGTGGTAGGGTTAGTATAGCATACATATAGAGAACATTATTAGTGGTTAAGGGTCAGTCAGGTGGTATACTTGGGTTGTCCCTTCTATTAGATACTTGAAAATTGTTACACGAAGACCCCTAATGATTGGCTAATGTTAGTGGCGTCAGTGATGAGTGCCCCCATGTTCTGATTGGTCCACTCGCGAGCCCCCCAGCTAGGGACCATCTTTGTTCCCAGCTCGCGGTGTACCTGTCACTTGCAACAATATGTAACTATGTGTTTGTGCAGACAATGCGTGGATTTTCTCATAGGCCTGAGAGCAGACCATTCCCATCGCTGTAGGTGTCCATTGGGTCATTTCATTGTTGCAGCCTGTGTCCCAGACGTGGGACCCAGGCGACTTCTCCCTCGCGGGTCTGGCACCTTGTCAGGTTGGCTTGGTCACATGAGGAGAGACCGTGGCTGAGGCAGAATTCTGCACATTTAAAGTTGTATTTGCTTCTTCGTGCTTGGCTTTGTTTACAGGTGTGACCTTGGCGTCGGCTGGTAGCATACGAGTTGCAACATCGCTCCCTTGGCTGTCAACTCTCGCTGGGCTCGTTCTGCATGGTCAGCACTTGTACTCTTGCTCGTTCAGTGTTCATGGCGGCTCTTGCTTGCGGCCTACTTGGGCCTGGTTCATAGGTGGGGATTTGTAATGCACGGCACCTGTGTTGCGGTGAAACATGGCTTCATAGGCAGTATCATGTCTTCGTTATATTCTCATCACGATGCAAGGGTCGGGGGAAGTGTCGGCAAGCGTGTAAGCGAGTGCTCTGTGCGTCTTGCGTTTCTGCATTTCAGAAATCTATGTGAAAAATAATAAAGATGCGCGTCAGTGGGTGTATCCGTCACCTACGTCATAGCACTGATTATATTCTTCGTGTGGGTTGGTGTGTGAGTGTCCAGTGTGCATGGTGGCACGTGTGTTCTTGGCAGTTGGCTAGGTCGTCATGGCATCTCTAACGATGTGGGTGCGTGTTGTTGAGGTCTTAGTCGAGTTCATCCATGCCGCAGGTGTCGGCTTGAGTAGGGCAGGCTGGTGGGCAGGCTGGTGGGCACATCCGTATGTTCTTGAACCAGGGTATTTGGTCGTCTGGTAGATAGACGAATTCCTCTCGTGGCGGGTGTCTGGGCCGCGATCCTCTGGGCCAGGGTCGCGAGGAGATTGGGGGGAGTCTTTTCTCCCATTCTCCCACTTCAAAAGTCATGTTGTACTGCAAAAATGACTATGCACTGACTTTGCACGTCTTGCACAGTTTTAGACTCGGTAGCTCATGTTGTATGCAGCCAGTCAGTCAAATCAGTTTAGTTCAAATTTACAAACATTCATAAAACAACATCATATAAACATCATAAGTAAAATCCCAGTTTATATGTCTAAAGCAAAAAGGAGAAAGCGATATATAATCGTCAGATTATAACTGCAGAACACGTACCATTTAAGCGCTATGAGCATTAAGAGGCTGCTGGTCGTTGTCTACGGCCCTCGCTGTGTCCCCACCTACCTGCACTGGAGACACTGCAGCAACTGCCCATCATTGCTCCGCTGATGCTCTCCACTTCTGAGCTTTATCAGCTTAATGGCGTCCACTCCAGCCTTTGCTCCTCTTGCTTTTTTAAATGAGCAATTTTTGTATTTTACAACACTCTACAGATACAATATACAGTCAACATGTCTTAATAAGCCCACGCCCTCCCCCCTAATGTGTAAGTAATGGAGGAGGAGTGGTTCACCTCTTTAACTTCTCTGCACGCATATGACATGTTCACACTGCATAGTTATATAGAGAATTTTCTGAGACATGGTCTGTCTAATTTGTTGCTGTGTTTTGCTCAGGTAGGTTTACAAAAGTGTTATTTTCTACCTAATCCCATTTTACAGAAAAAAAGGATAAGACATGTATGTGAAGCCAAATATCCACTGAAACCAAAAAAAAGTGATGGGTGGAAGGTTTTGAATTAATCTCAACCACTGGCATCGCTCTGGGCAACCTTCCACATCACTGTTTTGTAGCCCATCTGCACCATTGCAAAAGTGGTGCAGCTGAGCCTAGTGACCCAAGCTACTCCTCACTGATGAGACCCAACGAGGCCAAAACGTGTTTTGGGGATTCTTGTGGTCTCGTGCAGAAGGGATATGACCAAGCAGTCCCGGTGGGACTACCTTTATTGGTGTGGGACCAAACCTGTTTTGCATATGGTTTCTCCCATTTTGTAATGGCTTGGCAGGCAAAGTATGATGGTCTGGAGGGTTGCCCAGAACAATGCCAGAGGTTATGATATATTCTAAACCTTCCAGCCATCACCCTTTTGTTTTGCTACAGCCAAATACCCACCATTATAGCTTCAACAGAGCAATTAAAAAACGAGCCACACACTCTCTGCAAAGTAAAACAAGAGAAAATAGCTAAGACGAAAGATAAGTAGTCAGAGAGAACCCTGGAAGTCTCTACTATATCGGTAAAGGAACAAACGAATGCCAGATTACAGTCACCTTGCACTGCTGCAAGTACAAAATTCCACTGTATTAGCACTAGGGCAATATTTGCCCTATTTTTAAAAAACAATGGGATACATATTAGAAAACTATCGCACCATGACAAGTGCAGTTTGGCAGGCTATAAGCACCAGGGCAAAAAATGCCCTTAGGCAAAACAGACACATTGTCACAGCATCATCTCTGACTGTATTTCTGCTATCCAGGAATGGTGTGCCGCCAACGACCTCTGCCTTAATGCCAGTAAGACCGAGATTCTACTCATCGGCACACCCACTCCTTCCTTCCCTGCAGCTCTCTGGCCGGCCTCTCTTGGCTCTCTTCCTGCTCCTACCTGCAAGGCAAAAATCCTCGGGGTTATCTTCGACTCCACACTCTCCTTCTCTCCTCACATTTCTGAAGTTTCTAAGAAGTCACACTACCAGCTGCACCTCCTCAAAGGTATCCTTCCTTTCCTCTCCTTCCCCCAGAAGCTCACTGTCTCCAGAGCCCTGGTTCTCTCGAAGCTGGACTACTGTGACAGCCTCTATCTAAATCTGCCTGCCTCTACTCTCCGCCCTCTGCAACTCATCCAGAACAGGACTGCTAGACATGTCCTTGGCCTCAAGCCCAGGGACCGTATCTCTCCAGGACTGAAATCGCTACACTGGCTCCCTGTGGCTGCGAGGATTAAGTTCAAAACCCTCTGCATTGTCCACAAGGCCTTCTGGGGCCTGGGGCCAAAATACCTTCAACTCTCCCTTCCTAAATATCTTCCTTCTCAAGCACTTCGCTCTTCCGCCTTCAACTCCCTCAGGGTCAGCCGCTTCTCCAAGCAACGAGTTGGGGGGAGATCTCTCTCTGCAGCAGGACCCTCCCTCTGGAACAGCCTTCCTGCCTCCCTGAAACTTGAGGATAACCATCTCCGGTTCCGGAAGCACCTCAAGACCTTCGTCTTTGCTTCAGCTTTCTCTCCCCCTCTCCCCTGCTAAATCACTGAAACTGTACTGAATCAGCAACTGGGCCACTCACCAATCTCGGTCCTTGGCCCAGCCACTCTCCTCTGCACTGCCTTGCTTGCAACCCCTGCACTGCGGGACTGTCTCTGTATCCCTACAGCCCCCCTTCCCAGCACTTGCCTGCACTTATCTTGCACTTGCCACCAGCTGGCCCTTATTATTTATCTTGTTCATTACTAACCCTGTACTGCACTTTCCCCTCTACCTTCCCCCTTGCACTTTTCCCGTCCCCCCTACCCATGCACTTGCGCGATCTGAATGACACCTGGCCTAGTAGGATCGTTGTCTGTCTCCCCTTGTTCCCCACCCCCGCCTCGTCGCGCCTTGAAACACTTGTGTTTAGGCGCGTTACAAATGCCATATCATATCATATCATTATTGCAACAGGGCAAATTTTGCCCTAGTGCTAATACGGAATGGTATTAGCACTAGGGCAAATTTAGCCATGGTAAAAAATTAAAAAAAATAGCATTGAATATGTATCTTTTTTGCACTGGGGACATTTTTGCCCTGGTGCCTATATCATGCCAAACAGCACTTGTCATGGTTCAATCATTTTCTAACGTGCCCCATAGTTTCAAAACAGAGGGCAAACTTTGCCCTAGTCCTAATACCGTGCAAACCTTGTACTTGCACAGGGGCAAAGTTTCTGTAATCTGGCCCCAGAACTTACAACATTAAGAACATGGAACAAAACTATTGCTTCATTACAATACACTAAATTAGGTGGCAGTACAATGTATTGTGTGTCGAAAACTTCAATGATCGATCCCCAATGTCTTGCTTCTGCCAGAAACCAAATGCCTTTTGTAGTCTAGGATCAAGTATATCATATTTTCAGCGTTCCACTCAGAAGCATTCGAATCAATCTCCAATAAACAATGGCAAAGTAATTGAAGATGTGCTTTTCGGCAGTGCAGTAGTAAACATCTGTAAGGAGAAATGCACGTCACAAAATACGCAAAATAAATGCACAGGCCGCCTTCTAAAATTCGGCAACACAAGCAACACAAACAAATACAAATGCTGAGACAAAAGAACATCTAAAATTCAATCGAACAAGCAAGGGAGCATCTACAGTGCAATGTGTCAATCAGACAAACTAAAACGAAACTTAGAAGCATTGTGGGGGTTTCCCTAGAATAATATTTCTAATATGTAATGACTTTGCAATATATCAGGCCAAGAAAGATGCTATTTGCCTTTCTGACAGAGACTAAATAATAACCTGAGGTAGGACAATTACAAATCCACCCTCATTAGGACCCTGGCGGATTTTTTCCGCCATCGACGGACTTTTCCGCCATGGCGTAAAGTCCGTTTACGCCATGGCAGATGGTGGACTTACCGCCCCATTCCGAGGTCGGCGGGGCGGTAAGTCCCCATTGACCCATTTACCCTTCCCCATTCCCATTTCGGCCCCATAGGGTATAATGGGAGTGGGGAAGGAGTTAATTACGCCACCGTAAATTACGGTGGCGTAATTAACACCAAGGTCCCATAGCGCCATGGATTTTTACGCCCGCAAAAAGCGGGCGGAAAAATGACCATGGCACTCTGGGAAATCGGAATTGGCGGTAAGGGGTCGGCGCAGCTAACGCTAGCGTAAACCCCTTACCGCCAGGGTCCTAATGAGGGCCATTGTATTGGTTTTCAAACAATTATTGGTCTTTTCAAAAAATGTAATTGGTTTTCAAACAATTATTGGTCTGCTTTTACCTACACCACTGCATTAAGGGACTATAGGGAGAACCTTGGCAGCGTAAAACTTAAAAAAAAAGAGTGGCTAGGAATCCCCTTTGCTGTTTTGAAGTATTTCACAGTAGCCCCATTTGTGTGTGTTATTTTTGTTTCTTGTGTTCTAATTAGTTGGGTCCACAAATCATGTAATTGTTAGTGTAGTGCATAGCTAGTGAAATAATTGAATCCAGATAATCTTTAAATTGCTAACTGGTGTTGAGTCAGGATCACTTGTCAATTTTCCTAGGCATGTTAGTTGAGATTCAGATGTTATGGTTGAATGGAATATTTATATGAGATATTAGTTTGTGAGATAAAACACTCACAGGGGCTCATTCTAAGTTCCCTGGTCTGGAAAATATGCCAGAAAAAAAGCTGGTCATTCCGGCACCAACATTTTTTCCATCCCTCGGAAACACAAGTTTGCTGGTAGGGGCAGTGAACTGCTGGTGCCAGTAATTCCTGCAATCCCATACAATGGGAACTTACCGGCATCTCTGCCGCCCATAATATCTCAGTAATACCAGGATATTGGGCAGCAGAACTGGTAGAGGCAGTTTCCCAGTATCCCGCCAGGTTTATCGTCCGGATACTGGGAAACTTGTAATGAACTCCACAGACTTTTTTGGGCGAGGGAAAAACTTGTGATTGATGTTCACAGAATGAGAGCTTGTTAGGTTGAGGGTTTGGAGTGTTTTAAGTGAAGTGATAGCAGTGTCTGTAAATTACATGTGATGAAGGATCGAGTAGTAAATTCGTACTTGGTAGGTGCTGTCAGGATATTGCAAACCTGGCATCAACACTAACTACTAACTAGTGCCTGGGTCATCTAGACATAAGCCAGGTCTCAGAAACTTGAATGTCATGTGCAGGATCATGTGAGGACCCAGGGTTTTCAGGCGTCACCCGTTAACACGCTGTAAAGAAATCACAGGATAGTGTTCCATCACCAACCTAAGAGCCTCTCTTGGATCAGGGTTCTTAGCCATCACCCTCCATGGGTTCAAACAAACAAACAAACAAACAAAAAGTTCCTTTCCCAAAATGAGCTTTGAGGTGATGACTTTTCACCCCTGGATCTCCCTCCTTCAGGCTCAGAGCCCTTTCAGACGTCAGCCTTCCTCCTTCGGGTTCTCTTACTTTCACAAGTCTTAATGCCTTTTCAAACAATTCACTGTGGACGTCCCTTGGTAGGGTTCACACCTATCAATACACTGCTCATTCGTTAATTTCACCAAGCGGGATTCATTTTCCTGGCCAAAGACTTTCAATTATACAGAGAATTTTACAAGACCCCTGCATGACCACTTTGACCCCTCTTCTCACCTTTCCCAAGCCCTTCTGGTTCTGGTAGTTTCAATAATAGGGTAATCGCCTAGAGTTTCCTGCGTTAACAACCACGTGGTGTCAGACTCCTCGATTGCTGGTTTTTCCCTTTTTACATCAACAGCTCTTTAAGCCTTTCACAGTTGAATTAGTCATTTGCTACTTTTCATTCACCAGTGTTCGGATCCTTATCAACTCTCCCCTCGACTCACCAGATGTACTGAACTGCGTGGCTTTCTTTCTCCATCGAGTCAAGGTTGGTACCACAGAGACAAGCGTCTCTCCCCAGCTTGGTTATCAGCGGGGGAGGGTCTTGTGTACCGTAGACATCTGCTGCAACACATGCTGGCTATTGTCTGCAGTGTTATGATTCCTTTTGTGGAGGATTTATGGGCCTGGTCAGAAATGGCAAGGCTGCTTCTCTCCTTGTAACCCCCTCGGTATGCAAGGTCTTTCTCCTCTTCTTGAACTGCTGTGCTGAGTTAGCTCTCATGTTGTGCGGTCTGCCTTGCTCATCCTGTGCTTTCGTGCTCCAACTTTTATCGTTCTGGGGAAGGGAAAGGAGCGTCAGGTGTGTGTGATTCTGTGCAATTGCCTGACATGCCTGACCTTTGTATTGGGACATGTCAGGTAAACGGCTCAGGTGTTATTCCATTGTCGGTCGTGTTTTACATAAGTGTGCGTGTCGGAAAATGGAGGGCAGTGTTTTTTAATGTCCCACATGGTAGGATGGGCAAAAGGTGTAAAAAGAAGGGGGATACCGCGTCGCACCTGTCGGTGTCCCACTTCCACTACCCAAGGACCCCCCATCCAGGTGATTCTCCCTCACTGGTCCACCCCCAGGAACTGGATCCATTAGCGATGGTCATGTCCTGGCCACTTAGTTGACAGATCCCCGGGACTAGATAGGGAGAGACCTTCAGGTTTCTCACAGGGGTACCTTAAAACATCAATTGTAAACTGTGTGGCCTTTAAACCAATGTTTCAGAGAAAGTGTTGCAAAATTATCTATTTTAACCCATTATTATTTCTAGGGGGAAGACCCCCTGAATCCTCTTTGTTTGGTTCATGCACCCATGCTGCCCTTGGTCACTCCCGTAGGTTAGGCACATACATTTACACCGTTCAAGTAAGAAAGTGTACTCACTGTTACATGGACCCCAACCCTACTCATAGACTATGAACATTCCCTCACCTGTGAATTGGATTCTGCCAAATCATCATACTTCGCAAACCTAATCTCTTGCCTTCACAAATATCTCCACAAATGTTCATCTACTCTCAAAACTTTGCTCACACCTCCCAAGCCAATATGATTTGCCTCCTCCCTTTCTGTTAATGATTTTGCTCACTATTGTTGCTTAAAGATCTTACAAATTCATGACACTCTCAGCCCTACTCTCTCTCTCCCTCCTCTTTCTGCCCACTGTCTCTCCACCTACCCTTTCTACTATGAACTACTACTTCACTAACTCTCCTACCAAATTAGCACCAATCTTTCGCAGGTCCAACCAATCTTGTTTATCATTTCAACCTGTTTGCTCCTCAAGCTGCCAATGAATTAGTACTAGTCTTTTATCTGCCTTTATCTTTCTGAGATCTTTAACATCTCTCTCTCTCTATCTCTCTCTGTCTCTCTCTGTCTCTCTCTGTCTCTCTCTCTCTATCTCTGTGTCTCATTCTCTCTCTCTGCCAGACTCCTGTCGCTTCCTTTAAATCTGCAACTGTCTTACCCACTTTGAAGAGATCTTCAGATGACCCAAACCTTGTGGAGAACTATCTCCCAGTTTCCATTATTGAGTGTGAATTCTTAAACCAGGTCAATAGGTACCTTGGGGATAAGGGTCTTGGAGATCCACTTCATTCTGCCATTGGTAGAAAACACTCCACAGAATCTGCACACATGCACTTCTGCAATGTACTCTCTAATGCTCACCACTACAGACTCCCCTCTATACTCATAAATTCGTAACTTTCAGTCTCTTTCAACACTGTCAATCGCTCCTCTCCTCCTCACTGTCCAGGACCTTGTGTTTTGCAAATATGCTCTCACTATTCATTCCTTCTACAAGATGTTCACTTCTTTAAAATCTCCTGGAAATTTCAACATCTGAACCCCCTATTCACCCTATGAGGGTTAACAAGGATCATTGCTTTGAAGTCTTCTCTTCACCCTTTAATATGTAAACTAGGAGGACGTATTTCATCCTTTAGCTTTCACTATCACTTCTTTAATAATGACACTCAATCATTTTCTCCTTTTCCTCTTTCACTACAACCATTTCAGAATGGATAACCTACTGTCTGCTGCTTCATATTGAGAAAATGTATTCATCGGTTACTCACCAGTCTATAAAAACTCACCACTATCATGCTCAGAAAACTTGACCGCTTCTTGTGCCTATTCCTTGTCCTTCCTATCTACTCCTTCTTCCCTTTAAACCAGGGTCATCAAACTTTGGTTCTCAATATATTTTGTACTAGAGCAACCATCATCCCTAACTTGCAAATTAGGGATCTTGTAAATCCTAGTCCAAAACACCTGGAGACTCCCTGCACTAGGCAACGTCCTAAACCTCACTACCCCAACTCTCTACAATGTACCCAGATCCTCCCCATACCTCCTGAAATACACCATGGTGTTTGGCTCTCGAAGGGTATTGTCCCCTTTTTCCGTTAGATTGGGAATCTTTACATTTTTGGTGGCAAAAGTACAACTTCGTAGTGGTAACAATTGTTGCAAATGTGGCTTTTTTAAGGTAATCAAATATGACCTGTACACATTGAAGCATATTCGAATCCCTTCTCCTTCTCAGCATAAGGGGGTACTTCAAGAGTCATCAATTTCAGTGAGTGATCCTCTTACAGATTACTCCAAATGGCTGAAAGGGTAAGGAGCAGGGGGAAACAGTCTGTGAGATGCTAAGGCAAAGAACTTCCCTTCCTGTCTGCAGCCACATTTAAAATGTTCCCTTGGCACATCCTATCCTGTGCATTTTCTATACCATTACTCGGCTTTTGGCCCTACCTCACAGTGCCTCAAATTGCCTACTCACATGACACTTAGGATTTTCCACCCTGCGTGACACTAACTAATTGAAAGGTCTTTGAAAGTTCTTTCCACCTCCAGCAGCAATTCCTGTGCCATCTAGCACTCCTCCCAGCATTCCAACAGACCTGCCTCCATTCTAACCAACAATTGGGAACCCTGGTCTCAGATTAAGTGACCGGGTCCCAGAGCTAAAAGGGCAGACATCTTAAAGTGACCTTGCCCACCAGAGAGCCCAGCAAGAACTCCTGTTGTCAGGAAGCACTATTCCCATTTTCCTATGTGTCTCACTCTGTTCTAACCACAGATTGGGGGAATTGGTCTCAGATTATGTGACTGGTTCCTAGAGACAAAAGAAGCGGTCATCCTAAGGTGACTTTGCCCTGTGACATAGTTTAGTAGCTCTATTGGCACCATCAATTAAGGTTGTTGAAGTAATGGGCAATCACCCAGCATTCTTCCTCGTGCATCATGCTTATGCAATTTTGCTGTGCTGTGTTCTGCTACTTCTCCTCGACTCCACCACTCTTCTTGCTCAATTATTCTCTCCAATCACAAAACCTATTCCAACCCCTGCTTTAATTACACTTCCTCTTCTCGCATATGCCTTCAGCACTTCCTGATTTCTCAACATCGGTATTCTTCTATACATCACTCTATTTCTATTGCTCTTCGGAATGTGCAGTATGTGTATAATAAAACCTCCTTCACCTCTGACTTCTTGCTTTTTCCTTCTCCTTATCCTGATGTCAATACCCTTACCAAAACCTGGATCTCTACCTGTGATTCTGCAACACATGCAGCTCTTTATGACCCTGCCTACACTTTAACCCACTCTTCATGCCTCACTGGCAAGGGCGGTGGAGAGAACAGTTTTATTATCTTCCAAATGTCCTATCTCTCCTACTCCCCTATCTCCTGCTAATTCTCTCTCTTTCAAACACACTATCACTGCCCTCCTATGGTATACATTGGGCCTCATAACAAGTTTGCCGGTCTGGAAACTATGGTACCGGTAAGCTTGATGGTACCGTAGTTCCTGGACCGGCAAACTACGATTTGTGCTAGCGGGTGCCTTTCTGCTCACCAGGTCGGACCTGGCGGGCAGAGCGGCACTCGCGAGAACAGCATGTCGGATGCACCGGCACCGTTTACAATTCTGCGTCTCGTCAGCATCCGTAAGGAAACCAATGAGGCCATCTCATCTCCTTCGTCTACCACAGCAAAGCAACCATAGGTTAAGGTGCAGCACTTTCTCCCACCATCTCACTTATTGTTTAAAAAACTTGTAACCAAAAACATACTCCCGAGGGACTGGGCCATGATAAGTGCATAAATGTGGCCGGAGAGAGGCCGCATCTCAATCATGCATTGGGTGTCTCAGGGTACAACTTGTGCAAGTCAGCCAAAGTAGATTAAAACTGGTGCAATAATTTAATGTGAACCAGCTTGAATCTGATGTTGAGGGTAACCCTTTTTGTCTGAGCAAAGCAGTAATGCAACTCATCATCCGGGATAGGGACACCTATGGAATTGTCCCACTTTTCATGGGAGTCGTCCGCCCAGCCCGACGTATTGTCCACTATTTTTGCATACAACCCTGACACCAATCTCTCACTACATTCAGCACTCACTTGCCTTCCTTCACTCAATTGTTCCCTCCCTCGTTTACCCACATTACACACCATGTTCCTTTACATTGCTGCACCTCCACTCCCCATTCCTCACTCACTTGTCTCCCTTTCCCCTGCCCTCCCTCACTCTTTATTCTCCCAGAATCATTAGCACTCCATTATTCCCCATTCTCCTTGCTCTCCTGCACCCCTGCTGTCTATGTCCACTCCCTTTTGTTCCTCTTTACCCTGCATTTCCCACACTCTAGTGCCTCATTAACTATTGCCTATGCTTCTGCCCTCATTCATTCTCTGTACTCATTCACCCTTTTACACTCACCTGGCTCCCTTCAATCACCTCATCACCTGCCTTCCCTCACTCTCAACCTCTCCCTCATGCTTCTGCCCTCCTTCATTCTCCACACCTTTCCCATCAATGTTCATATAACCTGCTTCTTCTCTACTTTTTGCCATCACTATCCTGTTCTTATTCCTTCTCAGTTTACGTTCACTGCCCTGCGAGGTGCAGGGTTAGTGTTGAGGGGTCATACAAGTGCGACAAGCAGCGCCCACAAAAAAGGAAACCCCTTGTATGTTTTGAGATTAAAAGTTTAACCCCTTTAAGTGTATGATGTTCAATGACATTTCAAGTGTGTGGGGTAAGAACACCAGCGACATGTACAATGTGCACGCAGTAGGAATCCCCTCCTGTAATGTCTGTTCCCATTGCCCATGTTGTTTCCCATTGCCTTGAACCCTATCATTTCCAACATTAACTGCAGGCTTGATCTTTCATTTTTACCACCATTGACAGCAGAACCTGGCGAGGAGGCCCAGCTGTCTCTAGCTAGAGTCAGACCCCCCGAATCGCTTCGCTCGGGCCTATAACTATGGGCCCCGGGGCATTACCTGAGTCGGAAATGCCTCCGCTGCTCGGGTCATATTGCTTAAATAGAACCAACATTTAGCTTGCTCCTATTCGCAAACAGAGAACATTAAAAGGTGCTAAAACTCGGTAGCAAACTCATTGAGATTAGTCCCATCAAAATTCCCAGTGACACTATCGTTCCATCGGCTAAAGAATAATGTCCTAAGCAAAGCATAACATGCAGTAGTTAGAGGGAATGGATGTAAATTCCAACCCAATCCCTTTTCCCCATGTTGTGGCAGATGTGAACATATCCAACAATTGGTCTTATTCAGAATGGCATGGGTTGTGTTCATGTTCATCGAGAGAGTATTGTTATGATAACCCCCTCTATGTTAGAGGTCTCTAGGACGAAGAGCGTACAAATGCACATATGGTGGATACACAGTGGAGACACTTGCAGTTGGCAATAAAACATCAAGCAGATGTGTACTTTCCAGATACCAAAACCGGAATGTCAATGCAATTATAGTACAAGCTGTTATTGTGATCAGCATCCATTTGGTCCTCGAGGACCATGACCCTTGATGGGCTGACTCATTATTAGCAAAACAATCAGTATCCTTATTAGTACAAGTGGCCTCTAAAATAGGTGTCGTTTCTCAGCGTCCGTTAAGAAGCCTCACTGTTAGGCTTTTTTAATTCATCTGCGGGTGGCACTTGACCACGTGGCCTATCTTGATTGAAGGTAACCTTGCCGGTTCCTGCCTCTTATTGTATGCAGCAGAGGAATGACAAGGGACTGGTTCAACAGAGGTATCTTGTGGGCACAGAATCCTAGCAGTACATTCCTATTCTATTACATTAATGTTATGTCAACAGGAACTAAATCTAAATCCTGTTCCGTGGTCGCAGATCGTAAATTACAATTCCAGGTAAGGAATGGTTGGTGAACAAAGCGTTGTTTCCTGAAGAAGATGAAGAAGCAGAAATCTCCCCAGGCCCCACAGGCTCAGGAAGGACTTTTCAGGAAGGACTTTTGAAGAAGAAGCAACAATCTCCTCAGGTCCCACAGGCTCAGGAAGCACTTTTGTGACACCCTCAGTGTCGATCAAAGCAGGCTCATTGTGCGGGTCGGGATCATCAATTCCCTTCTCCTCCCCTTCGTCATAGGGCAGAGGAAAAGGAATCCTCTTCACATGTTTTCTGGTAACTCAAAATGCGGTTTGCGTAGCCAAAAGGATCTGGTGTGGTCCTTTCCAACGCGGTGCAAGGCAGGTGCCCCTCTTGAAATTCTTCACCAGTATCCACTGACCAGGTTGGAGTCGATGACCTGGACCTGAGTATTTTACAGGGAGGTCTGCTCGTACCTGTTGGTGAATCAAACGCAAGTTTTGAGTCACCTGATCACAATAGTCAGACAAAGGCAGGTACTCAATTTCTTTCAACTGCTTGGCCCTCGGAGCATTCCATACATTGGCTGTTCTCCCTACGACAATCTCATACGTGGAGAGTCCTGTCTTTGATTGTGCGGTTGTCGCATTGATAGTAAGGCTATTGGGAAAGTGTCAGGCCATTTCAGATTGCTGTGCGTACACACCTTGGCAATTCTGTTCTTTAGAATTCTGTTATGGTGTTCCACAAGGCCGGCACTCTGAGCATGTCTGGCTGAGTGGAACCGTTTATCAATCTGTAATTCTGCACATACTTGCAGGATGGCAGCAGCGATAACATGTGGACCATTATCGTACCAAATTACTCTTGGCAAGCAAAACCTAGGAAGATATTCCTTTAGCATAGTCTTTGTCGTTGACATTGCTGTGGCATCTTTCAGTGGGAAAGCCTCAACCCATTTGCTAAAGGCACAGATCACAACTAGGACATATTTATAATTTTGGCAATGTTCCATCTCAAAGAAATCAAAATGGATCACCTCAAAAGGCATGCAGGGGGGACCAAAACTGCCCTTCCGTGCCGTTGTTCCCTTCGCAATGTTATGTTGCAAGCATTTCATGCAACTCTGGACCAGACGTTCAGCTGTTTTCTGGATATAGTTTTATACCAGATTGGATCTAACTGTTGGCAAATCTTTTTGGCACATATGTGTGTTGCATCATGATGACCATAGCAGTTACATAGGCATTGGGAAGCATCCATCTTTGCTTCTCATTATCCACCCAACAACCCTCATCATCTTGACCCGCTGGACCCTCAGCCCACTGTTTGATTTCTTCTGGGGCCTGAATTTCTTTTATACAGCTAATCCCTTTGTCCATCATACAAGTATTAGTAGCCCATCTTGTTGGCTGGAGCACGTACATCTTTGAGTGCAAATCAATAGCAGTCTATTTGGCTATTCTGTTATCAAAAGTGCTCCCTTTTCCTACATTGTCCGTCACTTTCTGTGGGTGGCACACTTCATTATCGCTAGTTGCGTAGGAAGCGCAATTGCTGACAGCAACTGGATTATCAGCATGCCATGTTGAATTTTTGTTCCATGTGAGGTCAAGAATCCTCTCTCAGCACATAGTCGACCAAAATTATGAACCACCCCAAATGCGTACTGACTATCTGTATATATATATATATATATATATATATATATATATATATATTTACACTAAGCCCTTCAGAAATTTCACAAGCTCTGGATAGCGCAATAATCTCTGCGGCCTGCACAGAATTATGTGGAATTCATTTAGTCTCCGCAATAGTGCTTAACGTGGTGATTGCATAAGCAGCGGTGGAAGTACCATCTGGGAGTTTAAAACAGGAGCCATCACAAAATAGCTTCCCTTGCGGATTCTTTAAGGGTTTATCAATTAAATCAATTCTTTCCTTTGTTTCTTGTTCTGTAATAAAGAGGCAATCATGTGACATTTCATCACTGCAATCCTTCTCTTGTGGAGAAGGCAATAATTCAGCTGGATTCAATGAACAACATCTCTTAATTTGGATATGCGGTGCAAATAGAATCGGTTTGTATCTTGTTAATCGGGCTGATATGAGATGTTGCATCTGCGTTCTGTTTAATACAACGTCTACGGAGTGGGGTACCATCACGGTTAAAGAATGACCCTCACTTTTTTTTACGGTTGCAGCATCAGCAGCTACAGCTTTCAAACATCTGGTAAAGTGCATGCAACATGGTCTAACGTGGAGGAAAAATAGCAACACGGCCTATTCTTGCCCCCATGTTCCTGTGTCAAAACAGCCAAAGCACATCCATCACGTTCATTCACATTCAAAACAAAGCCTTTTTGGTAATTTGGTGTTCCCAAAACTGGTGCTGAACACAGCACAGCCTTAAGAAGATCAAAAGAGTTCTCGCAATCCATGTTCCACTGTAAAGGCAAAGAAATGTCCTTCTTTGTCAGTGCCAACATAGGTTTTATCAACAAAGAAAAATTCAGATCCACTATGAGGCCGTGCCTATTAAAGCTCCAACCTCTTTCTGTGTATTTGGAACAGACATATCAGAGATCCTTTGTATCTGTTCATGTGTCAGTCTTCTTCCCTCCTTCAACAGGAGATAGCCCAAATACGCGACCTCCTGTCAACAATGATGAAACGTCTACAACAAAGCCTTATGCCCATGCTCTGCTCAATGAATAAGCAGTAACACTGTGCCTTCTTTGCAAGCAGCTTCAGAATCAACAGCTAGAAGTAGATCATCAACATATTGCAACAACTTGCAAGTGGAAGGTAACTCAAGCATATCAAGCTGTTCCTTCAACGCTCTACTCTATATGCTTGGACTCTCAGTGTACCCTTGCGGCACACAAGTGTATCTGAATGAGTGTCCCCCTAGGTTGAAAGAACAAATACCTGCTATCAACATGCACAGGGATACTAAAGAAAGCGTTTTTCAAATACACAACACTCAAATGTGTAGCCGTGGCTGGAATCATAGTCAAAATTATGGTAACATGAGGCACAGTTGGAAACTGTGGAGCAACAATCATATTAATTGCGCGCCAATCAATAATAAAATGAAAAAGAATTACATTATCCCTTTCTTGCAAACTGGTAAAATCGGACTATTAAACACACTTCCTGCAATTTCCTCAAATACACCTTGGTGTACGAAATCAGAAATAATACTCTTCA
The DNA here is from genome assembly GCF_040938575.1 of Ambystoma mexicanum. Classification (NCBI taxonomy): domain Eukaryota; kingdom Metazoa; phylum Chordata; class Amphibia; order Caudata; family Ambystomatidae; genus Ambystoma; species Ambystoma mexicanum. The sequence continues at coordinate 223,401,754 of NC_090936.1, forward strand.
AGGCCTGTTCACCTTCAACTGAAATCTTATACTGCGGAATACGCAGCAATTTAATTCCTGTTTTCAGCACAATTTTAATCGGTTCCATTTGTAAAATTTCAACGTCATTATCATTAATTGCTCATAAACATGTCAGAACCTTATTCAATTCAGTTGGTAAAGGCATAGACAAAAATTTGTGGGAGTGAAGTTTGTTGGGGCTAAATCGTGAAGTACACTCCATCTGGAGAACAGAAAATCACAGCATTCAATTCCTTTAATAAATTCAATGCCAACAAATGTTCGCCACAATTTGTCGTCAATAGAAATGTACAAGAATCAGTGAATGGTCCCAGTGAAATTGATACCGGCAGAGAGACCGGACTTACCACTGGCGTACCAGCGAACCCTACAGAAATGTTGTTCTGCCCTGAAAGTGGAATATCTGGAACCTGTGAATGATCAATAGAACACTTCTGTGCTCCTGTATCTATCAAAAAGGAATGTTCCCTATTCCTCACCCTCATTTCAACACAGGGCCCTCTCTGATCGATGAGAATACGTATTGGTTCCTGACCCTGCTCCGGGCTGTCCTAACGGAACAGTATTTCGTCAGATCCAAAATCCTCCAAAAAAAATAGACATTCGAAGGATTATCAAAAATATTCCCACTAGTAACACTCTGTTGCTGAATATCTTGTAATGGTGTCTGTTGATTCTGTGCAAACTGACTTCTACCTGGAACCCCTATCCCAGGACAGCCTCTGGATCGTCTACCCATGGCACCATATGTGCTTTTGGATCGCTGTTTGAGGATCGGACGTTGTGCTCGCCAATGACCCTCCTGTCTACAATATGCACACTGGTTCATAAGTACAGGACCAGTTGTGTGCCACCCTGTGGTGTAAATCATCCTCTGAACTGTGTATTCCCAACTCTGGATCCTCTAGCTATTTACTGCAATAACACTCTAGTTTTCAGGTCTCCCTTCCTCTTTTCTACCTTCTTCTTCTCTGTATTAACCCTATTTTTATAGTACTGAGTCATGTGTAACACTTCAGATTGTGATTTCGCTTGCCATGCACTCTCAGAAGTCCTGATCTGTGATTGGATTTCAGGCAATAATCCACTCACAAACTTATCAACGAACAGCCGCTTTCCTGCTTAAGTCTTGACCACTAAAATCTGAGAAAATACTTGCTCAAATCTGTTAAAAAACTCAGTTGCACCCTCTGACTTCAATTGCATGCAAGCCGTAAGCGTTTATCCCATATGATTATTTTTCAGGAACCAGAGTTTTCAATTTAGTGACTATTCTATTTGGCAATATCAGTATCACTTGTGGCGGTTTCTCACTGGCATTGCTTTCCCCATCTACTTGTACTAAGGCATCCCATGTATCGCCCATCCCTGCCTGATCATCTACAGTTCTAATCTGCTTCCACAAATCAGCAGGAAGGATCACGTTAAACAACAAAACTATATCACCCAGCGTGAAAACTGATGAATGCAAAACAGATTCAATTTCTTTATAAAATCCTGTTGGATTCTTCCTAATATCTGGAATTGATTCTACGATCACCTGTAACAATTTCCTTTGCATTGCCAGAGCATACTGACTAAAGGTGTCAAGCACTTCAATGGGAGAAATTGAAACATCCAAAATCCGTCTCTTGTGCAAATGTGCATTTCTTGGAGGAAGAAATTGATTCTGCACATATGAAGCTTGCCGTTCAATACCATCCATTTCATCTTCCTGTAATGGATCTAGCTCCCTTTTAAACTCAAATACCTTCTCTACATGCTCACATACTTTCTCCGCAGTGCCCCTTGAGCGGACACAGACATTCAAATCCATCAACCCCTGTGTGACATTCATGTCCGTTAAATCACTCCGTATATCAACTAAATACGTTCCCATCCGTTCTCTCAAAATATTCTGTTCAGGAATACCCTCTTGGTCAGAAATCGCAACTAAAACAGCCAATTCATCGCCCTGTTCTATGTACTTTTTAGCCCAGGTATACAATTCTCTCTTTCTGCCTTTAGATACTGTGACAGGAGTCACTATTCTTGGATCATCTCCCATCGCTTCAACCACTACAGGTGGAGCAGAACCACCTGACAAAGAGTCAATAGATAGGGAATAGACAGAGGCAATACCGCTGGCGGTGCAGACGGAACTATGGGGACGGCAACTGTCAGCAAGGGTGCAGGTGCAGGAGGGGGAACAACAATGGGAGGAAGAGGAACAACAATGGGAAGAGGAGGAAAAACAACGGAAGGAGGAACCTAAGGAGGTAGTGCAGTTGAAACAGTTCTAAGTTCGTTCAATAATTTATTAAGTAACTCATCTGATTTATATAAATCCTGAGAGGGATATATCTTTTGCACATCTAGTTGAAAAGCCCTATCCTTACTTCTAAAGGATTCTGACTGTACCTGCTGATTATGCAACAATGCTTTCTCAGCATTTGTCATGTGTCTACGTGCATGCTTTGCTTCCTTCCTCCAATCTCTATCTGCATCAAATGCTGCAGGCCTAGCCTTTTTTCTCAACAATATAGATGCTAAATGCTCTAGGCGGGCAATTTCAAAACTACCATAGACTGGCCACCGAAGTTCGGAATCATGTAGTTCCTAGGCCATACTTACAATACATTAAATAAGCCGGTGACCCATCAGGTGGCGTCAGTTGGCCTTGTTTCAAAGATTGTCTCTCTCTGCGGAATATATCCTGAAGCAGGATGAAAATGTCCCAGGCATATCAAATCACTGTCTTTTCCTGGCATCGTTTGTATTTGCAAAAACAAAACTGCAACCAATATCAGGACTTCTAAGAATCGTGGCACAACTCACCTAATTTCAAATTTCAAAGGGGTCCGATCGGATTAGAAATCATTGTGGCTGGTGTTTTCACAAAACAGGCCTTGATACGGGGACCCTCATTGGTATGTCCTACTAAACGCTGCTCACCATCTAGGGCTCGGCCGTGCAGTACTGCAGAGGAATCCCGTCTCACTTTGCAGGGGCTCCTGTCACTCTCTGATCCCGGTCCGGCAGCCTCGTCTTCATCTAGTGATGTGACATCAATCCTGAGGGTCTCTATTCGGGCACCATCTGAAAGCTTAAAAGAATATTGAGGCTTAATACCACATAATAGAAATACGCCAGTTACAAGTACTAAGGTACAAGTACACTTTATTTTAACAGAACAACTCTCTTGCTCTCAACACCCTGCAATGTGTGCAAGCAGACACCGAGAGATGAGAGAGTGCTGGACATTTCAAAAACATGAATATTTATACAGTTTTCTCACAATCTCAGAAACATCGTCCAGCCCCTCTTCATGTAACACATTTACCTAGGGTACATAGCCTTTCCACAAAACTAATGCATGTTTAAACATCCTTGAATAGCCGGTTGTTTTCTGTTAAACACTTCATATGTTTTTCAAACATTGTACACAAAAGTAACAGTCCTTATTTCATTTACTTATATTTGTCTACCATGTGTTCTTAAGTTTAAAGTCAGCTTAGTTTCAAAGTGCGAAAACAAAGATTTCTGCAAAAGCACATGTTCAGCTATTCATCATTCTGTTTAGCTATTTGACTGGGGAAGACACTGTTGGTACAGATGGCATCTAAATTACTGACTAGCATGGCTCCTGTTTAGCTCCAAAGTGTCCTTAGTGCAAGACAAACAATCCACCTTAGCAGCTTCAGCATGCTTATCTACGTTGACACAGTACAAAGTTCATGTAGCTCTGCTGGAGCCAAAAACACAAATGCTAACATGGGACAGAAAGCAGGAGTTAATCAAAATGGCGGATAACTTAAAATGGCAGCGTAGTCAGCCTATTTCACGTGCATTCCAATGCGGTTTACAGTGCAAATGCGAATGTGCTAAGGACAATTTAATTTAATTTAATTTATTTACATTTATAAAGCGCTCACACAGCCCGCAGGCATCGAGGCGCTGTTACAGGAATTGTTAGTTTTTTCTTAGTTGTGCAATTGTGTTTTTTTTTTTTCTTTGTCTTAGTTACGTATTTATAACGCGCTTAAACACTCAGAGGTTTCTAAGCGCGGACCCGGGGATCGAACCTGTTGTAGCTTTGTGTCGTCTTGCTTCCAAGACGCGCACGCTGCCGCTGTGCTATCCTCCCGGGACAATGTTTACTATCAGATTGTATTCATGCAAAATATACTTTCACATGGTCTCACCTTAAAGAATTACCTTCCTTCTTTCCCTTAATTCTGCTCCTCCTTCATCTTGACCACTTATGCCCATGGCCATCGATGCATTACCTGACCTCTACCTATAGCATACTTCCCTAGTACCTCTCCATATAATACCTCTATGTGAAACAGTGGATGAGAAACTATAAATCTGACACTCTGTGGCAGTCGTTGGCCATATGCTGACAGTACATGGCTGTCGAACTGTACCCTACTCTAATTGCTTCTGACACACAGTATAAAAGCATGTTGTCCACTAACCCCTAACACTAACATTCTCATCTTCCATGCTCAAACACACCAAACGCATACCAACCAGATGGCCACTTGAACTCCCTCTATATATACATCAAAAAACAGAATAATAAATCTCTATAATCACCTTACAATTCAAAGTCCTGGCAAATGCATTATATGACCACCGGCATCCAAGGCTACTCTAGACACAAATGCCTCTATCCCTTCAACAAACAACACACCAGCAGCTTGACACGCAGCACTCCCAATAATATGCAGGCTTGAGCATTCACCAAACCTCCTCTCTGCCCAACACCCGTGGTAGCTGCTCCCTGCCCACCAGCTGAGCCTGACATCAGACATCTAAGCTAGATACCTCCTCACCAGAGATTCACTGTCGCAAGCCTCTACTGTAAAGCTTGACAAGCAAAGGTGGGAGAATGGCAGATGAATCATCATCAGGGAACTGCGCCCACAATATCTGCCATCATGGGGCCCTTGGGTGTTTGCTTATTACAGGATTAGGCAGGGTCGGACTGGACTAACTACCAGCAAACATCAAGATCTTCCACCTGGTACCCGCTCATCTCATTGTGGTTGTTTATATTGCATATGGTGAGCATCTGTTTAGCTGCACTTTTCACCACTAATTTAAGGTGATGGATTCAGGAACATTTAAAAAAAATGGGTAGTGGGAGCATAGGGGGAGGAGTGGTGTTGTGAGAGTGAGAAACGGGGGGTTATCCCCTTAAAACAATGCAGCAAAAAACGAAGCACAATTGACTGGGTAATGAGAAGAACAGATCCGATCCCGGTACAGCCTAGGTGAGGATACTGGAAGATATCTGTACTGCTTAATCATGAAAATTATCTGACGGTGGAGCACAGAACTGCTCAAACCACAATGCCACTAGCCCAGCTGTTAGCCAGGGTTTGGATAATTCCATGATTGCTTGTGTACTTTACATTAGCACCCAGCATGGGGTACCAGTCAATCAGGTGGCTAGAAACATGGGCTGGAACCTACAATCTCAGCCCACGTTCCAAGCCGCCTACCGGCTGGTTCCCAAAGATGCCATCTTCCCCCCACCCTCTGTTCCCTTATTTCATGTATTTTTTTCTTTTTTTTTTACAATTTTCAAACCCCCTCTTCCACCCACTTCCCTATTTAGTGGGACAACGCATGCCGCCAATGCAGCTTCCCAGCTTACGTATGGAGCCCCACTTTCCCTTTCCATTGCGGCCATCTTAGCACAGTATTTTCAGTCATTGAACGGGATGCCTTGCGCATCCCGTTCAATGACTGAAAATACAATTTTTTAGCACACCAGGGTTACCGGTTTGGTAACCCAGGTGCTAATGGCATTAAGTCCACATTCCAAGGGCTGGAACAAGGTAATGGCCCAGAGCCCTCCATAATGGCCTACGCCCAACCATTGGAACGGGGGATTACTGCCACAGTATTGCATGACTACTCAGGCCCTTGCCTATCCAGGCACAATACAAAACAGATGCAGTGCAATTCCGGGAGGCATATTCAAAGAACAGACTCAAGACTTACACTTCACAAATTGAGAGGGCGCTAATGTGTTAAGCCAAGGTCATGGTAATGTCTCTATACCCTTCAAACAGTGTATCCCACAATGCCATTAATGCCTTTAAGGGCCTTTAACTTTCCAAGCCTCCTTACGTGCATGAAGAGATTTAGGGCCTCTTTACCCGGTAGACGGAGGACCAAGGTGCTATTAGCACCTTGGTCCATGCCGGTAAAATACCGGCACCACCTTGGTGGAAAGGGGAATTACCGCCCCATTCCAAGGATGGCGGGGCGGTAATTCCCTCTTCCCCCATTGCCCTTCCCCATTCCCATTTTTGCCCCATAGGGCTCTATGGGAATGGGGAAGGCGCTAATTACGGTGCCACAAATTGCGGTACCGTAATTAGCACCCTGGTCCCTTTGCGGGTTGGTTTTTAACGCCTGCTAAACAGCAGGCATTAAAGTACCTACCCGCAAAGGGACCTCGTAGTAAGGCAGTAAGGGTTTACCGGTACCGGTGCCCTTACCGGTACCGGTAAACCCTTACCGATGTGCATGTAATGTGGCCCTTAATCTGTAATGCCTTTTCTCCCCTAAGGCCCTGGTCATTCCTGTGAATGTCTAGTTAACAGTGTATCCACAATGCCATTAATGCCTTCAATGGCCTTTAATTTCCCATGCCTCCTTACCATGCCCGTTCATGAAGAGGTTTAATCTCTAATGCCTTTTCTCCCCTAAGGCCATGGTCATTCCTGTGAATGCCTAGTTAACGGTGTATGCCACAATGCCATTAATGCCTTCAAGGGCCTTTAATTTTCCATGCCTCCTTACCGTGCCCGTGCATGAAGAGATTTAATCTCCAATGCCTTTTCTCCCCTAAGGCCCTTGTCATTCCTGTGAATGCCTAGTTAACAGTGTATCCCACAATGCCATTAATGCCTTCAAGGGCCTTTAATGTTCCATGCCTCCCTACCATGCCCGTGCATGAAGAGATTTAATCTCTAATGCCTTTTCTCCCCTAAGGCCCTTGTCATTCCTGTGAATGCTTAGATAAAGCACTGTTATGCCAGTAATGCCTATTGTGTCTGCTCCATGCTTCCCTGTTTTGTTCCTTTCTTACCTTGCTTATGCCTTAATTCATGCATGTATACTTTAGGTATGACTTTGCACGTGCCTTCAATTCATTTCAATCCTCCCATGCCTATATCCTCCTTGACTATTGATACCCTCCATTCTTTAAGCCCCATATATATTCAAGGCCCCGTGCTTTTAAGAGCTCCATGCTTCTTATAACATCAACAACCTTTCTGTTATTCATGCCTCACATCCGTGGTATGTATTCTCTAATCTCCCCTTACATGCTGCTAATGTTTCTCGCACCCTTATTCCGCCAAAGCCTTGCATGGCTTCAATGACTTTTGTTCCATCCTTATCCTGTTTATGCCTTTGTGACTCGTTCTTCAGGTATGACTTCCATGATTTGCTCATGTTTTCCATTCATTTAAATCCTTTTTTACCAATGAGTGGGAGGAGGGGATCCCAGAATCGCCCCCCCCATCCATTCCGAGTCAATGCACACTTCCTGGTTGCATTCTTCCACGGCTGCTTTGGGCACAGGGTCCCGGCCACAGGGCACCCGTGCTAGAGTGCCACCAGAGAACTGTAGCCCTTGAAGCCAGCCCAGATTAAAACCCATTAGCACCCATTTTGTGTGCCCACCAACTCCATTTTGTTTTCTCATAATGGCAGGCCAGCCATGAAACTAGAATGCAGGCCTGCAGCTCTCCCCTTCAGATGCGCACAGTGAGCAAGCTACTCCTCCCACCTCCCCCCCTCTGTCATCCCTGCAGCTGTCCGGTTCTCATGGGAGACTAGCCGCGCAAATGAAACAAACTTTGCACTGTCTTCCGTCTTACATTACTGACTCAGCCGTGGCCCAGCTCAAGGCCTGGCAGCAAAGAGTCATTGGGCCTCATTACGACCCTGGCGGAGTGGGTTTACGCCAGCGTTATTCGCGGCGGACCCGTCCGCCCTACTACGAGATTCCGTAGCGCCATGGAGCGTTTTCCGCCTGGTTTTTCCGGGCGGAGAAATCCATGGCGCTACGGGACCTTGTCGTTAATTACGCCACCGTATTTTGAGGTGGCGTAATTAACGCCTTCCCCACTCCCATTATACCCTATGGGGCAAAAATGGGAATGGGGAAGGGTAAAATGGGGGATGGGGATTTACCGCCCCGCCAAGGTCGGAATGGGGCGGAAAATCCGCCAACCCCCATGGCGCTATCGGCAGCTTTCCGCCGTGCTCCAAGGTGCATTTTGCACCGCGATTTCCGCCAGGGTCGTAATGAGGGCCATTGATCTCTATAAACCTGCCCCACCATGCAGACCCAGGCCATAAAGAATACCACCCCCATATCCTTTGAACATGTTTGAACAACTAAGAATGACCCTCGAGTATGTACTGTATATTTGCGTTTCAATATGAGAAAGTAGAAGTGCCTTTCTTCACTCAGTTAGAATGGGTTGTTCATGAACCATTTTCATTTTTATGTTAAGTATTGGAAGGATTGTAGTAATTCACAGCATACCAGCATGTTGCACGAAATATGTATAATCGGATCATTGGTGGTAGATCCCATTTATATAAGTGTGAAGTATATTAAAGTGTAGTATGAGGCTTAATAGAAATAGAGTGTAATAAGACAATGTACAACGTAACACGTTATTGCACATGCCAGCACAAAGCTACCTCGGTTTGAGCACAATGTAAATATATGCACAGCATTATGTAAAAGCAACCTAGCAGTCATATGCCATAACCAGTGTGACCCCACTATGATAACATGTGTTAAGGCCTGCATGAAAAGAATCTAGTAATGGACTGTTACATATAGTATGGAAAATAACATATACACACACGAGTTATCATTGTGAGTTTTTCTAACGGTGAGGGCATCTAGCCATGTAAAGATGATAATGCGTTTTAGACAATCATAATTGCAATGTAATAATGATGTACAAAAGCCTTTATGCAAAGAACGCCTCAGGAGACCCCGTCCCCTCATGCAACGCAGGACTGCACCTTTAAGGTGCCTCAACTCCTCCCCCCACCCCTCATGATGCCAGAACAGATAAGGAGATACTTAATAATGTTGATACAACTTGCCTCTAACCTCCACAGCAAGAATTATGACCATTTTGGTATGAGCCTTTTTGTGACCCATCCTTTCAATGTGTAATATAGCCCTTAAATTTAGTGCCCTCTTTGTTGTGTACCAGAAGGACATTCCTGACTTCACACTAATCTCAAAGCCTTCTCCCCGTAAACGGTATATCTTGTATTATACGAACACACTGTTAAGCTGCCCATTAATAGATCTAACATTGAGCTTAAGAACTGCACTATGACCTATGCCCAATGATAGTTAACCTGAATTTGAGAAATGTTTTTCTTTGGTGTTAAGATGCACAAGTCTTAGAATCCGCCGGACAAGATAGAGTGCAGTATTGGATGAATGGGACTGTGTGGCCACAAGGGCAAATGTCAAGCGTTTATCAATATGTAACAACATGAAAGTTGCCTGACACCGCATGCCAAACTGATGAGCACAGCTGACCGATTGACCTGAACAGTATCATCACAGCACAACGTGAATCCGCACCAATCACAGCACGCTGACCCTATAGCACCCATAGGTGCCTGTCCCTAGTGACCAATCCCAACCCTTCATGTGCCCCATAGCCCTCCCCTCTCCTGGGTAATGCAAAAGCTGTGTAAAAATGATGTGTAACATGTTTTCCGCAGAGTGCTTTCGGCGTGAGCAGAGTAGATTTTGCTTACCCTATTTTAGATAAAAGATTTTTGATTTCACACAGACTTGGTCCTGGTCTCATTCCCTTCGGGGGGTGTACTATTTGACTCTAATTGAGAGAATTGAGTCATTTTTGGGGACTTCTCACTTTCATTGGTGACCCCGACGCAGTAGCGTTCTTTTTGTTCCTTTTGGCATGAGACGTCCCTGTCACGACCCGGGGTGCGCCCTCTCAAGAGCTACCTGCCAACAGTAACCAGTACACCTAGACGTGCACACGCAGTAGGGCGAGAGGGTATGTGATCCCCCTTTACAAAACCCACCGTACCACTTGCCGGAGCCGGCGTGGTCTTTGAGTGTGGGGCGGCGCCCTGACCAATTGGGTCCGGAGGGTCTCGGATCAAGACGGACAAGTGATTATCAGGTGCGGGTGATCTCAAAAGTTGGGTGGGAGTCAGATTAGGAGGTTTTGAGAAATAGGGAATCAATAAGGGTCAGATAAAAAGGGAGGTTATAAGCCCTAAGGGGGAAGGTTTGGGTCTGTTATGTATTTCACTCTATTCTTTTTCTATCGCATGTGGCCATTAGCGCAGTGACGGGAAAATAAGATGCAAAGAGGATAAGGGGATCCTACATCCGTTGGGGGTTAGAAGGCGGCGCCGCATAGTACTATCTTGACTAGTACAGGATATATATGGAGAAATAAGTTGAAAACGTAGGGGTCTCAGAGGACTTGGAGTAGTATTTAGAACTGCTTTTTTCCTACTTTTCCTTTTCTTCTCCTCCATTCTCGCTTGAGTATAGAAAGGGTGTTGGGAGAGAATTCCTTAAAGGTGTTGGATAATTAGGGGAATATAAAGAGAATAAGGGCATTAAGGGGAGGTAGAGTTTATGTCGTCTTTTATGTTTTCTGTGTTATTTGTTGCATGTGCTATGTTTTATGTTCTAAGGTGTTGTTTTATGTAAAAGCACTGTTCCCTGTTGGTGAATATTAATGAAAATGTTTTAAAATTGTGTTGAAGGAAATTCGTATATTGACATGGTGTATGAGTAACAAAGTGTGAACAAACTATTTTAATAAGTGTTTTAAAATATAGTGAGCAGGTTACAAAGGAAGTGTAAGGTTAACAGAAGATTTTCATTGTTTTGAGTATATACCTAGAACCCGATAAAATGGGTGCAGAAACACCTCTGGCCCATATCTGTAAAACACTGCCAGGGTATGCAGAGAAGATTATTAAGTATCATGACCAGTGGGTCAGAGAATTGAAAGGGGAGGGTCTACCCCAAGTGTGGCCCCAGGGAGGGTCCTTTGATAAGGCTCTGTTAGACATGGTTGCCACATATATACCCCCTACTGACTAAGCCAGTTCCCGCAGAGGGGTATAGTGACCCCATATATGTAGCACAGTCCCCTTCACCATCTGCACCTAAGCCAACTGCCACAGTACCCCCACCATATGACAGTCAAGGAATAACCGGCCAGGTGAGTACCCCCACACTAGATATCGATTCACACAAGACCTAGATACAGGATTGACATTGGCCCGAACAGAGTTGTCCCATCTAAGAGGCATGTGTGAGCAAGGGGGGCCACCGACCCCCAGGGCAGGGCGGGGTATGATGCCCCAACCTAGTGACGGGGCGGAGGAAGATGGGTGGAAAAAGGGAGAGATACTATTTCGAATAAATGACTCCCCCACAAGAATAATATAAATAACTACGGCTGGTAGCGAATGCGAGGCAGAAGAGGGTGGGATGACATCTGATTGTGAGGAAGAATACTGCTGTGATTTAGAAGAGCAGGAAGAGGAGGAAAGAAGGTTGGGGACAATTATAGGTGGGACATCTTTAGGAGAAGGGTTGTCCCCCATGGAAGAATGGATAGGGAGACTAAGGAATATAACAGGGCGCATAGCGGTGCTAGGGAAAAAATTGAAAAAGGTGAGTACTGGAAAGGGGGGAAAAACCTAAAACTATCACTCATCCACAGGGGGGGCGGGAAGGCCAAATTACATACCCTGAGCTCAAATAGATAAGGCTAACCTTTTGAAACAGTTGCCACCACTATCTGGAAGCACTAGTAAATGGATATATGCGTTTCAAAAACACACAGAAGGTGTACCCTTAGCAGTGGGGGATGTTAAAAGCTTGCTGGTATCTGCAGTTGGAGATCAGGCAAACAGGGTTTGGGTGAAGGCAGGCTTCCCAGGAATATCATTGGATTGTGATGGGCATGATGGGGCCTCATTTAACACAGTGCGAGCAAGAGTATGGGATGCGCTCCGAGAAACACTTCCAGATACACCAGACTTACAGTCAGTGATGCAATGTACCATGGGAGATGACGAAGATGCGATGTCTTTTATTCTCCGGGTGCAGGACATGTGGAGAACAGAAACGGGCATGGCCTGGGACCAATCCATCTCCCTGTTTTATTTCACTATAAAAAGAGGGCTAATGAAGTAAGTACAGAAGGCCTTAGACAAAATAGCCCGGATAGAAGCCAAGGGGTGGCTAGAGATAGAGATTCAAGCATAATTGTACACCATTGTAAAAGGATCAAAGAGAAGGAGAAAGAGATAGCTCAGCGGCGGCTGGCAGACGATGCCAAATTAGTTCAAAGTAAACTTTCAAAGGTCAGTGCAGTAGTAGCAACCAGCACAGCAGAAAGGGATCGAGAGGAAGGAGAAGAACAGATGGGGATACCAATGCGAATGGCAGCAAATTGGGCAGGTAACAACCAGGACTCATGGCCAGGGGAACACCAGTACGAGAGCCAGCAGTGGCCAGTGAGAGGCAGACGGGGAGGTAGAGGAGGATTCGGAGTGTCACGGGGAGGGGGTTTCGGATATGGAGGGCCCCGAGCAGGAGGGGTACAAGGCAATGTTGGAACTGCGGACATTTCATGAGGCAATGCCGGAGAAGGCTTGCCAATACATACCGAGTGAACAACAGTATGGACAGCCTCATCCAGGAAGCCCATTTGCCCTACCAATGGGAGGGAACAGGAGGGAAGACCAATCTGACCCTAGGCATGTGAATGAGCACCAGCAGGCCCCACAGCATGCAACACAGCACGTCCCACAACATCCTCAGTGTCATAAACGCATGGCCCGAGCCGCGGAAACGCATATGCTACCACAACAAACAGAGCTCCCACACATTTCAGGGGGGCAGCGGTGGTGTCCGGTAATGTTTTTGACACAGATGAACTACCAAGATACTCAGCATAGGACAGCCCACAGAGAGCACTTGCGTGTCCAGTACTGTCGACTACCCTTAACGCAGCAAAGGAACCACTGGTAGGGGCAGCAATAGGAAACAAACAGTTCATTTATATGGTGGATTCAGGAATGGAAAAATTGTGTCTAAAAGAAGGCGGATTTCCGCTTTCTAATCGAACTTTGGAAATGCAGGGGTTCTCTGGGGGCAGTGGTCGAGGTTCCGTACACTGAAGAATTAGAGCTAACAGTGGGTGGTAAAACAGTACGCGCTCCCTTACTGTATTACGAAGATTCAACCATTAATTTGTTGGGAAGGTTCCTTCTCAGTAAACTCAACATGACCATATCTTTTACAGACAGATGAATAGTGTGCTCTACACCAGGAATATGCGCTGTACGTGCCATGTTAGTAATACACACTCAAGCAAACTTCCCACAAACACGCGGCATACCAGTGGATCCAGACATGTCATACAAGGGCTGAGAATATTAGCGAAAGTAGTGCCAGAGTTAAGTAGAAAGGAATGGAGAGTGCCCTCAGAGTTTATTTTATGCCCGATCACAGAGCCAGAAATAGTGCCAGGATCAGTAGTGTCTCTATACATACATGCAGTGCAGGTGCCACCAAGGAGGATAGCAGTAATTGCTATGGACATGCAGGGGTGCTAGTGGAGAACGGTGCTGTGCATCGGCATGAATATGGCCCTGCAGGATTTAACAGTTGAGAAGCTTTTTACTGACTCAGTTGAGCATGGAGAAATAGTGATGGAAATAGCAATCCCCTGTGATATAATGATTTAAAAAAGGGAAGTGCCACTACCGCTCGTAGCGGTTGTTAAAGCCCTGCTAGCATATTTCGAGGAAGACATGTCCCGAGTACCAGACAAGTTGTAGACCACAGACCCACACGATGTAGGGCTACTACACGAAGTAACACCCGTAAAGATAAAACTCAAACCCGGGGCCATTTTACGCAAGGTGAAACAATACCCCATATCTAGGGAGGCAGAAGACGGAATAAAGGACACAATATATGCACTAATGATACAGGGAATAATAGTGCCATCCAATTCGCCCTGCAACACATGCATTTACCCGATCAAGAAAGCGCAGGAAGGGGCATGGAAGATGATACAGGACCGATGCCCCCTTAATGACGTCCCTCTTGTCCCAAATCCGGCCTCAATACTATGTAGCATCCTAACACAGGCTACACACTTCACTGTGGTGGACTTGAAAAATGCATTCTTTTCAATTCCGCTGGACCCAGACTCTTGGTACCTAATGGCATTCACATTGGGATGGAAAAGATATGAACACTGCAGACTACCCCAAGGATTTTGTGAGAGCCCCAGTATTTTTAACATAATGTTGCATGAGGACCTTGGGAACATACACACAACCAGTACCATAATTCAGTACGTAGATGTTTTGTTGGTCTGCGGTAAAGATGAGAGAGAGAGAGAGTGCAGGGAAGACTCTATCATCCCGCTGACCCTGTTGGCACAAAAAAGGTCTAAGGTAGACAAACAGAAATTGCAGTATTGTCTAATAGAGGTCTTATACTTGGGCCAGCTAATATCAAAAGATCGCAAAAGAATAACACCTGACAGAGCAGCTAAAAGAAGTAAAGGAACCTACTACAGTAAAGGAAATGCAGATGTTTCTCAGTAGGTGTATTTACTGCTGAGCCTGGATACTAGATTATACAGCATACACAAGGCCCTTATTGCAGGCACTTAAGGAAGCACAATGAGAAAATTCTTGGCTACAGTGGACCCCAGAAATGCACACAGCTTTTGAAACACTCAAAGAATTGATATCAACAGTTCCAGTTTTAGCGACACCTGATTATGATTGCAAGTTCTACCTGTTCTTGCACTGTAATGGAACAATCATGACAGAGGACATTGCAAGGACATAAACCTCTGGCATTCTACAGTGGCACACTAGATGCAGTGATGCAAGGACACTTTGCTTGCAAACAGGCTCTGACAGCCGCCACATTCGCCATTGAGAAGAGCTCTACAATCGTGATGGGATGCTCCATCACATTATTCATTACACGGACGGCAGTAAGGGTTAACGGTCACCGTTAATGGCAACGGTGACCGTTAACCCTTACCGCCGTACTACGAGGTCCCTTTGCGGGTTGGAGGAATTAACGCCTGCTTCTTGCAGGCGTTAAGTACCAACCCGCTAAGGGACCTCGGAGCTAATTACGGCACCGCAAAATTGCGGTGCCGTAATTAGCGCCTTCCCCATTCCCATAGAGCCCTATGGGGCAGAAATGGGAATGGGGAAGGGCAATGGCGGAAGGGGGATTTACCGCCCCTCCAACCTTGGAATAGGGCGGTAAATCCCCTTTCCGCCAAGGCGGTGCCGGTAATTTACCGGCATGGTCCAGGGTGCTAATAGCACCCTGGATTACCGCCTTCTGTGTAATGAGGCCCTTTAGAACACTCCCTATTTGCAATATTGGAAAGATCAAAAAGCACGCTTACCACACAGAGAGCAACAGCATACGAACTAATTATATCCAGTGCAAACATTCACATTGTGCGGTGCAAGAGTGTAAACCCAGCCACATATAATACAGAAGCATGCACAGTAGAGTACATGGAGCAACGTGATTGTGCTACATACAAGGGAGAGGATGGTGACACCCCCACAGCCCATGAGAATGCACTCACAGAGGGAGAAATATATTTTGTAGATGGTCCAGCGTCAATAGATTATGACACAGGAGAGAGACATGTAGGGGCAGCAGTGGTCCGAGTGGAGGACGGGGAATTCGAAGTGATACTGCAAAAAAGATTACCACCTCACTTCTCAGCCCAAGCAGCAGAACTAGTAGTGCTCATAGAAGCATTACATACAGCAAAAGGGTGTGCAGTAATGATCTACATAGACTCTGCCTACATGACAACAACTGTACATGGAGGATTAGCAAGATGGGGAAGGAGGGGATTTCGAAGAGCAGATGGGTCCCCAGTTCAACATGCAAATTTGCTAGGAGAATTAATTTATGCACTAAAAGAACCTACAGGCTGTTGTGAAATGCAAGGCTCATACATGGGGTGATGACGTCATCTCATTGGGAAACGCGACAGCAGACGCTGCCACCAGGGAAGCATCTTATTTACAAAAGAGCCCAACAGGTGAGTACATAGTACAAAAGGTAGTTGAGGAAGACCACCCAAATGGTTTCAATTCATTGCTAATTTCACAGATTATTGAACTTCAGCAAGATGCAACAGTTGAGGAAAAAGAGATCTGGGTAAAAAGAGGGTGTAGCCATTCATCCACTGACCTTTAATGGAGACAAAACAATACTAGTAAGGTGGTAATGCCTGTAAAATTACCGGAGGTAGCATTCCAACAACTGCACTTTCCCGCCCACAATGCAAAACAACACATTATCGCAGACATACAGGAGGATTGGTTTGCCCCAGGGTTACAAGAGCACATTACAAGGCTAATAGTAGGGTGCATCACGTGCAAAACATATAACTCTGGAATGACATTACGAACATTGAGAGGGACACTGCCAAAACCAGAAGGGCCATTCAGGGAACTGCATATAGACTATGCAGACATGGGGAGAGTTGCAGTGGGTCCCTATATTTGATCATGGTGGTTTTCCCCTTTTCACGGTGGGTGGAGGCAGGACCCTGTGCCCACCCAGATGCACAATGTGGCACCAAAGTTTTAGTGAGGGAAGTTTTCCCCCGCTGGGGCATGTGTGATGTCATTCGGTCCGACAATGGGACACATTTTGTAAATGACATGTTCAAACACATAACAGCAATGCTAGGTATAACTCACAAGCTTTGCACAATTTATCATCCGCAATCAAATGGAGTTGTGGAAAAAATGAACGGACTACTCAAAAACAGATTGTAAAAACTGTGCCATACACTAAAAAAGAATTGGGTCTACTGCCTACCTTTGGCCCTGTTCGAAAGGAGAAATCAGCTCAGTAAGGACCACCACCTGTCACCCCATGAGATCGTAACAGGTAGGATAATGTACACAGCTCACTCTCTTTTGCGCAGACAATCAGACGCACACAGAAGTGCTACAATATTGAGAGAAGAATTTCATGAGTATCTGAGACACCTCATGAGAGCAGCGTGAGCCATAGCAATACAAATCACACCCCCTTCCACACACAGTATGGCCACAGATATGACCACACCAGCCACAGATATCCCAAACTGCCAGCTGATGAAAGGTGACATGGTATATGTAAGGAGTTTTGTGCGCCGATGGAACGGGCCTAGGTTCCATGGCCCCTACAAGGTAATATACTGTACGTCCACTGCAGTGAAAGTGCAGGGCCTACGTTATTGGGTACACCTAACAGACGTCCGAAAAGCTCAGAGGAGCACAGATTGTGTAGATGAGGAAGAGAGTGTGAGCAAACATAATACACAGAGGTAGTTAAATAGTGAGAAAAGAATTACATAAACACTCAACCATGGAAAGAAGGAAATGTGTGACTTCAAAGAAATTTTCTGAGAAAGAAATGTAAATATAAAAGTGTATAGAGGTTAACTATTGATTATTAACTATGAAAAAGATAGCTATGTATATAAAATATTCAGTGATATATTGACATGTCCCTATTGTGTGGTCCCAGTATTTACTTTCTCTTCTGTTTTTTTGTTTTCTTTTCTTTTCTCCTACCTCTTTCTCAAGCCCCACACGCATAATGCCGCCTTCACCAACTCCAAGTGTAACACGTAGGATGGTAGAGATACAGAAAACATAAGTTGTAAATAAACATCGTGAAAATATGAATGTATATACTTATCAAGCGCTTATATTTTGTTCATTAGGAACTACAAGGGCTATGGAGGAGGCCCCAGCGACAACCAACAATAGAGTAGATAGAAATAGAAGATGAACAAATGCTTATCCAAGTTATTCGTATGAATGTGTGTGGTTTGTATGCGCAGTGATATTTTTTTCAACATTGTTCGGCCTGGTGCTGTCCTGGGCTATCACCTTCATTTCAATTGACATGAACAAGAGGGTGGTGGGATAAAATCAATCAAACAAGGCAGCCACCTGATATGGGATGGCTTCAGGTTAATTTGGGCACACGGACAGCACAAGAATGAATCGAATAGCAATAATAGCATTAATGATGAGATTACACCTACCACCTCAGACACCCACCACTTCATTGATTCTGATTTTAGTGTTTATTCAATGAATGACCGAACGCCCTCTGAATTCACGTGGGTGCAGAACCACCCATATCCAATCACAATGTCAATTGCACAAGCCTCACCACCGGATAGTGTAGATACCAGAAAGGAGGACAGTCCTAACAAACACATGGCCAACCATAATCTTAGACTGTACACAGAATGGGAGGAAAAAGAGAATGACAAGATGCCCCTAGAGAATAAGGGGGGCGGTCACAGAAGAAGGAAGAGGGGAACACAACAAGAAAAATGGGAGGAGCGTTATAACTTTGGTCTTGACACAGTAGAGGATCCCCAACACCCACATCAAACAAACAAATGGTATGCTGACATGAGCAACATGCCAAAGAAACAACAAATGAAAGTTGTTACGTGTGCTCACTTATACCCCATGCCTCAGGTACTCCTAAGGTATTGTTGCCACAAGAAATTCTGTTTGCAGAGGCACAGCGCCTCCTACATCTCGCACTATGCAGAATCATAAACACGTTTCAAGCACACACTGTTTCGTTCGTAGTTCTACAGAATGAGCAAACATGCTACTCCAGACTGCAAGGGGTGATCTGTGTAAAGGAGCTTTTTTTGGTAATAAAAGGAACATTACATTCGGACAATAAGTGTCAGAACGAAGAGATACTATGCAGAGCAGAAGCATTGCGAGGACTGAAAAAAATCATCACGGGTACAGAGAACATGCGCTCCCATATGGACTAAGCACGTAGCAAAACTCACATGGATTTCAGCACTCGAGAAGCCCTTCAAGTTACAAAAAGACATTCCATATGAACTGTGTTTCCTTAGAGAAGGGAAAAACAATATGGGAGAAAACAAGAACTGCAGCAAAACTCTCATAATACCCGACATGAAGAAAGGGACAGTTGCAATGATGAATACATACTGGGTTTGCGGCAACCTGGCGTACTTGCACCTCCGGCAATCATGGAGGGGCACATGCTCCCTGGAATTGCTGCATTTTGCCTTGATGGTGATCCCAGAAAGTCATATCCAAGGAGAAAAAACACCAATGGTGGCACCGAACGAACTGCCCCCAATGCCGACTGAAGAAGTTCCTGTGTATGTCCTAGCAGAGGAAAGCCTGCAGAGCACGGTGCAGAGGAAGAAAAGGTTATCAAACTATATCTCCACCAAATCTTCAGAACTTTTGGCACAGATTCCCGATCGATTCCGGTTGTCCAGCTCTGTGGAGACATTCATTGCATCTCTTGTTCCAAGCATCCAGGCAAGAGCAAATGCAAAATGGCTTCAAATTACCAGATGGGAGCTGATCCAACTGGCCAACGACACAGAAGAAGAGTTCAACATCATCAAAGTGGAACTCAGAGCTCTACGACTAATGACCATGCAGAACAGGTATGTGCTAGACCTGTTAACAGCAATGGATGGAGATGTTTGCCGAAAAATCGGGAGCGCATGTTGCACATTTGTGCCTTCTGCAGACGTGGACAACGGCTTCCTTTCCCATGTCATAGCGGCAGTACATGACCTTGGAGAATGTATGAAGGACGAAGGGGGAGCACAGCCCAGCACCTGGCTTGACAATATTTTTTCATGGGTACCTTCATGTCTTGGAATGACAGTCAAACTACTAATACCAGTCATCATTTTTCTGCTCCTCATTTTTTGTGTGTGCCAATTAGGTCTCAGGTGCTGCGCTGATGCAGTACCTAACAGAGTGTTAATGATGGTGACAATGGGCCGTGCAAATGGAGTTGCCCAAATAAACCACAAAGCAGAAGTGCAAACAGTAAAGGCATCAGAGCCAAAATATAGAATGACCGCCATATACAATACAGGGTACATAGTAGATAATTTGCATCATATGACCATGAAGGAACCAAGGGAATGGCTATGGTATAAGGAAGTGTGGGCAGATCTGGAGGGAGATGGAGGTTGTATTTATATGACTTGCACCCCGAATGAGTAAGCTAGAAGGGGGGAAAGCATGGATGCCAATAAAGGGAACTCCCGCATGGGATGAAGCAGTGTCTGAGGAAGAAGAACATAAGAGATTGGGGGAATTAGAGTATTCATTACTTAATTAACAAAAAGGGGGAATGAGTGGGAGGAGGGGGTCCCAGAATCGCCCCATCCATTCTGAGTCAATGCACAATTCCTGGTTGTATTCTTCCACAGCTGCTTTGGGCACACGGCCCCGGCCACAGGGCACCCATGCGGGAGTGCCACCAGAGAACTTTAGCCCTTGAAGCCAGCCCAGACTAAAACCCATTAACACTCCATTTTGTGTGCCCGCCAACTCCATTTTGTTTTCTCTAATAGCAGGCTAGTCATGAAACTAGAACGCAGGCCTGTAGCTCTCCCCTTGAGATGCACACAGCGAGCAAGCTACTCCCCCCTCCTCCTGCCCTCTGTCATCCCTGCAGCCATCCGGTTCTCATGGGAGACTGGCCACACAAATGAAACAAACTTCGCACTGTATCTTCTGTCTTCCGTCTTACCTCACTGACCCAACCGTGGTCCGGCTTAAGGCCTGGCAGCAAAGAGTCATTCATCTCTATCAAACTGCCCCCACCATGCAGACTCAGGCCATAAAGAATACCACCCCCATATCCTTTGAAAATGTTTGAACAACTAAGAATGACCCTCTAGTAGGTACTGATTATTTGTGTTTCAATATGAGAAAGTAGAAGTGCCTTTCTTCACTCAATTAGAATGGGTTGTTCATGAACCATTTTCATTTTTATGTGAAGCATTGGAAGGATTGTAGTAATTCACAGCATACCAGCATGTTGCATGAAATATGAATAATCAGAGCATTGGCGGTAGATCCCATTTATATAAGTGTGAAATATATTAAAGTGTAGTGTGAGGCTTAATAGAAATAGAGTGTAATAACACAATGTACAACGTAACACGTTATTGCACATGCCAGCACAAAGCTACCTCGGTTTGAGCACAATGTAAATATATGCACAGCATTATGTAAAAGCAACCTAGCAGTCATATGCCATAACCAGTGTGACCCCACTATGATAACATGTGTTAAGGCCTCCATGAAAAGAATCTAGAAATGGACTGTTACATATAGTATGGAATAGAACATATGCACGCACGAGTTATCATTGTGAGTTTTTATAACGATGAAGGCACCTAGCCATATAAAGATGATAATGCGTTTTAGACAATCATAATTGCAGTGCAATAATGATGTACAAAAAGAATGTCTCAGGAGACCCTGTCCCCTCATGCAATGCAGGACTGCACCTTGAAGGTGCCTCAGCTCTTGCCCCACCCCTCATGATGCCAGAACAGATAAGGAGATACTTAATAATGATGTTTATACAACTTGCCTCTAATCTCCACAGCAAGACTTATGACCATTGTGGTATGTGCCTTTTTGTGGCCCATCCTTTCAATGTGTAATATAGCCCTTATATCTAGTGCCCTGGTTGTTGTGTACCAGATGGACTTTCCTGACCACACAGTAATCTCAAAGCCTTGGCCCCGTAAACGGTATATCTTGCATTATACTAACACACTATTAAGCTGCCCATTAATAGATCTAACACTGAGCTTACTTACATGAATTTCATGCCTTCCACCCACACAATGGGCCTCATTACGACTGAGCCGGAACGGGTTAACGGGCTCCGCTAAAGGAGGTGGACCCGTTAAACCCCGTTCTGCCTCATTACAAGCTCCCCTTGCGGGACCCGGTAAGTAACGCCTGGTCAAACCAGGCGTCCTTACTGGGTCACGCGAGGGGAAGAGGGAGCAAACAACGGGCCGCTCGTAAACGGCCCGTTTTTTGCTCCCTCTCCCATTCCCATTGAGCCCTAAGAGGGCTCAATGGGAATGGGGAAGGTCCGGGCCCAGGTTCCGGGAGGGAGGAATTACCGGGCCCTCCGAACTCGGAATGGCCCAGTAATTCCCCATTCAGGGAACCCAGACCCGGACCCGATTTTGCGGCCAAAGTCGTAATGAGGCCCAATGTCTTCTTATAATACAATGCATTTAAGTCTGCAATGTATGTATGCATAAAATGCAATTTGTTAGTTACGTCTAGAAAATATGGTAACAATGTTGCTGCTTGTGTTTGCTTGGCTTGCAGTGGATGTACCTTGACATAGGCCTCCTACCATCATCCAGGACTCATGTATTCCCTTCAACCAATGTACTATATTGCCTCCCACGGGTTATAGCTCCTACTTGGAGAAGTCAGAGAGGCCAGAGGAGCAGATGAGCGGCAGTGCTCTAGGAAGCAGTCATTGCACAGGTGATCAGGACCTTACAGGTGCCTTAATAGTGGCCTGGGGAATGATAACCCTTGAGAAGGAAGAGGTGGGCCTGGTACCACACTGCTAGATGGATTAAAAAGGTTGAGCGGGGCACAATGTCCATGTGAAGCCAATAAGTGGCAAAGAAGCGGTTACGGTAACTAC
The DNA here is from genome assembly GCF_040938575.1 of Ambystoma mexicanum. Classification (NCBI taxonomy): domain Eukaryota; kingdom Metazoa; phylum Chordata; class Amphibia; order Caudata; family Ambystomatidae; genus Ambystoma; species Ambystoma mexicanum. The sequence continues at coordinate 223,424,429 of NC_090936.1, forward strand.
ACCCGTGGAACTATGAATTTCAGCCAAAACAGGTCTCGGTGCTATATCCCTGTGAATGTATGTGGACCCAAGAAGTGCCTTGGGTCTATATCCCTTAGACTGTTAAGACTAGACAACTTGGGGAAGACTGGTATCCCCACCAGAAATAGAAAGAGGACACTTAACAATGTAAGCCATCCTTTTACCTTCTATATGCGACTATTGCAAGATGGATATTCTGTTTTATTGTATAGGCACCCTTAGACTCCATCAGTGTGTATCTCATCCTCATCAATGTGTTAATAAATGAAGGTTGAAACAAACACCCTTGGTGTCTATCCACCACAGCATGCATCCAGACATAGCAACTGACCTAGTCAACCCACACACCACCCTGCAACCATGAACCTTGATTTCTGTAGCTCCCGTATCCCATCAGACCATAGTCACGGGAATGTTCTCCAGGATGCTGCTTTGTTACAGAAATTGACCATGTAGTATCGTGTTGATGCCTGTGTAAGCCAAGGTAACACTTGTGGAAATGGGTTATCAGTCCGCAATGTATGTATGGAATTTCATCTGTTATAAAATGTCCAACCACCACCTTCTTGAAATCCCCTATGAATATAAGTCAGCACTCTGAGACAGCCACAAGTACTAACGGGCCAGATGCCTGTATTAAAAATGGCTGGTATCAGTGAAGCGTTCACTAGCCATTCTAGCCTTGATTTAGCCATGCCCATATTTACTCAACCATGTCATCAAGAAATGTTAGACTGCTCCCCATGTCTTGATCCTTATAATGCTGATCATTATACCCAACTTGCTCTGTATGCTCAGCATGCTCAATACGATGAACAAAATGTATAAAGAACCACACCTGGTTTGGGAAATCATTGCTGGAACCTTCTGTAAAGTCGCTCCCAATAATCCACACCAACTAAAATAAGGGAGCAAACCACGATGCAGGAGGAAACCTTCTCTATTGATACATTCCGCCGGGGGAAGGTCCACTGATGTACTCAGTTACGTTATGGTTGCTCAGGGGTCATAAACTAAACACATTACATCATCATACTCATTAAAAAAAACAATGTTTAAAAGCTACTATTGGCTGTTAAAATAAAGTCACATATATGTTCTGTACATTTCTCCTTTCCATTGGGCAATCATTGGGCCTCATGACAGGTCTGGTAGTAACCGCGCTGGTGCTACCGGCACATACTACATGGTCCCTCCTGTTTTTGCTCTTAATTTATTCAAACTTCTAATGTGAACTGCTTCCACCATTAGAGGCGCTGCCTGTGTATCTTGCAGATGTGGTAATGGCAATGTTACTGTGTGCACCTGGTGATGGAAAGTATATATTTCTGTCTGCTAGCAACAAACTAACTCTATTGTTGCTTATCTAAACTGTAAGCATGGGGACGACCTATTCGTGCAGTTTCAGCTATCCTCCCTTTTCTTCCCCCAACCTTGGCACTTTCAGTCTGAACACAATCATGGACCAACACTAATCTCTATTAAGCTATGTAAACTACAATTATGTGCTTTTTAACTATGTGCTGTGCAGGCCTTGCAAAGGGAAACAATTGTGTTTCTCCTGCCATTTATGATGTTGCTATATGTGAACCCTCCCTAGCTTTGCGTAGCACCATTCACTGCGTTCCCTCTGTGTGTATTCAGCAACCTAGCCCTCCGTATAATGTGGCAAACTAGCTCCCTGCAGTGTGGCAAACAAACTCTATCCTGCTTGTGTTACATTTTACATAGCGGTGGTACATACAAAATGGCACCTTAATCTAGCGTTCTTATTCTATATGTACGCCTTCGCTTGGGAACAGGAGGGGCCTGGCCTTGTAAGTCGCTGCTGTTATCTGCCCCATCCCTTTTGCATGGGTAAAAGGGACATTTTGAATGCTATTAGTACAAGGGGAAAATTGCTTAAGGGACAACATGTATTCTTTGAACGCTGATTTTCATTAAGTCAATGTTCACCCTCGAGCTTATTCTCCACCCTATTCACACCCAATATTGTCTTGGTGCATAAATGCATTGGATAAATATATTTCTTGCATTAAGGCAATTTTTTCTCCACTTACAATTTCCTGCACATTTTCACTTGCACCAGAGAAAAGTTTCTGTAATGAGATCCTGTTTACACATTGCCATGTCCAAAGAAATCAGCTCATGCACTGTTTCCCCCCTCCTCTCTAGACAGAACACACCCACACACTACATGTTCTCAGAAACTAAACAAAGTGAATTACAGATAGTGAAATATATTAAATGGAATTATATGTTTTGACTATCATAAACAATAGTGGCATCAAATGCACACAATCTCATCGGCCAGGTTCACCAATATGTGTACTGTTGTGGTGTAGAGGGATTTGTGTGTTATTGCTTATGGAACTGATCATATGTGGGTTTTTTGCGTGCCCTGTTGTTGGATGGTTTAGCACCAGCAGAAACTATCCATGGACCTGTTGGGGTTGTGTGTAAATACTGTGAGCCAAGTGGTAGGGATGTGTGTAGTGCTGCTTACTCCCTCTAAAACAAATCTGCAAAGGAACACCAGGGTGTAGTAGCATCCTCTTTCCCAGCTATTCTCCTGCTACACACATTTTCCGTACATAATGGTGAGGAGTATAATTGTACAGACTGTGGATTTTTGTGGGGGACATTGTTGTGTCCAGGGCAGCATTGCTTCTGCAGCGTGCATCTGCAGTGCAGCAGGCTGTTCACTCAGTGCAGTTCCCTCTGCGGCATTGGGTTTTGTGGTCAGTGATTGATGCCTTTGGCTCATCCTAGGGAATTCTGATGCCTAACAGCTGGTAGGGAATCAGCTCCTGTGATCACCCATGCAGATCATTTTGTTCAGTGAATCATGTACAGGGCAGCCTCACATATCCTACAACACCCTTCGGGCCTGATTTGCAAAAATGTTTTCAATTTGAATGTCCCATTTTAAAACCTGTTTAACTCATTATTTGTTTGGTGTGGTTGTTCTGAGAAATAATAGTGTGTCCTCCTGCAGACAGACAACATCTGCTATTTGCACCAATTTGTATTATCTCATGTGTCACAATTATGAGTCCTGACTGTTACTCATGTCCTAAAACGTGTGGACAGATTTGCTTCATGCCATTATCATGGGGGCCTATCATCTAGTCCTTTTGATGGCTCCATCTCCTCTGTATTGCCTTCTATTCATCTCTGTTTCCTCTGCCATCATGTCTTCCATTCTCATCATCTGTGACAAATGGACCATTGGTGTCACAATCAAGACTGGAAAATGATGCAAACGCAGTCTGACATTTGACACCAAAGTGGCATGTTGTACATGTGTCTGAGTCCTCTGAATAGCATTGATCACCATTTCCACAGGGACTTAAACTCAGGAGTGGGTAGAGCCAGGAACTTTCCCCAGGAATGGACAATCGTCATGCTGTAAGATTTTCATTTGCAGGATGTGCTATCCAGATGTTTATTCTATCGGTCCAGCTTCCAGAGATTAGTGCCTGCTGAATGGGACCGGCAAATATTTGATCACATCCTGCTGGCACTGGTCAATGCACATCCGGTTTCCTGATGAACAGAAGTGACATGTTCGCAGGAGGTGGTCAGACATCTCGATATGCATTGGCCATCAGCACCCACATGGGTGGAGGGCTGGTGTCTACACTCTTCCAAGGTTCATTCTGGCTGTGCATTGCAATTGTAACACATATTCCACGTGTCCAGCTTTCCTCTGGTGGTGTAAAAGTAAAACCAATATGGGCTTACTAATGACCTGCATGAGATGTCCCATTCTGGACACATCAATGTAGAAAGAGGTCTGAACAACTCCTTTGTACACTGTTCTTTCACCTGTGCTTTGCATGTGGCATGGCTGCAATAAAATGATATATGGGATACACAGTATATATTCCAAACATCCCAGCAACTCAAAACCATATAGTCCAAGCTCTTAAATTAGGACTGGGTTACATTTTCATTGTAATCCTGTAACTAACCAGAAAAAAAGCATGCATTACTCAATCAGACCATTTGTTAACAGAGTATAACTGGAATATCATCCATTAATCATGTATTCATCAGAAGTTGATCTGAGGTACGCCAGGATAATTTTTAATATTTAGAAGCCTAATTTTGTTTTTGTAATGATAAACACAGCTCTATGATCATGCCAATGTTCACACATCTGCCTTTTGAAGGTGGTGTATGAGGCAAGCACTGTGGGTTTTTAAAATAAGTATGTGTGGACTTTTATCCCATTTTACTCCAAGATGGCTGAAACATTGTGTCATTTTACAACTGTGCGCACTGACCGCTGACATATTGAATGACAGCCCTGTTTTCAGTCGATGGCTTTCTCCCGGAAGGAGGAAGGAGGTTAAATTATCATGTGAGAAATATATGAAATGAAAGTATACTTGAGAAGTTTGTGTGAACAAATATGACCGTCCTCAAAATCCTTCAGGTAACCCTTAGTTCTTTGAAAAATACATCTAAAATGGTTTGAAACCTGAAATGACATGTAACATGAATACAAGGGTTTGCAACACAGTAATTTGTACTATATTTATAGGAATGAATCTACCACCATGAGAGGTGACATAGACAATGCACCATTTTATTTCAAATATGAATTGACTGGATTTTCACTTAACCCAATCTAGGTAACCCTTTTTAAATTAGATGAAAACATATGTCAAGATATACCAATGTATGTTTCCAATGTTATGCTCCCTTTTCCTGTTTTTCAAAGAGGCAACAGAAAAACCAGCATTGCGAAAATACATTTTTTTTAAATTTAAGAGCATTTTTCAATTAACTGATGAAGCCTCATTCGTAAATAGTTTATGAGACATAGGAGCAAGTGGTACACCACTTTGGCTGAAACATAGTCAACATGTTTTTGCGATATTGTGTTTAAAATTCCAACACTTGTAAGGGGCATTTTTGTGGAGATAAAATTGAGGGGATCTTAGCATTCTTGAAGAGCTGGCATATCTTTCTATATACTCATGGTTAAAATGTTATTACCAATAGCCAACACTGGGCATCATTACGACTTTGCGGGTAAAAAAAGAAAACTACCGGCATGCCTGTGTTACCATGTTCGTGTAGCACTGCTGCCGGAATATACGGTAGATTCCGAGACAGCTTGCACATGCATTCCGGCATGCCGGAAACGATAGCACCAGCCTGCCTGCAATGGCCCCAAAACCCCCAATACTGGCACCGTCCCTGCCGCAAACACTGTCTCCAGCACAAAGGACGCCGTCACCGCGCCGGAACAGGAAATGCACCGGCGGCCATCATTAAAACACAATCCATTGCAATCCTCATTCTACAGGACTGCTTCTCAAAAAAGGAGCACATACCCACATAGAGGAACATGTCTGCTAGGCAAGCTGCCATCTGTCGCTGCAAACCCCGGTTCAGGGAACAGGAACTTAACATGCTGGCAGAGACCCTTGTGGAGCATGCTGATGAAGTGTTCTGCGCTGATCTGCAGCACCAAGCCCAACTTCGTAAAAAGGCCATTTCGGAGGATGTGGCCTGCAAAGTCTTTGCAGTGGGGACAACACCCAGGACCGTCTCAGACTGTAGGAAGAGGTGGGATGACCTACATCTCTGTGTCCGCAACCTCCTTGCCGCAGAGCGCAGCCAGGACCTGACCACAGGAGATGGAGTACCATCCCCCATAAAACCGCAGGCGTGGGAGGAGACGTGCAGCACTGTTAGGAAGTAACCCACCCGACGTCCACTTTGATATTTGTACCTGCGTTGCCTTATCCAAAATGGCCGTCGCTGATTGGCTCCAAAGCGAGGCAGCATCAGGTTGCTAGGCAACCACCACGCTCCATTGGCCAATCCGCATCACCCGCAGGTGGAAGCCGGCTGCGGGGGAAGGCCAGGAGTAAGGGCCTTTGCGCGTCCTGTTCGGCGATGTGAGCCTCGGCAACCCTCTCTGCACCGTATACTCTCTTCCGGATTTCCTACTCCCATATATGCAATTCGCCTTACGGCGTGATCTACAATTCCAAAGGTTCTGACTCTGTGCATATTTCATATCTATGCTATCAGAAGCCACAGCAGCGTCTCATAGCAGTTGACCTGCCAAAGCAGGTCTATGACCGCTACATAGACCGACTACGTACGTTCACCATCACAGGACCTCCACTGGCGTGGCACCGGCGAGCTCAACCACTGGACAATATGTATTCTGTTATTCCTACAGTCTGCGTGTAAACTACCCATACCTAAAGCACATGCTTTGTTCTAACCTGCTACAATCACGGCAATTGTATTTCACTTTGTCTTTAAATATTGGTCGCACTGTACTTTTCAGTTCATGACACCTCCACCATCATCCGTTACCGAATGACTAGTTTTCCTTGCTCATAATCCGAAATTGCTTAAATACATGTCCGATGCTCACTAGTGTGTGCATACTCTTAACGCTTATGTCACAATCATCACTGATTGCATATTTTATTTTTCTCCTAAAGGTGCACTCTCATTTATAGCCTTACCATTTTTATTGTGTCCTACTGAGTGTCACCAGCAGGATGTCCCCGTTTAAGTAACATGGATACCTCACAGAGCCACAGTGCACTCTTGACATGCCTGACTATATCATCCAGCCTCCCACTCTCATGCCACATTGCCCCATCGAAATTCATGCAACCCTGCCTTCAAGCATATCATCTCTACCCACAAAGACTACCCACACCAGTATTCAACAGGGAACACTATGACCATCAACCCAATCTAGCACCATCACCAGCTATAACTGGGAAGCCTTATGCTACCAATCTACTAAGTGATGCTAATTCCCAAATTCCTCAACAGCCTACACCACTCCCTACACCTTGCCTTTACACGTCCTGTCCCTTAAAGCTGAGGAATCAAAGATTGGGTTACAGATCCTGTCGCCAACATCGCTCCTGGACTAACAAACACAGCACTTTAGCAACCACTCCCTCCAACATAACAATCTTGCCACCCATTAAACCTACCAACAATCAAAAGTTACTAACGCAAAAATGTTAGCAGCCCTGCCACCAAAGCCGGCCTCATCAATGCGAGATCACTCCAAGCCCATGTATTAGACATAGCTGACCTCATGACCTCCCATGACCTAGACTTTATCGCCATTATGGAAACATGGTTGAACCCAGCTTCAGGCCCCTCACTTGCCCTCGCCATACCTGATAATACGATCAGTCCGTGACACCAGCACCTCCAAGGGATGAGGCATAGCTTTTATTTACAAAACGTTGCTAGATCTAAGAATGACCAACAAACAACCACTAACGTCCGCAGAACTCTTATCGATTAAGCTATCCACATCCACCACAACTACCATCACTATTCATCTGTTATACCGTCCTCCAGGCCCAACTACCACATTTGATAACGACATCTCTCATTTGCTATCTAGCAGCACAAAAAGTAACTCTCAAGCCATCATCCTGGGAGACTTTAACTTAGGCTTCCAAGACCCAAAAGATACTAAAGCTTGTGCCCTCAAGGACACTATAACTGAACTAGGGTTCACACATCGGATAACCAGTTCTACTACCCACAATAAAGAAAGAACGTTAGACTGGCTAGCAGATATCAATTGCAACATCAATATACAGTCCAATATTCCTTGTGCTAGGACGGACCATCGTCTTATCATGTTCACTACCAACGAGGTAGCACGGCTGACCTTACAAACCCTGGCACCTGCCACGATGACCAGAAGCAAACGTAATCTCACTCTAGAGAACCTCTTACCATTACTACAACCTATCACTCACCCCGTCAAAATGTAAACACACCCGACTGTACTAGTTGACCTATACAATGAAACCATCCTGAAGGCTATTGACACCATAGCGCCCATTAAACTTCAGAAACCCAAACCGCACGCTCATCTCAATAAGTAGTACACCCCCCATCTTAAGTCTCTTAGGAAATTGAAAAGATCGGCTGAATCCTCATGGAAAAGCACCCCTACATAAGCCAATAGAGACATCTTTACAGCAGCCTCATTCAATTATAAGGCAACTATTATCCAAGCGAAAAAAGATAATTTCAATGATTGCATAACCAAATCTAACTCTAGCTCAAAGGAATTATTCAATATCCTGAAAGAATTGGAATCACCTGCTCCTGCCCCTGACACCTGTACCAAAGACACCCTATTGTGTACTAACATAGAGAATTCTCTACAAGACAAAATCACTATGTTATAGGGGTGTCACGGTATTCGTTTTATGACGGTACGATAACCTTCTTGCCAAATGACGGTATATCATGGTTATCGCGGTATAGCAGGTGGAGTTAACTGATCTTAACAAATATTTTCTAAAAGGTCATAAATTGACAGATTTATCATCACAAACAAAACCAGGCACCCAGGGCCAGAATTGGGCTTTTCAACATACTTTCCACTGAAATGCCTTGCTTCCACCAAACACAAACACAAGTGTGGAGAGGAGGGTGGAGGCCTGCTGCAACTGGCAAAGCAAACTGAAAAGCTTTTCTTAAGTGGTCATTTAGGCTTTTTGCTTCCCCACTGGCTACTGGTGAAGATGAACATGTTGCCATCTTGATAACCTGCATGCCACAGATCAATGGAGGCTGATGGTAGTATACGCTTGTGCACATACACACACACACACACACACACGCACTTTCTTTTTACGTTACAGCCTTTAGTTTACTTGCGGGCCAAAAGGTGTTCAGTAATCACTGACATGTTACCCTTTGGTATGGCAGCAGGGAATACCCACAGAGATGAGTGAATTTCGCAGTGTGACTTATTATATGTAAATTCAATGATAGAAATAGGGAAATCCCCCATTGCCATATGTTTAGAGAACATTATCCATTATAAATATATAAACACCAAAGCCGCCACCCCAAAGTAAACCCTTTTCCTTCTTGGCACTGTATCTATTCTTCCTATTGCTAACATATTGATTTTGTGTAAGGCACGTGTGGTTTATGGAATGGCATTAAAAACTGCTCCAACTGAAACTACTTGGCAGACGGCACATCCAACAGTGCAAAACCAAGACTGTGCAGCAATTGCTTACTGCAGCCTTTCCAAATCAGATTGAAAAGCACACTTAACGGTATGAACGGTATAACTGTATAAATAATGTGACGGTTATTATTTTTCAATTAAGTGGTTCACGGTATCTTTAACGGTATACCGTTATACCGTTACATCCCTACTATGTTATTAGACAAAATTGAATTGTAGAAAAAGTTCATCTGTGATATAGACAACGCTCAAAACCCGGCACCTCCACCTAAAGAGAACCGCCCAAATTACATTTTAAGCCTTTCTCCATCATAGAGGTTGAGATCATAATACGGAAAATTAAACCTTCTAACTGTCAGGGAGACTCATGCCCTGCTTCGCTTATCAAGGATGTGGCCAATGTACTGGCCGCGTTCATCACATCTTTCAATAATGCCTCATTTCAATCAAGCACTGTACCCAATAATTTGAAAGATGCCTGGGCACTCCCATTATTTAAAAAAAAAAAACCTCCTTAGATCCTAATAACTCATCAAATTATAGGCCCATCACAACAGTGCCTTTTTTGCTAAAAATATTGGCCTATTTACAGATCCAGCAGTATCTGGAAATTAACAACCTGCTAGGATTGAGACAATCAGGCTTTAGACCAAGACATGGGACAGAGACAGCGCTCATTGACTTGAAGACACAAATCCAGATGTTAAAAGACAAGGGCAAATCAGCCTTAGTCCTATTACTCGACCTTTCAGCTGCATTTGACTTGGTGAACCACAAAATCTTATGCAAATACATGTCATCTGCTGCGCACCTCTAGGACCAAGCAAACTCTTGGAGATAATCATTCCTTAGTAACAGATCTTTGAGGGTCTTTGCACCTACAGCTTCAGCCTTAGCAACACCAGCGACCTTTGGGGTTCCACAAGGATCTTGTGTCTCCTCGACTCTCTACAATGTGTTCACCAAGCCTCTTTTTGACATACTGGATTATCTGGGAGTCACGTATACCAATTATGCTGATGACACCCAGATACTCATTCCAATTACTGATGATCACACTGTAGACAGTAAGGTATGGCGTTCTTTCATCGTCAGGCATTTGAAAGCCTGCAGTTTAACCGTTTTGCCAGTTCATCACATTTTTGGGGGAGGTGGTGGGAAAGGGTAGATAAGTGGTTGGGCATAGATAAAAATAGGTGCAGGAGAGAGGGGGATTGGGAGGGGACCCCACCCCAAAAAAAAAAAAAAAACTCGATAAACTGTCAAACGCGTTTAAATTGCAGGCTTTGAAATGCCTGACGATGAAATGACATGGAAGCCACAGTAAAACCCTGAATGACATCTACAGTATCATATAAACCTGGATGGCCAAGCATGGTCTTTGTCTTAATGACGAAAAGACGGAACTGCTCCTCCTAGGATCATCAGCTAGTTTGAACAAGTTAGGCACCCCATTCTCCTCTTACACTATTGATGGCAACATTATTAAAGTAGCCAATGACATGAAAACCTTAGGGATTTAAATTGACTACACTCTAACCCTAAGTAGACAAACTAATGCTTTAGCATCGTCTACGGCTTACACCTGCAAGCTCATTGCAGCTTGTCGACCTTACTTAACGACAACAAACTGCATCTCAGTATCGAGAGCACTAGTACTATAAAAGCTTTATTATTGCAATGCGCTTTACGTGGGTACCTCCCAACAAAACCTCAACAAAATGCAAGTTATGCAAAATAACACTATCAGAGCCGCCTGCAACATTCTGAGAAAACAACATATAACGGCATCCAGACAATCCATAAAGTGGCTCAACATAAAACAAAGAATAGATTTCAAAACACTCTCATTCACCCACAAGTGCCTACATAACCAAGCGCCTGCCTATTTATCTAACTCCTTCTCACGTCACTCTTCAGCAAGACCCATTAGAACTGCTCAGTTGCACTGTGTGACTATCCCACGCTTTAATCAACAAAGCGCTGGGGGGGGTAGCTTCACAGTCCATTGCTGCTAAAAAATTGAATAATCTGCTTGTAGCAATAAGAGAGGAATTATCCTTCTCCCTATTTTGAGCTAAGACTCAATGCTGGCTCTTTGAACAGGACCCCAGCCCACATGGTCAATAACCGCTGACACCCCATCTCTCTTTAAACTTAACTCATTATTCAGTACTACGACCTGTGTACATACACCACTTTTGCCTTGTGTCCTTTTTGTAATATTTAATGTATGATAATTAGTAATACTTGCCTATGTCTTTTGTACATTCCTGTCTGCCCATGTACATTTTTTTATTGTAATTATTGTAAATGCTTCCAGTTGGTTAATATGCCTGCATAATTGTGTACCGTGAGTTATTCCTGTATATACTTGCCTATGTAACCTGTAAGTCTAGTGCCCAGATGCCTCAGGGCTTGGCTGCGCTCTACAAATAAATAAATACAAATACAAATACATGGAGAGCATAGAGGGAGTTGGAGATGCAGAGACGGGAGTAGCCACATCCGATGATGCCAGTGAGTGTCCGTAACCGTCACATCACACACCTTGTAGCCCCATTGACAATGGTAATGTCCAAAGGCCAAGTAAGTGGCACCAGATCCCTGCTGCCATACCACCCACCGACAACCTTCTACACACAAGTATAATGTACCTGGCTGCAAGACAAGAAACAAACCCCACTGACACACCCCACATGTCCCCTATATTGGCCACACAACTACCATCTGCATGCACACAGACACACAGCACCCAGACCATGTCCAACAGATGCTGTCACTGCCGTGCCACCACTTGGCCAAAGCCACCTCATGCCAAGATGCACATACAAATGACACCAGTCGCACACTTGTCACACCCACCATGCCCCTTCCCGCAGAGTCAACATCAATGCAGCAACGTCCACAAATGAAACATTTCAGTATCACAACAAAACTCTACATGTCACACAGCCCCTGTGGCATTCCCACAACACCCAAACCACTAAACACCAGTACCCCAGGAAACATCCACTGCACACTCCATGGCCGCACCACAAACATGCTCCCACACTGCATCCCTCACATTAATGCGAGCACCATGCCATTCCGTCCACCATGTCCATGACAATGCACATGACTCTGATTGTACTAGCATTGATGCCTGTCAGATGGATCCACACCCATAACTGATGCCCTGCCTCACTGTCCCCCAAAAGGCACATCACCTGATAGTGAAGGGGAACATGCCACCATAGCCAGTTTCACTGGGGCACGTCGGCACTGCAGCAAATCCACCCCGGTAGCCAGGAGCCAAGCACATCCACTGCAAGACCGGAGCGTGCCACAACATCTTCGGCCCAGCCCCCCCGCCAGCATGAAAGACATGCTGCGCAGCAGCCCCAGCATCCACCAACACCTGCTGCCAAGCAGCCACGGCAGCAAACACCTGCTGCCAAGCAGCCATAGCAGTAAACAACACCTGCTGCCAAGCAGCCCCAGCAGCAAACACCTGCTGCCAAGCAGCCCTGGCAGCAAACACCTGCTGCCAAGCAGCCCCGTCAGGAAACAACACCTGCTGCCAAGCATGCCCAAAAGCATGAATAACATGTGTCCCTGGACCACAGCCTGCAGGAAGAGCCTGTTTCCCCAGCCTGCAGGAAGAGCCAGTTTCCCCGCAACCCAGCCTGCAGGATGTACCAGCTACACCAACCCAAGGGACTGGAGCACATAGCACTGTGGAGGCCAGTGTGCACGGCACACAGAGCGAAGGCGGCCATGATGATGAGGCAGTGTTCACTCCCCGACACCCTCACAGCCCACCTCCCATGCCACTACCTGGTATCTGGCACATTCGAGACATTGAGAGCTGCCTCACCCGGATGGAGGAAAGGCAGCAGGCAATGCACACCTTGATCACGCAGTACCTAACTGAGGCACAACTGACACGGCAGACCATGCAGGACAGCACGTGTAACACTGGAAGAATGCTGGGCCGAGCCACGGAGGGCGTGTACCACCTGGCGAGGTGTGTGCGGGAGGGAAATGGAGTGATGTATTCCATGGCCGAGTCGATGAAACTGTTGGTGACTGCTATAGCCAAAAAACAGCACTTCACTACCCCAATCAGGCCATCCTCCAGCACAACACGACCAGTTCCATGCAAAGTAGCCCTGTGCATCGGTCACAGTGACTCAATCGTCCGACAGAGGCTCACCCCCATCCTCCAAAAAGGGGGCATAAATAGGCAACTTACTAGTGCATGTGAGGAGGTGGGAAGGGGTTGTTGGTGTATTGGGGAGGGCGTAGTGGGGGAGGTGGTAGTGGGGAGGGGGTAATGGGTGTGGAGGTAGTTTGTAATGGGTTGTTGGGGTAGTGGGGGAGGGGTAGGTGGGGGAGGTGGTAGTGAGGGAGGGAGTAATGGGGGAGGGGGTAGTGTGTAAGGGGTTGTTGGGGTACTGGAGGAGGGAGTATTAGGGGAGGGGGTGTGGGGTAATTGAAATGGGATAGTAGTGTTGGGCAAAATAATACACATCTATACGTAGCTCATCCACAAGCAATACTCCTGGTGTTTAGAAAAAAACATGACTGGACATTGCTTATTCAGTATGTGTCAATGTAATCATGACCAGTGTCCAGTGCACAGTGTGACCCATGTCCAGTGCTGTGTCTTTAACACTCCATCAGAAGTAGTGGTCAATTAATTCTTCCTGTGTGGCATGCCCATCATTGCCATCGTGGCCTGGAGGATTTCCTACATCTTCTTCATCCTCATCCTCATCCTCATCCTCTCGTGGCATCATGTCCATGTCAGGGGGCAGGGGGCGAGGGGGGCGTTGCGCCGTATGCACACGTTGTGTAGCATGGCACATACCAGCACAATTTTGCCCACATTCTGTGGTCCGTAAATGAGGGCTCCCCCAGACCTGCTGAGGCAGCGGAACCGGACATTCAACAGGCCAAATATCTGCTCGATGATGCAGCGAGTGCGTACATGTTTGTTTGTTTATATAGTAATGCGCACCAAACCCTCAGGTAGTTTGGCGGAGCTGTTACAAGAATATTTGAAACTTAGTTACAACATGCAGGTCATTACATGAATCATAAAACAGTTCAATACATACAATTTTGGTAGGGGATACACAGTACCAGATGGGTGCATTGATAAGGACAATAGTTGTATACACATATAATCGCACAGATTTGTACAAAGGTCAGACACAGGTGTGTAGGCAGATTCTTAAATATCGTTAGGTCGCAGCCAGTTCAGCAAGCTGCGTCTAAAGCTAGTGTATGGCTGTTCCGCTCTAATGGCGACAGGGAGGGCATTCCAGGAGAGAGCGGCTTTGACTGGGAAACTAGTTCCACCAGCCTTGGAGAGTCTGAATCGAGGAACGTCTAGGCAGAGGTACTTGGAGGATCTAGTGTGGTGGAATGGGGTTTTTCTAGTCAGTCTTGCAGAGAGGTAGGGAGGAGCAGCATTATCGAGGCATTTGAAGGTGAGGGATGCCATTTTGAGTAGTATCCTGTCGTGGATTTTGAGCCAATGCTGGTCTCTTCTAAAATTGGAAATATGCTCTCTACGAGGTATGTTCAAGGCTGCTCTCAGAGCATTATTTTGTAATATTTGCATTTTATTGATAATATTTTTGTTAGCGCCTGCATATAAGGTACACGGTTGTAGGCCTCTTCGTGCCTGTTGTGTGGTTGCCTGATGGGGTTCATGAGCCAGCCCATCAGGGGAAAGCCGGCATCACCTGCATGCGAGCGACAGGAAAGGTACTTGTGATTTATTTGGTCATTCCATGTTAGCATTGGCTCTACAGTGTACTTTTGGAAATGCAAATGAGCACAGGGATTCATAACTGTACATTGCATGTCTCATTGTCTATGAACCCGTTAAGTGAACTTAGGGCTGATCCATGGGTGGGGGCAGGGTGGGTGCAGTTGCTGTCACATTGGCCATTACAATGTTTTTTTTTTTTTTTAATAAAACATTTTTTATTGTTTTACATTCTTATCAACACAACCAAAAAAAAAAAAAAAAACCTGTGTGGACTAGCATGTCCTTTCCAACTTCCATCATTGACAGATCAGTTATCAATCACCCATGACATTACCCCGGGTCTGCAGTACGATTAAACCATATCCCCCTCGCTACATACAACAGGATCCTACAGGATCTAAGGTCCATCTTCTTCCCACCTCCCCCATATCTTATCCGCCTTGGTAGGGCAGCCTCTGGCGGTATATACCCTGTGCTCAATGCTTGCACAAATGTTCATGTCCGTCACCCATTGTTCCATCGTTGGGGACTCCGGGGCTCCCCATTTTTGCGCTATATTGCGCTTCATCAGTCCCGCTGCTGTGTTCAAGAGCAATTTGCCCCATTTGTTAAGTGCAGTCTCATCCGGGGCCCCCAGGATGAGAATTTTGGGGTCCAGAGGTATATGGCACGCCAAAACATTGCTAAGTACAGTACAGCATTGATTCCAGAAGGTGCGGATTCGGGGGCATGCCCAGAGGATGTGAAAGAAGGTCCCCTCTTCTTCTCCGCATCGGAGACAGTTCGGACTCGAGGCCCTCTCCCACCTATACAATATCGTCCTGGGGTAATAGACCCTGTGCAGGATCTTTAATTGAACCAACCGAAGCCTTGAAGAAATAGCCACCTCTCTTGGGTGCATTAGTACTTGGATCCAGTCTTCTGGGTCTATCACCCCTACATCCACCTCCCATTTGGCTTTCAGGGTTGTGAGTTCTGGCGTGGCAAAGGATGTAATAGCATTATATAGGATGGAGGTGCATTTGGTGGGGATGAAAGCTGGCAATATATTGCGTTCTATTGGTGTGTATTCCGGGACATTGGTGCCTGCAGGTATGTGGATTCTTAGAGCGTGGGCCAGTTGTACATAGTGGTATCGTTCGGTGCCCGGGAGTTGGAATTTCTGCTGGATGATTTCAAACGAGGCTATATCCCCCTCCTCAAGAACATCCCCGACCCGCAGAATCCCTGCCCCTACCCATCGGGGCCATGGTTGGATTTTCTTTATCTCGGGCAGGTTACAGTTTCTCCAAAGGGGTTGTGCCACAGACACGGTATGTTCCCACCCAACGAATCTGTGCGCCTGCCTCCAGACCGCAACAATATGAGTTGTGGTAGTTGGTGGAAGGGGTCTCCGAAGAGTTTGGTATAGCAGTTCCCATGGGTCTGTATCATGCATGGCCGCAATTTCAGCCTTGACGTGGGGGAGTTCCCTATCTCCATGAAGCAAGTCGTTAACCACTGCTAACTGTGCAGCCCAATAATAGGTTTGTAAGCGTGGAGCTCCTATCCCCCCCTCCCAGATCGATCTTTGGAGCGTGGTCAGCGCTATCCTCGGCTGGCCTCCCCCCCATATTAGTTCCCGGAAGAGGGATTCAACCCGCTTAAAGTCGGAGTCTGGGATCTTCAATGGGGCATTCTGTAAGACATAGAGAAACCTTGGGAGAGTCATCATCTTAAATAGTGCGGCTCTTCCCATGGACGTAAGAGGGAGAAGCTTCCAGTGTTGAACGTCGTTGACAAAACGATCCAGGACCGGTTGGAAGTTATATATTGTGTATTCAGTCAGGTTTGTAGTCACCCAGATCCCTAAGTATCGAAAACCTTGCGGTTCCACTCGGTACGGGCATTCCTGGGGGTCAACCTGCACATTGCCTTTCACTGGGAAGAGAATCGATTTTCCCCCATTAATTTTAAGCCCACTAAGTTCGCCAAAGCGGGTTAGCATCTGTGTGACTCTGGGGCAGGATCGAGCTGGGTCCCCCAGGTAGATCAGGAGGTCATCTGCATACAAGGAGATGCGGTCCTCATGTCCTTCAGGCCATCTGAACCCTGTCCATGCAGCTCACTGGCGAAGCCAGAGGGCGAGAGGCTCAATCGCCAGGGCAAAGAGAAGGGGAGAAAGGGGACAGCCCTGTCTCGTGCCCTTTCCCAGTGGGAAGGGCCGGGACGGCCAACCATTAACCCTGACCTCCGCTTGAATGTTGGTGTAGAGTAATTTCACCCATCCCAAGAAGCCCTCTCCGAACCCCATGCGCCTCATGACCTCCCAAAGGCAGTCCCACCTGACCGAGTCGAAGGCCTTTTCAAAATCTATTGCCAATAAAGCGAGAGGGGTATCAATAATCGGGGCCCGCTCTAACGCCAGGTGGAGCCGACGAAGGTTCAGTCGGGTTGATTTGTGTGGCATGAAGCCACATTGATCCGGGTGGATCAAAGTATGGATCACTGACTGCAGTCGGTTGGCCAGGAGCTTGGCGAGAACCTTGGCTTCACTGTTAATTAATGAGATGGGTCGATAAGAAGCGCACAGTTCCGGGGGCCTATCAGGTTTGGGAATGACCACGATGGTGGCTTTACATAGGTCCGGTGGGAGGGCACCCTGTTCACGGGCGCCAAGGAACATCTTGTAGAGAGGGACTGCTATTTTATTCCCTCCAAGTTTCTGCCAGGTCTCAACCGGGAATCCATTAGGGCTTGGTGTCTTCCCTGTTTGAAGCTGCGTTAGGGCTTCGGCTATTTCAGATTCAGAGAGATCCAAGTCCAGCTCCTCTCGTTGTTGTGGTGAGAGTGCTGGAAGTGTTATTTCGTCTAGTAGGGTCGGGTCGAATGGTATTGTCGGTACTCGGTAGAGCTCCGCATAGAACTGGGCAAAGGTCTCTGCTATTTCGGCATCCGTCTGGTACACGGCACCATTCGGAGCAACTATCTCCCGGACGTGACGTCTCCCCTCCTCCCTCCTCTCCAGCCAGGCCAGCATTTTGCCTGCCTTGTCCCCCAATTCATATATCCTCGCTCTGGTGTCCCAGTGGGCCTGCTTGGCATTGTCTAGCATAATATTTCTAAGGGTCTCTGTGGCCATTTTGAGGGACCGTTGAGTCTGCGGGGTGGGGTCAAGAACATGCGTGTTTTCGGCCTGGATCATTTCAGCCTCCGCCTCTACTATCTTTTGGAGTCTCTCCCTCTTTTTGTTCGCTACCCAGGAGATGATTTCCCCACGCAGCACCGTTTTATAAGCTTCCCATACCACCACCGGGTCATCCACCGCTAGTTCGTTTATGTCGAAATATTCATCGGACACCTCCGTGAGGTGCTCCACCATTTCTGGGAATCCCAGGTGGTAGTTGTTTAGTCTCCATGTTTTAGGGGGGGTCGCGGCATGCGTTCGTATTTCTATTATTAGGGGGGAATGGTCCGAGATTCCACGAGGGAGGAATTCTGCGGATATCGCCCTGTGTAGGTCTGTGTGTGGGACCAGGAGGTAATCTAGTCTAGAGAGGGAGCCATGTGCTCCGGAGTGGAACGAGTAGCCTTTGCCCTGGGGGTGCAGCTCTCGCCACACATCTCGGAGTCCTAGGGCGGACACAAAGTTGGAGAGTTTCGTGGGAGCATCCGGGTTACGTCCTCTGAGGTGGGTACGGTCCATGGTGTTGCACATTACATCGTTAAAGTCCCCCCCCAGGATCCATCTATCAGGGTGGTGTTTCCCCAGGAGAGTGGTGACATCCTCCAGTAATTCCTGACCCAGTCCAGGCGGGGAATACACCGACATAATGGCCAATGTCTCTCCCCAGAGTGAGCCCAGGATGAGTGCATAGCGACCCCGCGGGTCCAGTTCCACTACTTGCGGGGAGAAAGGGAGCCTCTTGTGTATAAGGATAAGGGTGCCCCTGGATCCCATTGTATAGCCCGCCTGGAATGTGGTTCTATAGTTTGTTCTCTGGAAAAGGGTGCAGTGTGTTCCCGCCAGATGCGTCTCAGATAGGAGGGCCAGATCGGGAGAGTGTCTATTCAACAGTTGTTTAATCAGACGTCTTTTAATCCCAGAGCCCATTCCGTTCACGTTCCAGGTGAGAAGCTTAAGGGACCTGGGGCGATCAGGTGGTGGTGGGTGTGTTTGTGGGTGTGTCATCTAAAGCTTCCTGGTAGCGGGTATGCAGGATACTTTGATCGGGAGAGCTGCCTCCCATTGGTGTATCTGTCGGGAACTTGGTCCCGATACGTAGTGCAGTAGGGTATAATGTGCAGAGGGTTGTGTTTGGGTCGGTGGTTGGACATGCTATAGATCCGAACTAACATAATAACATAAAAACTTTCCCTTACATCCCCCTCCCTATACTCCACCCCAACTTGAAGTACCTGTCGCCCGAACATAGGAGTGCAACACACTGTCAACGGACAGTCAACTCATAAACTAAGAACTGTTCCCCAAGTAGTGCTACTATACTTGGGCTTTTGTTGACTTGGTCTGGCCGCGGGGGTACGCGGTCCGGGCCGCCAGCTATACAGGTATCAGATTCGCAGTTAAGTCGTTATTAAGGTGATATCACAGCATGGTGCCGGCTCTTAATGCGTAGCTTTGTGAATGGGTGCCTTATTCTTTGTTTCAGTCATTGTCCCCGGCTGGTTGTGCCTGGGGTTGTTGTTGCGGGCGCTCAGGAGGTGCTCTGCCTCGTCTCGGGCGATTCCCGCCATTCCCTTGTCCCCCGCCTGGCCTCCAATCGCCCTCCAGGTGCTTTTCCGCCCAGTTCCATGCCTCTGCTGGGTCCGTGAAGTGCACAGATGTACCATTAAAATATATTTTCAGCTGCGCTGGGAATAGGAGACCGTATTTTACATTGAGGGTTTGGAGACGTTTTTTCAGAGGGCCAAAGGATTGTCTGGCCTTTTGCACCTCCCTGGTAAAGTCCGGGAAAAAACCTATCTTGGAGCCATTGAATGTTATATTGCCCTTAGTTCTGGCCATTTGGAGTATTGCATCCCGGTCTCTATAATTTAGGAGTTTCGCGATCACCGTGCGGGGCGGAGCGCCTGGGATTTGCCTGCCAGTTGGTATTCGGTGGGCCCGTTGGATTGAGAAAAAGTTTGAGAGGGTCTTGGGGGCAAAGAGGTCCGCGAGCCACTGCTCGAGAAACAGTTCCATGTTTGCGCCTTCCGTTTTTTCCGGCAGTCCGAGGATCCGGATGTTGTTTCGTCTTGCTCTGCCCTCTCCCTCCTCCACTCTCTCTTCCAATGCTTTAAGGCGGGTCAGTGCTCCTGACATTTGCTGGTTCACATTCCTTAAATTGTCTTCTGTTTCGGATATTCGACTTCGGCTTCTCCAGTACGGGCTGTGAGTTTCTGGAGGTCGTGGCGTAATAGTGACACCTGGCCATTACAATGTTAACCTGCACTCTCACAATTCAAGTACAACAGACCGCAATGGATTGTGTCCTCTTTATTGTGTGACCATGGACTGAGCATTTACAGTGGCAACTTACACATTTACGTACATCGCTTATCGTGATATAGTGGTATCCCCAGTATGCATTCAACATGTACAGGTCTTCATGTACATATTCATCGTCACCTTCAACCATATGACTAGGTCAGATATCCGTTGGTGGTATGTGTCACGGGTGAAGTGTTACATTGCAGGTATATGACTGGGTGGGTGTTAGCATGGTGGAAAGAAGCTACATTGGATGAGTTCCCCACCTCTCAATCATATGTTGGTGGTAGTCAACAATTGGGCATTTTTCATTTTCATACTTGACCCAATATACTTGAAGGTGTCCCTTAAAAGTGACATGAAAGGCGTAACAACCTGCAGTGTAGCTGTGGCCTATGAGTGCAGTCACGCATTTTTCAGTTTGGCAGATGGTTTTCTCTCTGGCTGAGCATCTTGAGGTGTGATGTGCTTTGCAGTGTCCATGTATTTCATGCATTGTCAGTACAGAGTGGTGCATTGTGGTACATGTGGTTTATGTTTTGTGATGTTCCTTATACATGTGCTGATGATAGCACTATGTCTGTTAAGTGCATGGGGACACGGCTGTGAAGGCCTTGCACTTGTGCATGCATTTGGTGTGTTGCACGCTCTGTTAAATTGACACAAGTCAAAGTTCAAGGCTGTAAGTAGGCTGTGTCTGGTCTTGTTTCAATGAATGTGTGAGGTTTCATGTTGTGCACTTTGGGAATGATGATATTGCTAGGTGTAATTCCTCATCTGATTCGGCCTTCTATTGCCCTACACAGTTTCTGTGCACTTCAATGGATACTTGGTAATGGTTACGTGTTCATGCAGGAGTGATTATTGATTCATGAATGCAGTTTGCACATGGATGGCTGTCTGGATATTAATGAGGCTGACAAGGTCATCATGTATGAGGTCAACTATGGTGGTGATGGTGTCCCTGTCCAGTCGTTACAGGATGTGGATCTGAGCAGGAGTTAGATTGAAAGGGCTGGCTGCCTGCAGGGTTTTACTGCCTGCACATGGGGCTGGGCCATTATCACCCTACTTCTCCTGCGCCTCCGCTGCATCCTCTGGCTCACTGCCTCCTCAATGAGTAGCTGTCCATGCATGTCCTCCATCTCCAGTACTGCTATTGCTAATGGTAGCATTGTGGATTTGGAAGGGGTGTGGTGTGTGGGAGTGGTCCTTTTGTGCCGTTCCACGGTCCATTGCCTCCACCTGTGCTGACTGTGTGCAACTGTGGCAGGTTTCTACACACCAGATTGCTATTACTACCTGGTCCGTGATGCCGTTGTTTCTGCCATCATTGTAGCCGGTATTTGCATGTCCGTACGCCTCTTAATATGGACTTACCTATGGCATGCCGTTGTCACTGGCACGGCAGCCACGTGTCAACACTGATACCGGCAATGGTGTGGCTGGCCACGGCTGGTCCATGCCGATGCCGGTTACACCACCATCGCCACTCAGACTACTCCCTCCGGTAATGGGTACCGGTACGGTAATACCGGCACCGATATTACCGTAGCGGCATACTCGTAATTAGCCCCAATGTGTTTTTGTCGTATGTGTGGTAATGATAATTTTCTTTTTAAAGTACACCTGCATTAAAACTGTATAATGGATGTGTGGATGTGGTACTACATATGTATCTTCATACTTAAAAGTAAGATGTTTCTAATGGATTAATGACAAACAGATGATAAGCCAGTCATACTCTCTTAAGAATTGGTCTGTTTCATTAATATATGTATTTTTTTCAGTTAAAAAAGTACATTGAACAATGAATACAATCGGAAAGAAGGTGTTTGCTATGTATGAAAACATGGCTCGCCAGACATAGGGGATAGTGACATGTTGGGGATTAGTAAGGAATGCACTCCTAAAAGGGCCTATCACTCGTGTCGCACAACCCCCAATGCAATCACAAACCATAACCTAATATTCTGCCCCACAGCAATCAAAATATGCATCGGTACCCCTTTCCAGTCCCCTTAACCTCTTTAGGATTGCTGGAATCAGAATAATAAACAACTGATATGTCAAGGGAAATATTAGCCATCCATGACGAAGGTACAGGACACATTTTAAAATGAGCAGCCTTGAGGGTGGTGTAGTCTTAGATGCAGGACAGATCAATAGTCATATGAAGAAGGTACACATATACGACCATAGACAGAGGTTTATCATTAACACTCACACAGGATGTAAAAGTGCTCAGGCATAGAGACAGAGTTGAAGCAATGAGAAAAGTACACATATCATGACTTTAAAGAACTACAGAAATACCTTGTTTTGTAAAATTGACTGGGATAGTACACATAGCACACAATTCCCAACTTGCCAATATCTTTAAAACAGACTTTATAAGAGCATGCAAAAGGAGAATGATGCTGGCTTCAGGTTCTCCATCAGCGAGGCAAGCATACAAGTATGACAATATTAATTGATGTGAGCTTTTTCTTTTGTATTTCAAATCTTTAAATACAGTGAACACACAGATCTGTTGATTCTTATGTGGGGTGCATTCAAACGTCCCAAACAGATGTGCCTTTCACATGAACAGCAGGATTTTAAACACTGAAACAGAAACGGCTTGGCATTTGTTTTTTGTCAAGTAAAATTGAAGAGCTATGTGGAAAAGGGGCCTACCTGTCTTTACCAAAGGATAGGCAGCATCTTAACTTACAAAAGAAGGAGGAACCAAAGATCCCTGTCACATGGAAAACAGGATTTTTAAACAGTGACACAAACAGGTGTGTGCAAATAATAGCAGTTTAAATGTGAAAATGTATCACTGCTAACAGAAATATTTCAGGGAAACGACATGATGTGCGGGTTGACAAAAAAGCAATGTATATTAGGTTTCATATACAAAACTCCAGTGACATTTGAAAGCCCACTTTGTGTTCATGAAAAAAATGTCAATCCATGACAAACCATTTTGCTGGCTTTGGGAAACTTCACAAGGAAATCTCCCACTCCCAGCTCGGATATCAAATCTCCCATCTACTTACCAACTGCAATAAAGTGCCCTGCTAAAGGTGTCGAAATTCAGTGTTCTCCAGACCTGCTGGTTCTGAAGGTAATGACTGCAAGAGAAGTTCCCCTTAGCTGGAGCATGTCTAATATGTGTGAAAATTGGGGGAACAACTTCAAAGAACAAGCTTCCAACACAAATGAGACTGATAAAAATAAAACTCTGGGTACAGGTTGACCCAGTGAAAACAAATTGATGGAAGGCAGGAGGAGGGACCATTTGTCCCACATGAAGATTCACATTTAATTTAAAAATGCCATTACCATTTAGGCCTTTTTCTCAGCAAGCGCAAGGCAGATTTATTTAATCTATGTACCATTTTTTATGTAATTTCCAGGCGATTTTAAAGATATACAATTCATTGACCTGCAACTGATGGAACTATAATGGCTATCTACGATGTGTTTCTTGCTGATCTGAACATGTTGTGAATGTGAGAGTTGGTGAACGGGAGGATAATAAAAATAGGGATATGGTTAATAACTTACATATTCATAACTGTTATGCTTTTGATGGAAAAAGCAGACATTTACCACATGGCCGTGCTACATGGTACAGAGTTGGTGGTTGGCTTATCTAATTCACCATGATTAGCTAATATCGCAAATACGATGTATATTTTGGCAGTATATAGTAAAATTATGAAGTAGTGATACATAACTAGTTTTTTGCTAAAAATTTGAAAGGAGAACAAAGGTGATTACAAATGGGAATTGGCATATGTTGTCCCAGACCCCTAAACCAATCCTGAGTTGGAGGCTGGCTTTGGGAAGAGACTGAAGGGTAACTGTCCAATCCTAGTGGCAGGAATGATTGCAGGGTACTTCCCCTAGATTGTAAAACTGGTGGTGTCATCGCAGCTATATACGACAGACATACAGAGGGATGGAAAAAAACAGAGATACAAGAGACAGACCATAAGGAAGGCTGCTGAAAACTACCATCTGACAGCTGTAAGGAAACACAAGAAGAGATCCTTGAGAGTGCATCTCTGATGAGCTGTCTATTTCCAGGAAGGCTCCAAAGCTGACTGGGTCCTATGTTGGAGGGCGGGAGGCCATCTTTAAGAGTGAAGTGACCAGACCCCTGCCCTATCTTTTCAGAGTGTCCTGAGATGCAGCTGGCTTTCCTGAACTTTAAACAGAGGCTTTCTATGTAAGTAGAACTGAGCCCTGGGAAACCAAAAGGTGTGGGTAGTCTGCTTGCCTTGAATCATTTCCCTTTATAGTGGGTGGGGGTCAAAAATATGTAGATTCTTACCCTAAATAACCACACATATTTTTATTTAATTCCCTCTTTGTGAAAACAATCCAGGGTGAATTTTGTTAAAATTCGAAATTAAAAATGCTCATTTCCCAGTGTGTGCTGAAGACTACAGCCTACACATTAATTGGGCAATTATTGTTGTCCTGCTGAGCCCGACTTCTTTAAGGAGGAGGGGTGTCTTTTTTCTTACCCAGTCCAATCTTTTTATCCAGCTTCGTCAACACTGGTCTTTCAGAGGGGGGTCTTAAATACCAAATTCCCCAAATAATTCAAATTTTTCTGTCTGATGTCCCCAACACAAACCAAAGTAGGGAAGGGTCTGAAATACAAACCGCTAAATAGCCCTGTGATTATTTTAAATCAAAGGTGTGGGCAAAATCATAATAGCCATATCTATTTCTACCAATCTTAAAATCCTACTGCTAGCCTTGTAAGCCCACAGCAAAATCAAACTCGCACCACATTTTTATAATTGTTTTAGTAGTGATCACTGTAATTATTTCTTGCAGTAAAATTTGCAGAAAGTGAAGAATTGTGATTGTTTTCTTTTCAACTCATTTTTGTGATTTAATTATGCAGAGAGAAGTTGATTGTGTTGTGGCATGGATAAACTGGTGTTTGACATTTTCGTGCTCATTTCTATGACTTTTTATTTAAATAAATAACAACATATTTCCTGTACACAGGCCTAGTTCTTCGCTCATTGTTAGCTCAGGGTAGAGGGATCCAAGGGGCATGATATGTGTCTGAGATAGGGCTAAAGAAAAGAATACCTTAAACAGTTTGTTGAATAACCACTTGAGAGGGGGAAGTAGTGAAATCCCTGTTTTGAGGGTGCTCTCTCAATAAACCGTTACAGTTAGTTAGGATCTGCAGAAGTACCTTTGAAATTGTATACAAAAGTATTTTCTTGCACCAAATAAGCACACCT
Organism: Ambystoma mexicanum; assembly: GCF_040938575.1. Lineage (NCBI taxonomy): Eukaryota > Metazoa > Chordata > Amphibia > Caudata > Ambystomatidae > Ambystoma > Ambystoma mexicanum. The sequence goes on from NC_090936.1 coordinate 223,449,967, forward strand.
GAAAACATTATCTCCAGAAGCTTGTGACGTTTGGTCATCTCTCATCTGTCTATTACCCCGTTACTCAAATGGCCTACAAAGAAATATAACGCAGGCAATAGGCCAATCAATGCCAACACTATGTGAGAGGGCAAACCTCATGGAAGGAAGCACTATATAGTGAGATAAGATGATTTGTCCAGGGTCACTGTATCATCTGCTGGCAAAGTCAGGATATTAGCCCCAACACTTTATTTCTACATTATTGAATTTGACTATGCTAGTTTCAACAAACCTTGTATGGATGAGCCAAGTTCTAGACCTGCATCATAATGATGCTACATTACTTTTTAAAAGCTAGCACTATCTGGTGCAGGTGCATTCTTCTTTAGCACAGTAGTTGTTACTATCACCAAAGTATATATGCACACAAGTGTATCAATCTCAGACATAGGAAAGACTGAATCTGCCTTACTAGAATTTAGTACCGTGATCTGACATATGAACGCAAATCATTGTAATGAGTGTTTACCAGACTAAGCTATCTTCTGAAAAAATTGTGCACTCAAATTTATCAATATGCGTTTTAACTTTCAGGATTGCACGTGATCAATATTTCCCTCACATTAGGATGAGAACGCTGAAGGAGTTGTGAAAAAGTGAAAAGACAAACAATGGCAGAGTCTAAAAAATGATTGCAAATGAATAAATAACAGAGGGTGTGGGTTTTATATTTGCACTCATTTCAGAAATTAAGAGGTCACCTTGTTCTTAAAGATGACCTGCGAATTTCAGGGGTGGTTGAACAGTAGCGCAAACATGTGCTGCCAAGTGCCCTTAAATATATTAGTGTCAGCAGCAGGCTCTTGACAATAATGTATTGTAGGCTCCCAGCATCCATTTGGAAGCGACAGACTCTTAAAGGGCTGGCCACAGTGAAATGTGTTAACAAATGAAAATGTTATTCTATCCTGTATGAAGGATAGAAATGCAAGTGTAACAGCGGATGATCACACCTCTGCTCTCCAACTTCAAAGAAATTGCATGAAAGGTTCAGAAATGAACCTATAGTGCATTAGAGCTTCCGCTGTGTCTTGTCCAAACAGGCACAGGAGAAGGTCTTTTCATTTTACACAGTTGAAAGAACATCCTATTTGTGGATTCAGAATGTATAGTGAAATGCACAGATATGCCCCCTTTTTTTCGCAAATGATCAAAGAGAGTGAAAACGGGCTTCGCAATGTGTATATCTTAGATGCACACATTCAGAGGCCCGTTGTGAATTTGGATGCATCTTTTTTTGGAGCAAATGATGAGATGCGTATTCCAAACAAAGGGTTGAAAATCTAGTAGACTATGGGCCCGATTCATGGAATAATTTTGATTGAAAATAGGGTACTTGCGCGCCAAATCGTGCACAAGTCTCTGTTCGTCGATTCATGGAACAAAATGTGCAGGGTTTACCCAGAGTTTATGAGGAATCCACGCTGGTCCACCACATCACTGCGACCCGATGAACGGCTTGCGTGAGCCTCCAAGAGAAGGGCCATCGGGCCTTTCGCAGCCACTTAAAAAGGGGGCGGAACACGTGGAATGAGGAAGAATAGGTGAACATGTGGGCGTTATGAGGGATGTTGCCCTGTCAAACAATCGCACCGCCCATACGCGTGCAAAACAAACATATTCATGGAATTGAACAAGGAGTGCCGGCAGGCGAAAAAGCATGAGCAAATCCAGAAACACTTTTACCATGTGATAGCAGGCGTAAACGTCAACACGCACACTATACTAAATGCATAAATAGCATGCACGCTCAACAAACACACGGATACAGTCATGATGAATGCACCATTTGTTGCAGCAATCATCCAGGGACACCGCAGAAGGAGGAGGATGGCCAGGGCATGGACTGCCACCCAAGGACCAGCCTTTTTGGGATGACTGATGACTAGGTCTATGGCAGGTATAGGTTCGCATCCTAGACCTGGTCACGGAGTGGCAAGATAACCTCACATCACCGACCATGTGCTCCCAAGCACTGAACCCTTTCAAAAGGTGCTCAATGCTCTGCATTTTTTGCCCACTGGCTTATTCCAGCGGACCAACGACAAAGTAGGTGGCATCTCCCAGGCCACGGAGTCTTGCTGCTTACACCAGGTGTTGGCAATCATAACTGCACGTCCTACTGTCCGCCGCCATACCTATATGCCCAGAACACCGGCAGAAAGTCCAGCTGTGGTTCAGGATTTTGATGGGGTGGTGCACTTCCCAAAAGTGCTAGGTGCCATTGATTGCACCCATGTTGCTATACGTCCACCTAGAGCAACAGAGCACATCTACTGCGACCCAAACCATTGGTACTCCATCAATGCTCAGGTTGTGCGTGATGCCAAGGGCATCATTACTGAAGTGTATGTCAACTATCCAGGTAGCACACATGATAGTTAAATCTTCAGGATGTCCCAGCTACACCGAGCACTGGAAGCTGGGAAGCATGGCAACACATGGCTCATTTGTGAGTATGAATGGCCATGCACATGCATGCACTTTGCACACAGAACAATAGACACTGTCAACAAATGACAAATAATCTCACCTCTACAGGGGACAATGCCTACCCTGTGAGCACTTACATGATGATTCCCATACGCAACCCCAACACACCTGACGAGGTAAGGTACAACACTACGCATATTGCAACTTGGGCATAGTGGAGCGCACATTCGGAGTACTCAAGTTACATTTCCACTCCCTTGCCCACTCTGGTGGTGTGTTGCTATATGCACCACCAGTAGTCTGCAGGTTCATTGTGGCAGCATGTGTCCTGCACAATTTTGCAACACAGCGTGGTGTCCTGGTGGACATGGTGGAGGCACACCATCCACACCCACAGGCACAGCGTTTGCATATGGCTGGGCAAAGGTCATGTGGAGAGGCTGCACGTACACAGCTTGTGCAATCTATTTTCACCTAAATTCCGTCCCCTGTGGAATATACACGATCCTGCCAAATACCAGGTGCCATTCAATCATAATGGGCCAATCCACTATGCCCACAAAACCACCCTGAGAAAGAGCCCTTGGAAGTGCAATTTTGTGTGCATCCCTTAGAACTTTAATTCTGTGTTTCCCAAAGAAACACATTGAAGAGTGAGGACACCGCTACCACGATGCCAACCATTTAATGAAATAACCCCTTTGCCACCAAAAACTTCCCATATGACTAACGAACATACCTATCAAATGTGTAAGCAGTGAAAAATCCTGAAACGTGTCGAGCTGCAAGTCATACATGGCTTCAAAAATGTACATGGACACAAAATATAACAAGCACAATGGCATATTTATTCACACATGTTCTACAATGTGCAAGATGCGCACAATAAACCTCATTCCTAAAACAATAATTAACAAGAAGTAATTGACAATTGTGACAAAGAGGGCGACACACCAGAATGGCCACATCCAGACATGCAGCAACTAATGTAGCCATTCCATAATGATCAAGATAACTGCAACTCCTACCTCTCCGCTTGGCATGCCGTCAACAGTAAAACTTCATCCCATGAAATAGCCATCATTTCCTGACAGAAAGATCTGCAGACAATGAACAAAATGAAATAATGTAAAGCCAACACATCCATGCACCCAAAAACTCAAGACCAACAGGCCCCCCCCTCAGTGACATACAACACATGCAAATAACAACTCACAAGACAACCATCAACATGTGTCCCAGCACACATGCAGCAACACCTGCATACTGCATGCAAATCAAACACACAAAACACACACACTGGCAAACAACAACAACCCCAAAACTGCCTGTCCCACCTGAATGACATTCAGCAAATGTGCATGCCACATATCCCAATTCACAATCTGATGGTACATACACAATGTATGCATCAGTCAGCATGCTGCATGAAAATGAGAAGACATCACATATGCAGATAATTGAGCCCCCCAAAAAGCAGGGACACCTCTGGAACATGATCATTCACATGACATGGCATGCCAGCAAATGCGTAGTATTGGGACAGTACACTGAACACAGTCATGGGAGCCCATGATGCAAAGCACAAGAATGCAAGGCAGGTTCATGCTTGACGCAGCAATTCACAGAGGCCTATGTCAGACTGGAAGGCTGCCCACTGCAGCAAGTGCCATGGAAGACATAAGCAGACAAGACAAAGCTATGTGATCCTGCAAGCAAGGATAAATGCATGCTAAACGTAGGATGCAAAATAAAACTGCAAGGTCAATGCAGACTTAATTTTAACAGCATACAATTTGTCCAACTGTGCATTCAATTGAATGTAGCAGTACCATGCACCCAGCTGCAGCCAACTTGAAGCTGCAAACAACATGGTACAGCATGCATCTGACATGCAGGTGAAATCACCCAAACTGCTCAACGTAATGTGCTGGTTCACAACATAGCATCCCAAAAATGTGCATCAATTGTTCCATGGTTGTGGCTCATAACTGGGCTGCACACCATAATTGGGGAACCCTAAGCAAGAAAGGCCAAATGTGCCATATAACCATTACCCCACAACATTTGCAAGGGATTTGAAGTGTCACTCAGTACTCATGGCCAAAGTGCAATGAGACACACACCAGCACAACCGTCAACACCTGTCACAGGCCACAAACAGCCGGCTCTGCCACCCACTCCCAACCACCCAAGAAAGGCCAACACAGTTGGAACTCCCACAATTTGTAATATGAAACCTGTGGCCCCACTAATACATAGAAACAACACAATGCCCAGACATATCACCAGAAACAAACCCTGTGAAATATGCACCCATGAGGTAGTACTGGTGCACCACAAGGCAAGTCAATCCAAAGTGATCAAACACAGTGCAAAACTCTCAGCCAAACATCACACAAGCGTCTGCAAATACCATTCACTTGACTGCAAAGGGTACCCAACTGCCTTGCATACGATGCAACCCATCAGGAGACGCATCCTGAAAATATGCAGAGAGCACCCACTGCAGAAGCACCACAGGGTGCAAGAGGGCGACAACAGGGCATAGATTGAGATCTGCCCAAGAGTGACAGTGAGAGGGAAGGCCAAGTTAAACACACATCACAGAGTACATAGCCTGGATTGGAGATGGCCATGACATGCACTACACCACAGTAGATGTGGGCACAGATGAGTTGACAGAGTGAGGTAACACAGTGACAGGATTACCACTTAAAAAACATCCTGGCTTGGTATCATGCAAAGCACATATCAGTAAAGTTACACATGCAGTAAACATGGTAAACAATGATGCATGCTCAACATGCAAGACAGTGCTCATGCTCACCCACTGACTGTGCCAGCATGGTGTGAACCCCGCATCACCTTCACCAGAACCTGTGTCTCCGAATCAGTGACAGGAGGGCCAGTGCCTGGTAGAGGGCATGGATGTCAAAGGGTGCATGGTGTCTCCCCCGGGTCAGCAGTCACCGCCACATCACAGATTACTTAAATAACATGGGAGAAGACATTACAACAGGGATAGTGAAGTGACAGTCACACAGCACATATGTGCAAGGATACACTAAACCCATGGTTTCCTGCACATGCCATAATGCACCTCACCATGCAAACATGCACATTGACCTCACTATGGATACCTGCATGTCCACCACTGCAAACGTCATGGCCTTGAGAGGGCAAGTGCACAACTCAAGGTAAAAGTAAAAAATAAATAATAATAAAACCTGGAAAGGGCAACTTAAAAAATAATGCCAACATCTGAGCCTGGGGTCTCAAAAGTATCAATTTGTTTTAAAAAGAAAATCAAAAATATCCATCATCGACCAGGGGGGGGGGGGGTGCTCCCAGGAATGGGACACAAGGTTCATGTCATGGGTGGACGTACAACAAAAAAGAAAACAATTCCCCTCCATGGGCTCATGGATGGGAGGCATGTCTTTGCTGGCACCCCCATCCTGCGTTGAATCTGAAGGTGGAAGTGGTGCTGGAGACTCACCACACAGTGCGCTGGCCTGATCCTCAATGGCAGCTGCCATGCGTGACATTGATGAATGCACCAGCAGACTCAGAGCTTGGAGGTCGCTATGCACAACCTCACTGGTTGCACAGAGTTCCTCTGAGATTGTCTGCCTCAATGATAACATCTCCTGACGGAACTGTCTTCTGCTGGGTGCCTCTTCCTCATGGATTGCAGCTCTGTGGGACAACAACTCACGCCTCAGGACTTCCCTGTGTGCCTGACCCTCTGCAAGCAGGGATGCCTGCAGACACTGTAGATCTGCCTGTCGGCCCTCGATGTTGGCCTCCATGTGCAGCCTGTGGGAGCGGCATGTGGACTGCATGACCTGCAGCTGTTGCTCCATCTGTGTTGCTCGGGGGATCATGGACGTGGTCACCCTATCCATGCCCTCAGCCAAACTCTCTTAGGCAGCACACTGTCGGTGTGTGGAACGCAACATCTGCTGCTCCCACACTGTCTTCCCAGCCTGCACACATCCCCCATGTGTGCAGGGCCCACACATGCCTGACCCAAGTGAGCATGGCCCTTGCTTTGATGCCCCCTGTCCCTGGCTGAAGCATTGCAGCACTTACCTGGACATCTGTCCCAGGACCAGAAACCAATACATGGGAGGGTGGCCTTGCAGCCATAACCAAAATAGACGGGTGTGTCACCACTGACTGGCCTTGTGAAGGGACCTGACCCCCTGCAGACTTACAGGCCCAGGCTGCTACACCCATTGGTGCACTCACCTCGACCAGCATTGAGGACTGCACATCCAGTTCAGCATCAGAGCCTGAAAGAACAAAGAAATATCGAAGCTGAGTACCACAAAGGAAATACACCAATCCCGGGCTAAAAAGATCCACAGACCTTTTATTACTGTACAGTTTACAAAGAAAAACAGATAGCTATCTGGCTCCCAACACCTTGCGATGTGTACCAGCCGACAAGGAGAGGTGAGAGAGTGCTGGACATCTAAACATTTGTGCTTTTATACAATTTGTGTAATATTGTCCAGCCTCTCTTCACATTAATAATTCGTGGTCTAGAGTTTGTGCCTAGTTCACATACAGATTATACAATATTATGCAAAGGATTACATAGGTTTGCATTTCCATGAAGGCACAGTGGTGATGTATGTTCTCGGATCCCACGGTAAGCTTTGTACAAAGTTATTTTACAATACAGTTCGATCAATGCATACGATCGAGGTTTGTTCTTCATTGTCCCTATGTTTATACAAGGATGAGTCTTGTGAGCGCAGACAACACTTAAACAACAATTCATATGAAGCACAAGGTCTCATTGCTCAGTCTAAACTGTTGGCTTTCGGACAGCCTAAACATTAACAAAGATCAAAGGTTGGAAGGCTTGGTTGCAAGCTGAAAACATAGTCCACCATTTTAGAACGAAGAACACACGAGTAGAAATCAAAATGGTGGATGAATCTTAAAATGGCAGCAAAGTTAACTCAAATCAGAACTTTGCAACGCGGTTTTCTGTGTAGCATGACTAGGCTTAGGCCAACATGAATGCTAAGGAGGCACTATATAATTACCGTTTAACAAGCCAGTTGAGTCCAAAGAGTCATAAGTGTCTGCAGCACAGCTCATGATGGTCTGTAGCACCAGTGGGTTTTCACGGCCTGCCACGCCACCTCCTTTACTGGTTTTCTGAAGCACCAGAGGCTCTTCTTCATCCTCTTCCTCCTCTACTGCATCTGGTGCCTCCTCACCTGCACATGGACAGAAAAAGACATGTGGAGTCATGTGCAATGTGTGCTGTCATGGAACTAAATGTAGGGCATGTTGTCATAATAAATACAGCATCCACACACTATGGACAACAAGCTATCTGAGCATGGCATATGCAGACTGGCAACAAAATTCCCTGCTCAGGGCCATTCTGCCATTGGACACATTGCCAACCCAACAGAGTCGTTAAGAAGCACTTTATGGCCCATGGCACTGCAAACTGTTCACTAATACCAGTGAAATGGGCATGGACATGTGGCTCTGTGACATGCAATTACATCACATGGCAACAAGCAGACACACATCTACATCCAAGTCCGCATCCATCACATGCCTAACCAGTGTTGTCTTGGTACAGGGACTGTACACAACAGGAAAATGCCGTAAGTCTGGGAAAAAGGAAACAGTCCCAGTTGATGTTGGCTGTATGAATACCACCTAGGCAAGGTCGTGAAGTGGAGAGAGTAAGTCAATCGAGTTGTAGATAGGAACAAGGTACAGTGACCCACAAGAGGGAGAGGGGCATGGACCCATTTAGTGTGGGCTCAGTGTGGGAAGGACTCACAACGATTTACCACAGGAGTGATTGCCATTGGGGCAGCAGGGATTTGCACAGTCTAGAAATGTGCACACTCACCCAGGGCACACCATAAGGCGTGTTTGTTGTTATCTTGAATGTTTTATGTAGCATGGAAGCGCATACGTGCATGTGTGAAAAGAGATTCTATACCCTGCAGTGTAGGAAGTGTAACTCCTATTTCTGACACATGCACATGTCTATCAGAGCAGAGTCACTGACATCAAGGATGCAGCAAAAAACTGTGCATGTGTTGGTATCATGTTGCAGATGTTGGGGTGTTATGCTAGTGGGGGATGCGTACTGTCACATGGACATGTTCAAATGATGTACAACACATGTTTTGTATCCACTCTTGTGTACACTGGACAGGAGTCAGTACACCACCTGATATGGTTCAACCGGGGCAGTCCTTCCAATGCAACCAGATGTGCACCACAATTATAGATCTTGCTGATGCTTTACTTTATGTACATGTCCTCATAATTTTCCAGGCCTCCCACGCCTTGCACCTGCTCCAGTAGAATTAATTGGTTCATAGCCTCTTCATGCTCGGCCAGCTCCTCCTCTTCCTCTGGGGATCCCCCTCCAGTTGCCAGAGCAGAGGCGGGGTTGGCACCCAGATTGGACTTGGTGGGATGGGTGAGATCATTCCAGCGCTTCACTACCTGTGCAGCAGTGCGCTTATCAAGTCCTTAGGCGTTGATCTCATCAGTGACATTTGGCCAATGCACGATATGCTGAGCTGGTGTATGTGTGTTCCCCTGATGCTGGCACATGTCACGGTGCTGAATGGCCACATAGTCCAGGAGGATCTATTTGAAGTTCTTCTTCCTCAATCCGCCTCTGTCCTGAGCTGTGTCATGGGGTTGAGCCTGTTCCTGCTGTGCAGTCTTTGCCTTCTTGCCACAAGGGGTTGGTGCCACCCTTGTGTGGCTGGGACAGCTCTGGTGTCCAGATGCCGGACTAGAGGTGGACTAGGTCATGGCATTACCCCCTGGGGCTGGGACAGCTGCTTCCACAGCACATTCCTTGCCCTTTCGGGCTGGGACAGCTGCTTTCACTGCATGTCCCTTAGCCTTTTGGGCTGGGACAGCTGCTTCCACAGCACGTCTATTAGCCTTTCGGGCTGGGACATCTGCTTCCAGAGCACGTGCTTTAGACTTACGGGAAGGGACAGCTGCTTCCACAGCATGTCCCGAAACCCCTGGGGCTGGGACAGCTGCTTACACAGCACATCCCAGAACCCCTTGGGCTGGGACTGTTGTTTCCACAGAACGCCCCTGACCCTGGCCCTGTCTGACCCCTTTCCCTTTTGGGGCCTTTCCACTCATGTTCCAGGTGTAACGGAAATATGGAAGGCACACCAAGTAATTGTCCTGGGCAATTTCATTGAGGGGGCAGTCTACGCGATGGAAGACATAGCTATGTTGTCCAGCAAGGCTCAATTGTACCCCAATTGTGAAAAATATGGTATGCGGCAGCACAGGCACCCCGAGAAAAACTGCGTACGCGATACCAGGATAGCTTCCGAAAAAAGAAAAAAGTGGTAGGCGATACACAGTGGACCCCATCTATACAAAAATGCTTACACGAACCACAGAAAGCTACCAGAAAGGTAAGAATAGTGGAACACGATACACAGAGTCACTCACAGTTGAATAAAAGCATACACGACTCACTACTATCCAAGCAAAAATCAAAAGTAGATGCACATATGCACGTGGCAAATCCCCTACCAAAATAAGAAATTCATATGGTCCCTGAAGTGAATGGATTGCGTGGCACCCCAAAATACGCAGTACTCCACTCGTCTGTCTCCTCCCCTTCGCACACACGTTCGGAGTTGCTTCTACACGTACTAATGTAGCCACAAATATGGCATGTGTAAGGTCTGCGTGCAGTGTGTGTCACGTAAGTTACATGCTGAGGGCCTTTCCTCGGATTTTACATGTCCACGCTTTCCTAATTGTTTATGCGCAAAATCCCTTCACTCTGTTTCCAGCTGCCTACATTACGAGACATGGAAGAGACATGGAAGACCCACACTCCTGCCTCCATGCCATTTATTTTACCTGCCTCCTACTGCCCTGTGCTGCCTCCAACTGTACCATCTGCTGCTGCCTTTACAGTGTGTATGCCTCTTGCCCACCTCAGTTGCTTCATTGGACTCCCGCTGTGCCATTCCACCACCACTGCTCCACAGCCCAGCTCCAGGACCACCTTGCCCACCCACACCTGCCTCAGGGGTTGCCATGTCAGCAACATCATCCTCTGACCAGAGTGGCAACCCTGTGGCAGTGAGGCAGAGGGCTGTCAACTTCCCTGCCAGGGAAGTTGACATCCTGGTGGAGAAGGTCCTGGAGCGTTATGATGCCCTCTTCCACCCTTTCATACAATGTGGCAAGGAAGGATGTCAACAGATCTGGGACAGGATAACGAATGCCATCAGTGCAGAGGGGGTGGTACGCTGCACCTTCAAGACCGTGCACAAGTGCTCAGAGCACCTGAAATCTAGGACTCACTGCAAGGTCCTGCACTATAAACATGCTGGTGCCACCACAGAGGTGCACCATGCGCGCAGGTGCCAGATGTCGGCTAACAACATGCGGGTCCTGGAGAAGTTCTACCCAGTGTTGCACACTCTGGTGTGCGAGTTACGTCAACATCTGGAGTCGACTGGTGAGTAGCCATGTGGTTCAATGATCTACGGTGCATGCACTCTGTGCATGTATCAGCATGTTGGCAGTGACCCCCTTAGGCTTGCAGCAAGTATGTTTCTGAGACAGATGTCTGCATGCATGCTCCAGATATTGATCTCCATGTGTGCATTCAGACCTATATGTATTTTAAATATGCTATCACTTGCATTGTGTGCTGTAGTGCTGGCTTGCAGATCGTGCACATTCAATGTTACTTGTGTCAGAGATATGCCAGGGTGACAAGTGTGTCAGTTGAAGAAGTGTTGCCCGCATCATATGCATGCATGATGCTCATGTGTATGTGCCAAAAATGTGAATGTGTGACTGGGCATCACTCACCTGGATGCAACACGTGCATTTGCATGTCTGGCTTGGTAATTTAGAGGCATTGCAGTTCACGGGACGATGATGTGATTAGTCATCACACTGCTTGGGGCCTCTCAGCTGATGTGTGTACATGAAATGTGTATGTGCTTGTTGCTATGGCATGCTCACATATGCATGTGCAAATGTTGCATGTGTATATAGAATACACAATTGATTGGTTGTGACAGTGGCAAGTAGCTTGATGTGATTGTGGGGAGTGGTGGCCAGGCAGGTGTCTGCATGGATTTGGATAGCATGCCAATGTGTATGGGTGTGGAGGTGGATGGTTGGTGCCTTGACAAGTCATGTTCATGTGAATGTTGGTGATGCCAGGCCAGATTAAGTGCAGTGCACTGATGTTTCTGTTCTGTGTCTCCTTATCCACAGTTGCATCTGATGTGGAGGGTGGAAGCAGTGCTGTGGAGCATGGTTGCAGGGCTGCCTCCGCCAGGCAGAGGCGCAGGCCCAAGCTACACCCCGTGACACCTTATCTTCAGGGGGGATGTGGCTGTGGCAGGGCCGGTGACATCGGGCATTCCTGCTGGGGGTAATTCCAAGAAGGTGAAGGTGGGAGGGGACTCCTTAGCATTGGTGGGGACTGGTGATGCCACACAGGGTCCATCCATGGCGGAAGATGCCCTGAAAGCCCCCAAGGTTGACGGAAAGGGTGGTGGAGGAGATTTACGTTGCAGCCAAGCTCATGGGGTCAGGTGGGGGGTTGAGGTGGGTGTGCCTACTGCAGTCCTTCCCAGGGGCATGAGGCTGTGCAGACCACCGTGGAGATGCCTGTGTAAAATCTAGTCCATGTGCCATTGGATGCAGCAGTGTGCGCCTACCAGGATTCCTCCACCCAGACCGGTGTCGGCTGATGTGTCCACAAAGACTGACACCCCTTACCATCTGGTGTGGTCATCTGGGATTATGTTCTACGTCTGCTGGCCGGTTTGATGAGGTGGACCGTTGTCATTCATGATGATGGGCAGGCTACTCGTAGTCTGCTTGCGGTTCATCACAGTGAGCTACACCACCTTGTCAGCAGGCTTGCACCATGTCTGTTCCGTGGTGTCCTCCATGGGATGTTCACTGCCGCGACCACCTCCTCCTCTCCCTCCTGTGTGCGCTAGTCATCCTCCTGGGTGCCTTCTGGCCCAGATACCACCAGGGCCCATGTGCACCAGTCCCACCCACTTTGCCCCGTCTGTTGGAGACGACATCCCTGCCCCAGTTGGGAGTCCAAGGTACATCAGCTGAGGTGGTCACCGTGCCTACACAGGCACCAACAGGGTCACTGGCAATGGAGGGACAGCAGGCACCAATGAGCAGTGCAGGTGCTGTACGCCTACCAGGTATCATCATCAGCTCGGAGGGCGTACCCACATAGCAGGCACCAGGCACTGTGGCACCAAGTGGCAATGTGGAGGAGGCTATTTGTTGCAGGGCAGAACACAGAAAGGATGCAGGTGAGAAGTGTGAGGCAGGAGGCACACGTGGACCTGAGGCACAGGATGTCTTCCGTGTTCTGAGGATATGAAGAGCAGATTGGGGCAGAGAGGCAGCGTGCTCGGGAAGCGAGGGTAGTGATGCCCAGGGCTGATAATGCGCTGCGTTGCGCAAGGAGGCGGCCTGCCATCCTGGAGGCCACTGCAGGGACGCCTGAGACACAAATTATGGAGAACCTGCAAGCCCTCCAGGCAATAACTGGGGTCTGCCTGAGGGGTGAAGACGTGGCGCTGCATTCAGCCTGGTGGAAAGGCTCAGTGAGATTGGAGAGTTGGACTAGCAGCTGCCTTTGTACATAGTTATTTAGGTGTAGGTTTCCTTTTTTTATTTATTATTTTCCCCAGACTTTGAAGACTTTCCTTCCCAGTTTTTATTGTAAATAGTTGTTTAGGCATAGGATATAAGTTTTATTTCATATTTTCCCAGGACTAATTTGAGCTTGATTTCCCGTTTATTTTTGGACATATTTATGTCCAATACATTTTTCTGTTTGTTACATTCCATGCTTCATGCAGTTCATTTGTGTGTCTGCCTCTTTGATCGTTCTATTTTCAGCCACTGCATCTCTCCATTGCAAATCATGTGTCTTGTGGCATGTATGCTTGTGTGTTGTTGTTGCTGAGATGGTTATGGATGGAAGGATGCACATGTGCATGACATGTGGTGGTCGGTTCATCAAATGACTGGGTCAGCACTGTATGTTTTAATTTGTATTTACCTGTGCAGCATCACTGTGTTTTTGCATCATTGTGGTTGGGGTGGAGGGAGATGGACTCATTGTGGAGGAGCATCATTAATACCACATTTGTTTGTCATTTCAATGTGTAAAACTCATGCGTTGCAGACACGCCCACCAGCATGTGCCATCTCTCATGTGTCGCTCAATCTCTACCACTAGAATGCAGTAGTGGGCCATGTTTGCTCTTTCAGAGTGGCAGCACAATTCTCCAGTCTCTGTGACTCGTGCGCTCTCTGACTGCCCTACCATCACCCAGGCATGGCTCTCTAATCTGATTGTTCCCTGGCAGGTATTTTACCACCCATTCCACCCAGGTCACTGAAGCTCAGGCTGTGACACACTGGCCATTGTTTGTGGACCTTGCAACATCTGCTGGTAGGTTTGCTTCTTTCGTGGGAACACATTCAGTTACTGTGCTTTGATGCCTTCGCAATGTACCATGGCCAACATGCACATGGATTTGCATTCACTTGTCACATGTGTATGGGAGAGCTGATTAAGGCCTGGAAGGGTGTGTGAGCATATTCCACTCATGGATGGATCTCTGGTGCTTCCAGTTGGTCATATTTGGGGTGTACATGTTGATGTTGCACTTCATGGTGCTGTCAGACCACGGAAGTTCAGGAGAGCTGCAGACATGCATTGCACTGGTATTGTGGGAGACTGTCAGGGGGCTGCCTCGGGTGGTGTCACAGGTGAGGGGGCTTAGGGGTGGTGTCCAGTCTGGTGGGGGCTGCCTCGGTGGTGTCACAGGTGAGTGGGGCTGGTGGATGTTATCTAGTCTGGAGGGGGCTGCCTGGGGGGTGTCTGGGCTGGAGTGGGTTGTCTGGGGGGAGAGGGGTCCAGTCTGGAGGAGGAGGCTGGGGGGGGTGTCACAGGTGATCGGGCTGGTGGGTGTTGTCCAGTCTTGAGGGGGCTGCCTGGTGGGAGTCACAGGTGAGGGGGGCTGGTTGGTGGTGTCCAGTCTGGAGGGGGGAATCCTGGGGGGTTTCCTGTCTGGAGGAGGATGCCTGTGGGTGTCACCTGTGAGGGGGCCTGGTGGGTGTTGTCCAGTCTGGAAGGGGCGGCCTGAGCAGGGTGTCACAGGTGATGGGGGCTGGGGGTGGTGTCCTTTATGGAGGGGGATGCCTGGGTGGTGCCCAGTCTGGAGGGGGCTGCCTTGGGTTCACAGGTCAGAGGAGCTTGACGGTGGTGTCCAGACTGGAGGGGGCTGCCTAGGGGGTATCCAATCTGGAGGGGGATGTCTGAGGGGGTGTCACAGTTGAGGGGGGCTGGTGGGTGGTGTCCAGTCTGGAGGGGGCTGCCTGGGGGTGTATCCAGTATGGCGTGGATACCTTGGGGGTGTCACAGGTGAGGGGGCCTGGTGGGTGTTGTCCAGTCTGGTGGGGGCTGCATGGGGGGGTGTAACAGGTGAGGGGGGCTGGTCATTTTAGCTGGGGTGTGGCATTGGCTTGCGAGGTGAGGCACGCGATTTTGCTGCGGTGCAGCCTGGCGTTGCGAGGTTAGATGCATTTATTCGCTGGGATGCGGCCTGGGCTTGCGTGGTGATCGATTTTGCTAGGGAGCGGCCTGGGCTTGCGATGTGAGGCATGTGATTTTGCTGGGGTGCAGCCTGGGCTTGTGAGGTGAGGCGCTTGATTTTGCTGGGGTGCAACCTGGGCTTGCGAGTTGAGACATGCTATTTCGCTGGGGTGCAACCTGGGCTTGCGAGGTGAGGTGCACCTTCTCATAGGGGTACTGGATGGTGGGCTGGGGTGGCATGGAAGTCTGCACTGTGTTTGTCCTTTTTCTTGCTTTTTGTTGTACTTGGGGGCATGTTGTGGGCGTTCCTCACACAACTTGTTTTTACTTGCATGACGGCTAGTAATGCGTCTTTAAATCCATGAACAACCGTGGAGTGCAAAATCTTTTCTGGCCCACGGCTCGCGCAGTTTCCTTCTCGGCGCGCTGACCTTGTGCCATTTCTACGCCCCATTCCATGAATCGTCCCTATGTGTCCTAAGTGAAAACAGAAAAGGTTTACAGCATTAATTGATCAAACCAGAATGTTCTTTTGAATAACATGCAGGCAGCAGGTTTAAAGCTTCAGCAGCACACCATAACACATGGTTGCATGTTTTATGAAAAATAGCCAAAAATAGTCTTTGAATTAGGCAGCCATGCGGCTCCACCCTGCCAAGGTGAGGGCCCACGATCGAGCCCCTTTTGCCCTCTCCTAAAGATGTCTTTTGGCCTGGTCTTTAGCAAATCTAAAAATTACATTGTGATTCTAGTAATACAATGATGGGCAATTCGGCAGCTCTTCCAAATGACTTTTAAGTAACATACACAGCTTGACAAAAAGTTCTGTATTGGCCAGAAAGCATGAAAAACAAAGAGTTTTAGACTAGTAAAAGTATATTTATTTGAAATGTTTTCTTGTGTTATGTTTTAAACGGAAACATGCCCTTTTCCTCTTACTTACACAGACCCCCTCCATCTGTGTACATATGTGTTCTGGTCATAGATGGGAGGCGCTGCATGCGTCTTCCCTGAATCATCTTTTCAATGACAGCATCTCCCGCGCTTAGAACAATATCCGAAGGTGGAGGCTGGTTCTCATTGTCTGCATTCCTCGAAGGCTGATTGGCGGCGCTCTCACCGGTGACAGGTGGAATCCAAATGCCTGTCAAGTCAATGCCATGAACTGGATCAAAAGCATTTCCCTAGTTAAAATGAAAGGCCTTTCTTAAACACTGCCTAGCAAGCAAACTCTTTTCAGAATGCCTAATTTAAGCATGCTCTAAAACCTGCCCTGGTTCAATTAGATAATGCTTAAATGCTGGTTTGAAAATGTTCAACACGTGCTTAAAGCGGATTATAAACTGCTTTTTAAATGTTTGTTTAGCAAGGACTATGCAAGTAAACAACTAATGAGACCAGATAATGTTTGAATTTCATAAACATGTTAGTAACTCTTGAATAAATGCAAGGGGATAAGCATTCAATGCACATAGCCGGTGACTCAATGTTTAAAAAATAAATTAGCTGCTTGGAGGAGAGAATGGTTGGGAACTGTTATTTAAAGATGTCATCTGCTTGATCAGGGCTTAAGACACGTTAAGGAAGCATTTCTCTTTGTCTAGGGTTTCTCTCACTTTCTTCTTCTTAGTTTGCCTGGAATATTGTAATTTATCATTGCAAGTGTTTATTATACTGTAACATTTTTTGTCAAGTCAGCGAATGCGGTCAATAAACGCATTAAAATACAAATGCAAGACGCAAATCCCAAATTAAGGCAGGCAGTGGAGTGACACACTTTTCTGAATTGTTCAGTACAATGTTTGTAACATTTCCATATGACATTGTAAACTTACTTATATGCGCAAAACACTCGAGCAACAGCGAGAAAAAAAAACAACTGTAGAGTTGTTCGTGTTGGAAATAGTATACGCATCAATGGATGACCCACAAAAACGTAGACAGCAAAACAATCCCTGTATTTCAGGGTTATCGCAGTGCAAATTGCGAGCAGGTGACATTCACAAAGATGACATGTGCATTGCGGCAGAGCAGGGTGTCTGTCACAGGGCAGTCAAAACCAGTCCACACCTGATCCTGAGGCATTCATTGGTTCCCAGCATGCACGTTGGTTTGAGGTCAAAGGGTGCTGACGTCATCCGGCGCCATTCCTCCCAAGCCAGAAGCACAATTCTGAAAGACTGCCCAGTTATGTGACCTTTCTTTTGAAAACTTGAAAACAGGACTAGTGGTTACTCTGGTTTATGGAATCTCGCCACAAGGCAGCCGTGTTATCCACCATTTTAGTGCATAGCTCTCAACTCTCACGCTTTTGGCGGGTGTCACCCGCCTTGTAAACAGCTGACTCACCCGCCAAGCCTCCAGCACGCCCATTCATTTCAATGGGCGTCTCACCCGCCAAAACTAAAATCGGGTGTTTTCACCCGCCTTCGCGACCCAAATGGTTGAGAGCTATGTTAGTGTACATTCACATTAGAAATAATATTTCGAACAAGGGCTCAAAACCGAAAATAGCGGTTTAACTATTTCTAATGCTGTAGTGAAATATCCGCCCATACCAGAGTTTTAATTGTACATATTTACAGCGCTGGCGGGCTTTGGTTGTACGCCATTGCTGTGCACGTTTTTTGTTTGTGCATTTTACCTGCAATCTCTCACTGTTGCTGGAATATTTCTTGCCCTGAATGTTTCCCAAATGCTCAAAAAGCAATGCATCTTCGACATGACAGGCTCAGATGGGTCCATGTATCCTTTTACTCAATTGGGGATCACACTTATTATTTCACCGCAGTCACTCATTTATATCACGAAACTTCCACACACTTCTAACTCATTTCCTACTCCCGGTAAATCAACCTCATGAATGGCGCTGGCTCTTAAAAGCTCATATTAAGACTTTTCTTAAAAATTACATTACACACGTCTCATAGTGTGGTTAGTATGTGTAAACACAATACATTAATAAACCAATTACACCTACCACTGTAAAGCCCTCCATTATGCATCTGTAACATTGTAAAGTGTTCCGTAAGAGGTATTTTTTTTCTTGTATTCCTTTGTAAAGTGTTCCATTGCTTCTCAGAGCTAGGTCTGCGATCAATAAATAATAAATAATAATAATAATAATAATAATGTATACCAAGTGATAGAAGTGCATCAAACAAAAGTAGTGGAACTGTGACTCTGGCGGGGGGATAGAGTAGGAAGGAAACGAGCAGCCTGCAACACATTGTTCAAGGGTTGCAGTCATGCTGATTGACAGCCAATTGAGTTGAAATAGCTTTCAGTTTTGCTGTAACTGATTTTCGGTGGTAAAGTGGAGAAGTCTGCTTTAACTTCATAAAGAACAATTGTGGAATGGTGTAAATGGTTGCAAAAAGTAGAGAAGCTGTTAACAGTAAAAAATTATAAGTAGTGGAACACTGCTACCCACCCTTCCCACTCACTTCGACAACTGCATATACCTAAAGAGCTGAGCATGTGCAATTACAAACACATTTTTGTTTAATGTGTAGTTCTTAAGTACACGGTCAGAAATACAGATGTTCTGTCATCTACTATGCATAGGGTACATAACATATCCTCTGTACATCACAAAAAGCCTCATAGACATGCTGCAAAACTAGATACCATACACACGGTTCAAAACATCTATTTCAATATCTACATCTCTGGAAGGATGGGACAGACCTGAGAATGTTATTGTTTACTTGTGTATGCATCAATTCTGTAATCATTTTTCTATTTAGGTTGTGCTTTCACTTGGTGCCTTAGAACCATGGCATACAACAATACATTTATTGAATCACAATATTGGAAACATGTTTGCTTTCGCATTCGTTTTTTTGCAAAACAGTGTAATTGTCACAAAGAACATGTACAAACCTGATCTGCTCTTCTTACTGTGTTTTTTCATGTCTGATTCGTTGTATTGTTGTTCATTTGTTCAGTTGGTGCTATTTCAGTTTGAGGAAATGAGCTAATGAGAATGAATGCATTGAGAGGTGAGAGTATAATGGCTGTCAATTCGATGCGGTATGTAATGGGAAGCACAGATATCTAGTATTAGTTAAGCAAGTTAAATGCATTTTTTAAAATTAATTAAAGTGTTTTATGGTTACATTTTTAACTTTTCACACTATATATAATCAATAGGTAAAACAACAATACTGATATAATATACTACGGGGCCTGCGGTAGCGGCCCTGTAGTTATGGTTAAGTTGCTAAATGCATAGGAATAGCACTTTTTGAGCAGCTTATAACTTTGCCCACCCCCCGTTGGACGAATCCTCACAAAACTTTGAAAATAAAGTATATGGCACATCAGATTGATTCTGCAATGTTTGGTGAGGTTTCGTGCAGGCGGGGCAAAGTTATAGGGGGATCTCAAAATGTGTGGTTTCTCCAATAGACACAATGGAAAGAAAAATAATTGTTCACGCCTAAAGCCCAAACCGCTGGATGGATTGTTGCCAAATCTGCATCTGGAGTGGTGGCTTGGTCCTGAAATCATGCTCTTGTAAATTTGGTGTGAATCCGTTCAGTATTTTATTTTAAAATGACCAAAAAGTAGGTAAATAACATGAGTGATGTCTGGGTTCGGTGCACGGACTCACTTCCCTATTCGGTCCTTGGACAGCCCTCTGATTGGCCCAGGGGGCGACGTGATGTCCACGGACATCGGACAAGCCCATGGATTCAATACTGAAAAGCGTGAGGTGCATCATATTTTCTGAAAGACCACCATGTTGTATCCATGGAGAGCCGCAGCTGACTGCGTACATCGCAGTGGGGAAAAAGTCTGGAAAACACACGCAGGGTTATTTGGTGGTGGAAAGAGGGTCTGGGAAGGGGGGGTAGTGGAAAAAGATTAAATGGGGCTATTTCTATAGGTGGAAAAAGGGCGCACAGGTGTCGTGGTAGTCCACGGACACTGTGGTAGCCGTGGATAGCGCCATGAACGGACAGCTTGGGAACACATTTGGAGTTATTTGGTGGGTGAAAGATGGCTTGAAAAGTGAAGGGGAGTGGAATAAAGAGCTGTTATAGGTGAAAAAAAGGGTTTGCAGATGCCACAGACTCTGTGGTCTATTTTGGTGTCCGCGGACATAGATTGCATTGGAAGAGGGCTCTGGGCGAGTTTGGTTATTTTAACCTGTATTGTATGTACTTGTTATATGGTTACTATAGTAATATGTGCATAGGTAGTAATATGTGCATAATAATTAGAGGTACTGTAGGGGAGTATATAGTATTTGTAATATGGTGGCATAATGCAATTGAAATACAGTACAATTGAGGGTAGTGGTTATTGAATTAGTATTTCTTTCTTTGTAAACATAACAAATAGGATTACATTTGGTAGGGTTACTTAGTTGCAGATGGTGATCACAGAGAAATCTCTGGTTCTTTCTCTTTGAAAAAAAACAGTATAATATGTCAGGCAGGATCATTTAAAATGTTTAATTGCATATAATTTCACATATTCATGAACCTTTTAGACCCTCATAATCAGTAAATTCAATGTACTACGTTTGGTACAACACCAGTGTGTGGAACAGTTGTTGTTTTGCTGTTACATATTCATTGGGTAAATGGGAAAGAAAATCCATACAGCATTTTTACAAAATGACTACATTTATGTGAGTGTAAGTTTGACAGTATGTTTGTTTGAAGTGTGTTGTACTTAAGGGAATGAATAAAGTGCTTAGATACTTGTTGGTATATTCTAAGTATATTTGATGATAAAAGAAGTGTTGTAGTAAGAGGAATTGTGATGGTGTATTTGAAGTGTAGTGCAAAGATTATTTTTAAAGTAGTCAGATACCTGTTAGAGTATTCTAACTATTTTGATTTTTAAAAGTAGTATTGTAGCATTATGGATGGAGTTAGATACCAGTTGGCATATTTTACTGTTGATAGTGCTACAGGTCAGTGACTAAATTTGGGTTTAATGAATATTAAGTATGGATTTGTTAGATTTTCTGGTAACTTATGTTTTAGAGTAACAGAGGTGTCATTACATTCAAACGGACCACTTCTTTTTTTAACATATGCAGAATAGTGACCTGCAGTGGTTGGGGCACTAGTGTGGTAGATTATTCCTACTTTTGTGAAGGTTTTCTTGCCAAGAGATACTTGACCGTGAGTGAAGCTCATAAGCTTACAGTTGTTTTTGGTACCATCTGCATTGTACCTTAAAAGCATTAGTATCAGATATTGGCTATGTGAGTTTATTTGTATGGTGGAACGATTGTCTGAATTGCAAAAAGTGCATAATATGCCATGGTTTTCATTTTGTAGAAGCTGGTGAAATGGAACAGATTCACAATTTGGTATGGATACATACACATATCGTTCATTAGGGAGGTTTCTTGTGAAACAAGGTTGCAGAGACTGCATGTATGTTTCCATGTGTATGAAATCTGAAGTACTTAATTCATAGGTATGTTTTTGGTCTTTAGTATGTGTAGTAAGTATATTACACATTCTTGTGGATCTTCTTGCTTGTTTATGGGGAAATTCACCAGTCCCATACTAAATTCCAATTCATGCCTTATTCACGACACACTGTAAGTGTTCTCAGGGTTATTTGTTGTATTTCTATGAATGACACGCATTTGTAAACACAACTGGTCTGAGCTGTTCAAGTAAATGTTTTGAACAATTGGCGGTAATTGGAAGAGAAGGTTAATTGTTACATTAGCATTGCAATTTACTCCAGTTCTGTTGCTAAATTTAAATGGAGCAGAGAGTTCTGTTTCTGTGTTATTTGATGGGCCTGCACTTGTTTTTTGAAAATAAATATTTGTCTTTTTGTCTTCTGATGGAGTAGTAGTTGTTTTTCGTTTCTTTGGTGGTATTGTTGGGAGATCTCTTATAGGTTTTGTTTGTATAACTTTTCTTTTGAAAGGTTTCGTTTTTTGAGGAACATCATACATATCTATATAGGGGGTGTACAGTCTGAATAGCCTAGTGTATTGTAAGATGCGAGGCATGTCAGCGTTGACTTTCTATCAAAGTTGACTAGGAATAAACCTTCAAGTCTATGTAGACATAAAAGTGCCACGTAACTAATAGCTTCCTTAAAGACTTTGCTACCATTGTCAATCAATGCATGATCTAGGGATAGACCTTGTGATTTGTGAATAGTGACAGAATATGCAGGAGGCAGGGAGAATTGTTCTCTGTGTATGTACATGTCTATGAAAAGAAGGAATCAGGATACTGTGCAGCCTATTGTTTTAATTCTGTAAGTTTGCCAAAGTGGATGTTGACAAACTGAATATTGTTGTCTTGTGGAAATGTTTTTAAGCCAACAACTGTACCAATCGCTCCATTGACTAAATCTTGTTCTATGTCAATGTTACGTTTTAGCATTATCCAGCAGTTTAGACACAACACTACCATTTTCTCCAATCCAGCTTTGTTGGAGACGGATTTTCGATGCTATTTAGTTGTGCTTTAGCTTTCTGACACATAGGGAGTGTCATGGCATGCACTTCTAGTTTGTCTGTGTAGCCAATATGCAGTAAGGGCTACATTTCTTTTTTTCTAAATTATCTCATTGAATTGACTGCAGCTTGCTTGGGTTGGCATTAAGGACATGCATTTTATACTTTGTTGAGCTAATTCCATTATATCAGGAGCAGATGTGTTTCGCCCATACAGCTCATGGATTAGTCTATTTAAGATGGATTTTCCATGTTTAGCAAGCAGGAAAGTTTGAATGTTTTTTAAAATGTTAGCATAGGTGAGGTCTGCATACTGATGCATGCTTTGACTTAGTTCTATGTACTAAAAATGTTGCCAGAGATTTACATTTCCTCTGTTGCCAAGTGTGTGGCAGCATTGTTTATGTCCTAATGTTTTGTACATAGGTTCACCTTCTGCTGGTGTTAACTGTAGGAGGTGTCCTAAAACAATAACCTGTTTTCCACCAAACAGTCCTTTGTAGTTGGTTTTTAGGACAATAATTCTCAGGGGAATAAAAGCCACATCCAGGTCTTTTGTGGATGCCTGGCATGGAAAGGGGACAGTAGAGACAGTCATGGCTGTATGCGAACACCGGGGGATCAGTTCATCTGTTTTTCTGCGTGTGTTGTAGAGGAAGAAAGGGTGGCAGGAGTTTTGTTTACTAAGAGCACTGAAGATGAATTTAGCTAAGTATTTCAGGAGGCAGAGTTCATGGATGTTTGGGGACTCTTGGATCCATTGGCTGAGGGTGTATGCTGTGGGGTGGCTTAAAATCTTGCATTTCATGAAATTGAAGTGTCATAGTATGGAGTGCGAGCAATTAAGTGGCCTGACTTACTCCCGTTTTGTAGGAATATGGTTCACTTAAAACATCCGTACATTATTGGTGTTCATTGTGGAGGGAACAGTTTGGGGTACCTTACTGTTTTTTTTTTTTGGTTGCAATTTGCAATGAGGGATACATTTGGAAAGTTGACGGAAATGTTTCCAAATTCAAAAATTATGTTTTTGTGCATTGCTCAGAGACGAATGTGGATGCGCTCAAATTTATATTGTGCACAAATGGAAAAAGCGAGACACAATTTCAATAAAGCTGTGGATGTTTTTTACGAGATGTTGGCATGACATATTTTCATAATGAAAACATTAAATTTGACATTGCCAACCTTTTCTGGAAAGGTGGAGTTTACTAACTGATGTGGGTAAATCAGATATTTCTGGAAAACGTTCAACATGATTTCAAACAGTTTTTGTGGACAAATAAATATGGATTTAATATTCTTTAGTAGTTGAAATAAAGAAAATGAAAAAAACTGAAAATAAATGTGCTTTTTTTGTAAAATTGCCACTAAAGCACTTCGAAACTGCTCCCCCGTGCAGAGCGGTGTGTTGCAGTACATGCAGAACACTGTGACCCTCAAAAGATAAGGATTTACAGCATCCCGTATGGCATGCAAGGTGGATGGTGGGATACTCTGCCCCAAAAGAGTATCCTGTGTGGTTCCAGGAGTGGTTGAGGAAGATGGAGCAGAGGAGAATAGCATGTTCCTCCCTGTTAAAGGAACAGCCTTTCTCAGTGCAACTAGGTGGTTAGAATGGATGTGGTGGTGCATTGATGTGGTCCCGACGGAATAGTGCCCCTGTTGTCCACGACTGAGTTTCACCCCACACTCAATGCATTCAACACAGCATTCTTCACCTTTGCGATCCCACCCACAGTCTTAAAGAATCACCAGACCCATGATTCTACCTGTGTGCTGGAGCTAGGCACTTCCTCTACCTCATCTTCATCTTCCTCTTGATCCTCTTCTACTTCATTGCACCTTTTCCCCTGTCCAGGCCCTCCAGGTTGTTTAGGTGGTGGTGGTTGGGGAGGAGAAATGGGCATACAAGATGCCATCACAGGTATAGTAGCTGTTCTGCAAAGCAGGTGCTATTAACTGCTCTCTCATGGTTAGCCAGATTGAGAATGAGAAAAGTAATGGGTGGGTCCCTTCAGAGGAGCCATCACAGGTACGCACAACTGTCTGCTGACTACTGAGTCACAAATATTCCTTGAAAAGTTGCAAAAAGTTGCCAGATCAACTAACAATGGGTCTAGGACCTCTAGAAGGGTAAACATTAACGTGAAACACCATAGATTGGCCGAAAAATGCAGTATTAAACTGTCTGCGTGATGAACACTGTTCGCAGACAACCCTGTCACGCTGCATGTGTGTGGTCACATGATAATGCCCGACGATGTCTTTGGTTCTGATGGCCGTCCGCGGACACCCATCAGGCAGGAGACTCAGTGCGCATGTGTGTGAGTGTCCGTAGGACAGGCGTGTTGTCTGCAGACGGATTAAAAATGCGATATGAAAAAACAGACCTGTCCGGACATCGCGCCTGTCTGGGGGCTCCTCAATTTTTTTGTACGGGCACTCTATAAAGCCATTTTGTCTGTCAATGACTCATAATTGGGGGTTTTAAAAAGAAGAAGAAAAAAAGGACAGAACAGTATATACATATATTTATATTATTAGAGATACATTTATTTAGGAAAGAGATGGGGTATTGGAATGGGAAAAATACATAGGAGAATTAGGAATTTCTGTACAATAATGATCAGAGGAGTAAGGGACTGAGGTTTCATTGAAGCATCTTTCATTTCAATTTTTGGAATGTGATGGGGATGATTGCAGGGAACAAGGGAGATATGGGCTGGCAGGACAGTGATATTGAGCATTTTTAATCACATGATTTTGACGTAATTTGAAAGATCTTTAAAGTCATTGCTAATTTGATCCAATTTTCCCTAAAAAATCATGATCTCTTTGTGATTCTTCAGATTGGGCAAAATTAAATTCAGGTGTTGCTTCTTCATGAAAACTATGTACTGTAAAAAAATAAGAATTTATTTTTTCAGTGAGGTTTCTACAAACTACATTAATTATTTGTCTTCTTTTGGGAAGTTCTCCTCTAACCACTCCAATTTGTTTGACAGAGCTGTCAGAACAAAATAGTGTTTTTTTTCTTATAAGAAATGTTTATATGAAGAATGGCAATAGTAGATAAATAAATACAGTTCACTTGGTATTCAATGAGACCTTGTTTCCCAGCATCCTACTGAGGTGATAATATGAGGTTTACACAGTTACAGTTTCTGATTGGTGGATTCCATTATCTTGTGTGCTAAATGAAAAAAAAAATGTGAACCTTTTGAAGTAATCAATTGTACAACAATGTATATTTGCATGTAGTAAATATAAGTAAAGCTCTTTTATGTATATCCTTTTGATGGTTGATGGGTAGACAATGTTTTGCTCAACCCTCTGCTTCTGGGCTGTGTGAATGTTATCTGATGTCTGCAGACTACCGCACTGTCCGTTGAGTATGCAGCTGCTGCATTGAGGGTGAGTATAATATAAAGAACTTGTAGCAGATTAAGGGTGCACTGGTAACAAACTATGAAATTCACTGAAAAAATGTTGTTAAATGCACGTTATGGTTAATTGGCAAAAATAAAAACCTATCAAATTCACTGAAAAAAACTTTGTTAAAGGGGCGCTGTGTATACAAGTAAACTGAAAAACCCTTGAAATTCACCGGTTCTGGTAATCTGAACAACCATATCTCGCGCCACCATCATGCACTACTAAGACTATCGACCAGGACATGAAAGATGACATCACAAATGTTCTTGGGTTATTTTAAATTAAATATTGCTATGGCCAATATATTCCTCACTTTTCACACCAATGTGGTCATTTTCACATTTCAGACATAGCTCCCATTTCTTCTCTTCAATGGGATTAACTAGTTGGCCAACTCCCCTACCTCATCCTCTATTAAATAATTCCCAAAATGTTTTTATATTTGAGTCACGCAATATAATATGTATTCGCTGTAAGAACACATTCTTTACTGAACAACTGTTTCTGATGATCCAATTGGAGTACAGATGTTTACGTTTTCTTGTTACGACAGCGCACTCTGCCTTATCGTTGCTCATTTTACATGCCGACCTGATCTGCTGCCATTGGTTCCTCTTTCCACACGTCTCACCGGGTCTAGAATACCATAGGATCCATCATTATCTTTTACCAAATGAGTGTCGTTAAGTAGAATAAATACGGATGTCATTTGACCCACTATGTAATTGGGATCCAACTATTCCATATCTCTGTCCCAGTCCAAAACTCTGGACTCTTTTATTTACTCATATCCTTCATCCTCTTTTCTGTCCAAGTTATGCTATAGCCCTGATTCCCAGTTACCAATTCACCCACTTTATAGGGACGTGCCTCTTCATTTAACAGTGATATAGATAGTTTCACTATCCTATAGTCACTGTAAGCATTAAATGAGCTGTCAAGAGAACAGATCAAAGGAAACAACTCAGGCTTTCAAAAAGGTAGTCCGTGGTGGTTCTGATATTTCCCATTTTCCAGGTATAATCACCTGGAATATGCCCCACCACTCTACCGTTCAACATTTCTAGTTCCCAATCATACGCAAAAGCTAACCATCTCTTACCATGCTTATTATCTTGCTTTTGCCACATCACACATCAATACAGCACATTCTCATGCTTACTGCATGACACAGTATTAACACAGTGAGCATTCAAGTCTCTTGTATTGCCAAGCAAAACCACCACATTCAATATCTCCTAAAGGCACAGTATAATATTTTCAAATTCTTTCCCTCCGGGCAAATCGTAGATGTTATATATCAACAACTTGTGTGATTTTTCGGATAACTGGGTATGGTAAATATCACCATCTGTAAATATTTACAGGCAGTAGGATCAATTTCACAAGATGACAAACTCGCTCTCAAACCTACCATAAGTCCTTCCTTAGGGCAGCCTTTGTCCCCTTCTATAAACCATCAATATCTGAGCTGTCAACCAACATTCCTGGATGCAATAAATATCCATACTCATAAGCAAATCACAACCACCCTTCACAATCGTAAAGTGCCTCTGCCCATGCATATTCCATGCTGATAGGTTTCTATGTCAGTTTCGCGGCACAGGGTTCAATGACAAAAACCCAGCTAACCAAGAACAGTCTTCGTCAGGCTGTTTTATAGGTTCCTTTTCTGCTACAACAGGCATGTCAGAAAACAGTGTTGGACCTGCTATTGTTATGGTGACTCTAATGTCATGTTTCAGAGATGATGTTTTATACCCCTTATGTTTAGAAACAATATCATATCACATTCTCAGAAACTCAAGGAGATGCCCTAGTATCATGTTTACAATTGTGGGTGTCACGCACTGGATGTATGTAGAATCTGTTCTCTGCTCATCCATAAAGTCAATGTATTCCAAGTTCCTTGATCCAAGAATTCACAGTGCTGGTACCAACGAGAACAACCCCCAACCATGTGAATGATTTAAAGGTTCCTGATTGGTGCTGGGGAACACGTGCGTTATGATAAAAGCAGAGTTAGCAGTAAGGGGCTGCTCTTTGTGTGAGCCATGGTCATCAATACAATGGCCCACATTCTCAACCAGATGTGAAATCACATGGGTGGGAACAGACTGCATGTTATTAACCTCCACTGCCACCTATGTGCTCGAGTATTCATCAAACCCAGGGTCCATATCCAGTCTTGAGCCTCTGGTCCCATCAGTTCTGAGTACGACATAACTTCTGCGACCTCTTGTGAAGGTGGCTTTATTGCCCAGCTTGTTAAGGTGCCCTTCTAGCCAGAGCCACTTTTCAGTCTTCTTTTTTGGTTTCTGCTTGGCTTTCCAGGTCACAGATCTTGAACCAGTGCTTTTTCAGGTGGAGAGTCCACAGGAGCATCTTGCACCAGAGCCAGGGATGGCTTCCGAATGGCTCAATTATTGGCTTGTATTCTATTATGCCTCTTTAAGGTTGATGCTCCCTTCTTGGTAGGTATATCTGGGAGTGCTCACAACCTCCCGTATTATTATCCGGTATCTCCACCTTGGTCCACCTGACCAATACTAAATCTAAATCATTCCTGTGAGTCATTAATGCTTACTGTGAGTTTGATGGCTACACAGCAGTCTTGCCCTACTTTCTGAATGGGTTGCACTATTGTGTGAAATGAGCCCACTTGATCAGCATACCACTCTTCTATTTTACATCGGATGTCTGTGTGCAGTGTTACTGTCTCAACAAACCGAATTGCCTCAGCGCTACCCCCATCTATCATTGTATTATCTGCTAAGGCAGTGTATACAGCTTCTTCAGCCTTCTCCCAAATAGGTCTGGTGTAGCAAGCAGGTCGTAGCCCTCTCACCTTATCACAGCTGTACCTGCCTTAGTTGTTACTAAGGATAGTTCAGGAATCACACCTCCTGGATCAGATGATACACCACATTAATTTTGCAGAGACTAACAAAGATTCAGCAGTGAGTTGTTGTTATCAGAGATAAGAGAGGATTTCTGAATGTCATGTGGATTGATGTCATTTAGACTCCCACCGTTGGATTTTGGTTAGAATCCCCAGGCCCACCACCGGAAAATATGAACTGATCTTATGCCCTGTGCCGAATGGGCCAGCCTCCGTGTGATCGGATTGTCCCACCCCGTTGTTTAACAGATCACTTTCCATTGCTGTACTTGAAGATTCCAGGGCCCTATGTCGGACGTTATATGCCACTTCCTTTTTAGATGGTATTACAATGCAATGCCTTATTTGCTCTAACTGTAGCGTTATTCAACTCAACCACCTAACACATGGCTTTGCATGTTAAAGCAGATGCCTGTGCCCACCGTTTGGTTGTTGAAGTCCGTACGCAGTGTTGCAAAGCAGTGTTGCGGCTAAAGCAGCGACTGCCACAGCTCACACAGTTACCAGAATTTAGTAGACCCAATGGGGCGATGTCAATTTCAATGATGCGGGAATCCAAATCCTAACATATGTCGCTCGGTGCAGCTGAATAACTAACTGCATACACTAACATGTGGCGCATGTTATTTAGCATGGTTGAGGAATTTCTTAGATTAAAGCAGTGGCCTAAGCTATACATACTGATGGTGAGCATCACAATCCAACACAGATTACCGCACTCATGTTCTTCCGGGGTTTAACTCAGAACCACTCTGAGCCCCCGCCCCAGTCCCTGCTACTTAAAGCTGTAGAGCAGGGCTTATCGCACCACTGGGGTTTAAGCTGTAAGATGGTGCTGAAAAGGTAGAGGCCATGGGCAAACCTCCTGCTTTGATCTATGATGCTTAGCTGCCTAGACAGCCACCTCCACCACTCACCTTGGCTGCTGAACCACAAGTGAAGAATTCAATGGACTCCGCAGGCAACCAGAGCTGCATGGTTGTTAGCAGCCACCAACCCTAGATGGCTCTTGAGTAAGGCAAGATTCAGAGATTCAGAGATTCAAAGATTCTGAAAGAGCAAATAGCAGCGTGATGAGCAAGAAAGACTGGCAAGTCGCACCACGGTTTCGCAACACCTAGACACTTCCGACAGTTTTCTCAATTGAAACGTGAAACTCAAGTCAGCTGAGATAGCGCTCCTGGGCTGACTTCAACTATCAAAGAGAAACCCGGTTTCCCTTTCAAAGTTTTGTTCCCCAGCATGCCTGCTCATTGAGCCTACAAGGCTGAGGCATTTTTCTTCCCCAGCCTTGCATGGCTCATTGGGGATGCAGGCTGGGGAACTGCACCTTTGAATGTGCGTGAGGGTGCCTTTGCACCTCCCGCACATTTAAATGTTCTGGGACAGTGCAAAGGCAGCACTCAGGCTCCTCCCCATGCATGTCGAGGAACCAGAAACCACACTTCCTTGTTCCTGATTGTTTGCAGTGGGAGCCAGAAGGCTTCCTTGTTGCTGCTGGAGCGTGGAGTGGAATCTGTACCAGGGCAGAATGTAAGAGAAATGTGTTTTATATATGAGTGTGTATGTGACTGATTGAATGTGTATGTGTTTGTTGCATGGATTGGTGCTTGGAGCACATATGAATGAGCGAGTGTATGTTGTATGGGTCCACGAATGGGTGTGGTATGAATGAGCAAGTGAATGAGTGTGTGACTATTGGGTGTATGTGTTATTTGGTGTATGTGTGTGTACCGGCTGCTGATTTTGGGTGGCAGGGAGGATGTTTGCAAGATGCCTAGTAAAAATCGTGCCCCAATGGCATCATTTTTTTAATGTGTATCTTTGATAAAGAAAGCATGATAATTGTTATTATGTGGCTAGACTGGCATTTTTGTTCAGCCAGTATTGTTATAACAAGACATGCAAATAAGATAACGAACCTGGCAGATGAAGCAGTGATGAGGAGAATGTGATGAATTGCCCTGAGACCCTTATCTCCCCTAATGCGATAGCCCGGACAACAAGGATCCCAGGGAAACCCTCTGGGGAAGAAAACCCTGTTGCTATGGAATCTTGATAGTAGTAGCTGGCCATAACAGATGTGATGCTGTTCTTTTGTTAGAAAAGCGTAACCAGTGCCAATGCTACCTTAAGGACTGGAAACATCTGAGACTTTGCATTGTAACACTGTAGCAATGAGAAGGCGAAGAGAATGATTGGAAGAAGCCTATGGATGATCGAGTGGCAACCGCAATGAATGCGGCAAATAATAGAAGACAATTCAACCCGTGTCGGGCACAGACGGTAAGTCAGAAGCTCGAGCTTGGGATCAGGAAAGGGCAAGCATTTGGTTCTCCTCAGAGAAGTGGTGGTTAGGTCTGAAGAAAAATAGAGCAATGTAAAGGAAAGGCCATTAGAAAACACAGACATAAGATACAGAAATTGTTAGAATAAAGCGACATCACAGATGAATAATGAACATACAAGCACCTTGCTATAGAAGTAGCAACGTGCCATTGTCCATGGCAATGGCTCACTTGTAGCCTTTCCTCATTCTGTACCAATGCTGATGAAGGAGTGGTGATGACAGGGCACGCTGTCTCTGCTGAAGCTTAACCGGTGCTTCGAGTTGTAGATGCCATGTTGGATGAGGAGGTGAAGGTAATGTCATGCCTCTGGAGAGACCTTGCCACAAAGAATGCTGTTGAAAGCGGGATGCTACATGTATAGCCATAGTTTAATATGGGATGACATTTTTCATTGAGCATCTTGTATGTGACTGGCAGTATAAATGTTATTACCTGTTAGACTGGCATTTTGGTGCAGCCAGTCCAGTTATTTCTTTCATTGTCATGGCATTTTTTTTTTACTGTGCATCTATTATAAAGCAAGCATGACATGTATTACTACGTAGCTAGATTTGCATTTTTGTGCAGCCAGTCTGGCCATTTCTTACTGTGGCACAACATTTTTAGTAGGAGACGTATGGTCAATCAAGCATGATAAGTATTATTATCTGACTAGACAGGCATTTTTCGTGCAGCCAAACTAGCTATTGTTTTGGCAGGGCATTCTTTACTGAGCATCTATGATAAAGCAAGCATGACAGGTATTACTACGTAGCTAGACTGGCATTTTGGTGTAGCCAGTCTGGCCATTTCTTGCTGTGACACAATATTTTTAGTAGGGCACCTATGGCAAATAAAGCATGATAAGTATTATCTGACTAAACTGGCATTTTTGTGCAGCTAGTCTAGCTATTGCTTTGGCATGGCATTCTTTACTGAGCATCTATGATAAAGCAAGCCTGGCGTGTTATTATGTGGCTAGGCTGGAATTTTGCTGCAGCCAGTTTGGACTTGTTTTCATATTGTGCTATGTTCTTAGGTGGGGGCTGCCATATATTGGCAGAACCAGCATGCACATGTTTTCTTATCATATAATTACTGGCATTATTGTGTTCTTATATGGGAATACGGGCATACATTGGTGCACCCAGCTTGGAAATGTATAGACACAGGTAGCGTGAACATGTTTTTATACAGGTATTTGTAAAAAGAGGAAGGCGAGGCACGCACTCCAATTCCCAGTAAAATATATCAAATGCAAGTAGTTACTGGGTTTAATACCAAAATTCAACAAGTATTAACAGGGTTGAGTCCCTTCTGCTGCAGTTCAGTTGCTCTGGTGTTGTTCTCCTCCTAGCGCTTTCTTGTTACAAACAATCATCAGGGAGGCTGTATTGCTTTATAGGTGTTACTAATTAGTTGCTCTTTCAGTCTCAAAGGATTCTGGTAGCTGTAGTGATCACATTTTTACAATTGAGATGACAAGGAACCAACACGCTTCCAAGAGCACAAATCTTTCCCGAAATTGGTTAAGGGGAGAAAATGATCAATATAGCTCCCTAAAGTGGGGCACAGTAACCCTGGTGCTACTGCCTCTGGAGCCCAGGACACCAATAACATTATGTGAAAAAAGAGGAAGGCGAGGCGCGAACTCCAGTTCCCAGTCAAATATATCAAATGCAAGTAACAACAGGGTTAAAAAACAAAATTCAACAAGTATAAACTGGTTTGAATCTCTTCTGCTGCAGTTCAGTTGCTCTGTTCTTCTCCTCCTCCTAGCCCATTCTTATCAGAAACAATCATCAGGGAGGCTCTATTAATTTACAGGCGTTACTAATTAGTTGCTCTTTCAGTCTCAAAGGATTCTGGTAGTTGTAGTGATCAAATTTTTACAATTCAGGTGACCAGGAACCAACTTCCTGCCAAGAGCACAATTCTTTCCAAAATTGGGGGAGGGGAGAAAACCATCCCAGTCAAATATATTAAATGCAAGTAGTAACTGGATTTAATCCCAAAATTCAAAAGGTATTAAAAGGGTTGAATCCCTTCTGCTGCAGTTCAGTTGCCCTGTTCTTCTCCTCAAGCGCTTTCTTGTCACAAACAATCATCAGGGAGGTTGTATGTGTTTACAGGTGTTACTCATTAGTTGAACTTTCAGTCTCAATGGATCATGGTAGCTGTAGTGATCACATTTTTATAATCAGGTGGCCAGGAACATACACCCTTCCAAGAGCACAAATCTTTCCCAAAATTGGGGGAGGGGAGAACACAATCAATCTGGCTCTCTATAGTGGGGCACAGTAACCCTGGTGCTGCTGCCTCTAGATCCCGGGACTCCCATAACATTATGTGAAAAAAGAGGAAGGTGAGGCACGCACTCCAGTTCCCAGTCAAATATATCAAATGCAAGTAGTAAATGGGTTAAATCCCAAAATTCAACAAGTATTAACAGGGTTCAATCCCTTCTGCTGCAGTTCAGATGCTCTGTTGGTGGTCTCCTCCTCGCACTTTCTTGTCACAAACAATCATCAGGTAGGCTGTATTTCTTTACAGGTGTCACTAATTAGTAGCTCTTTCAGTTTCAAAGGATTCTGTTAGCTGTAGTGATCACATTTTTACAATTCAAGTGACCAGGAACCAACACCCCTCCAAGAGCACAAATCTTTCCCAAAATTATGGGGAGGGGAAAAACCATCAATATGGCTCTCTAAATCTAAAGTTCGGCACAGTAAACCCAGTGCTGCTGCCTCTGGAGCCCGGGACTCCCATAACATCAAGTGAAAAAAGAGGAATGCAAGGTGCACACGCCAGTTCCCAGTCAAATATATCAAATGAAAGTAGTAACTGGTTAAATCCCAAAATTCAACAAGTATTAACAGGGTTGAATCTCTTCTGCTGCAGTACAGTTGCTCTGTTGTTGTTCTCCTCCTAGCGCTTTCTTGTCACAAACAATCATCAGGGAGGCTGTATTTCTTTACAGGTGTTACTAATTAGTTGCTCTTTCATTCTCAATGGATTCTGGTAGCTGTAGTGATCACATTTTTACAAATCAGGTGACCAGGAACCAACACCCCTCCAAGAGCACAAATCTTTCCCAAAATTGGGGGAGGGGCGAACACCATCAATCTGGCTCTCTAAAGTGGGGCACAGTAACCCCGGTGCTGCTGCCTCTAGAGCCCGGGACTCCCATAACATCAAGTGAAAAAAGAGGAAGTCGAGGCGCACAATCCAGTTCCCAGTCACATATCTAATTCAACTAGTAACTGGATTTAATCCCAAAATTCAAAAAGTATTAACAAGGTTGAATCCCTTCTGCTGCAGTTCAGTTGATCTTTTGTTCTTCTCCTCCAAGCGCTTTCTTGTCACAAACAATTATCAGGGAGGCTGCATTCCTTTACATGTGTTACTAATTAGTTGCTCTTTCAGTCTCAAAGGATTCTGGTAGCTGTAGTGATCACATTTTTACAATTCAGGTGACCAGGAACTAACACCCCTCCAAGATTACAAATCTTTCCCAAAATTGAGGGAGGAGAGAAAATCATCAATATGGGTCTATAAAGTGGGGCACAGTAACCCCAGTGCATCTGCCTCTGGAGCCTGGGACTCCCATAACATGTGAAAAAAGAGGAAGGCTTGGCGCACACACCTGTTACAAGTCAAATATATGAAATGCCAGTAGTAATTGGGTTAAATCCCAAAATTCAACAAGTATTAACAGGGTTGACTCCCTTCTGCTGCAGTTCAGTTGCTCTGTTCTTCTTCTCCTAGCACTTTCTTGTCACAAACAATCATCAGGGAGGTTGTATGTGTTTACAGGTGCTACTAATTAGTTGTTCTTTCAGTCTCAAAGGATTCTGGTAGCTGTAGTGATCACATTTTTACAATTCAAGTGACCAGGAACCAACACCCCTCCAAGATTACAAATCTTACCCAAAATTGGGTGAGGAGAGAAAATCATCAATATGGCTCTATAAAGTGGGGCACAGTAAACCCGGAGCTGCTGCCTCTGGAGCCCAGGACTCCCATAACATTATGTGAAAAAAGAGGAAGGCGAGGCACACACGCCAGTTCCCAGTCAGATATATCAAATGCAAGTAGTAACTGGGTTAAATCCCAAAATTCAGCAAGTATTAGCAGGGTTGAATCCCTTCTGCTGCAGTTCAGTTGCTCTGTTGTTCATCTCCTCCTAGCACTTTCTTGTCACAAAAAGTCATCAGGGAGGCTGTATTTCTTTACAGGTGTTACTAATTAGTAGCTCTTTCAGTTTCAAAGGATTCTGGTAGCTGTAGTGATCACATTTTTACGATTCAGATGACCAGGAACCAACACCCCTCCAAGAGTAGATATATTTCCGAAAATTGAGAGAGGAGAGAACACCATTAATATGGCTCTCTAAAGTGGGGCACAGTAATCCCGGTGCTGCTGCCGCTGGAGCAAGGGACTCCCATAACATGTGAAAAAAGAGGAAGGCTAGGCGCACACGCCAGTTCCCAGTCAAATATATCACATGCAACTAATAACTGGGTAAAATCCCAAAATTAAAAAAAGTATTAACAGGGTTGAATTCCTTCTGCTGCATTTCAGTTGCTTTGTTGTTGTTCTCCTCCTAGCGCTTTCTTGTCACAAACAATCATCAGGGAGGCTGTATTTCTTTACAGGTGTTACTAATTAGTTGCTCTTTCAGTCTCAAAGGATTCTGGTAGCTGTAGTGATCAAATTTTTACAAATCAGGTGACCAGGAACCAACACCCCTCCAAGAGCACAAATCTTTCCTAATATTGGGGTAGGGGAAAAAAAACATCAATATGGCTCTCTAAAGTGGGGCACAGTAAACCCAGCGCTGCTGCCTCTGGGGCCCGGGACTCCCATAACATCAAGTGAAAAAAGAGGAAGGCGAGGCGCACACTCCAGTTCCCAGTCAAATATATCAAATGCAAGTAGTAACTGGGTTAAATCCCAAAATTCAACAAGTATTAACAGAGTTGAATTCCGTCTGCTGCAGTTCTGTTGCTCTGTTGTTCTTCTCCTAACGCTTTCTTGTCACAAACAATCATCAGGGAGGTTGTATTTCTTTACAGGAGTTACTTATTAGTTTCTCTTTCAGTCTCCAAGGAATCTGGTAGCTGTAGTGATCACATTTTTACAATTCAGTTGACCAGGAACCAACACCCCTCCAAGAGCACAAATCTTTCCCAAAATTGGGGGAGGGGAGAAAAACATCCATATGGCTCTCTAAAGTGGGGCACAGTAAGCCTAGTGCTGCTGCCTCTGGAGCCCGGGACTCCCATAACATTATGTGAAAAAAGAGGAAGGCTAGGCGCGCACTCCAGTTCCCAGTCAAATATATCAAATGGAAGTAGTAACTGGGTTAAATCCCAAAATTCAACAAGTAATATCAGGGTTGAATCCCTTCTGCTGCAGTTCAGTTGCTCTGTTCTTCTCCTCCTATTACTTTCTTGTCACAAACAATCATCAGGGAGGCTGTATTTCTTTACAGGTCCTACTAATTAGTTGCTCTTTCAGTCTCAAAGGATTCTGGTAGCTGTAGTGATCACATTTTTACAATTCAGGTGACCAGGAACCAACACCCCTCCAAATTTACAAATCTTTCCGAAAATTAGGTGAGGAGAGAACATCATCAATATGGCTCTATAAAGTGCTGCACAGTAACCCCTGTGCTGCTGCCTCTGGAGCCCGGGACCCCCATAACTTTATGTAAAAAAGAGGAAGGCGAGGCGCACACGCCAGTTCCCAGTCAAATATATCAAATACAAGTAGTAACTGGGTTAAATCCCAAAATTCAGCAAGTATTAACAGGGCTGAATCCCTTCTGCTGCATTTCAGTTGCTCTGTTGGTGTTCTCCTTATAGCGCTTTCTTGTCACAAACAATCATCAGGGGGGCTATATTTCTTTACAGGTGTTACTAATTAGCTGCTCTTTCAGTCTCAAAGGATTCTGGTAGTTGTAGTGATCACATTTTTGCAATTCAGGTGACCAGGAACCAACACCCCTCCAAGAGCACAAATCTTTGCCAAAATTGGGGGAGGGGAGAAAACCATCAATATGGCTCTCTAAAGTGGGGCACAGTAACCCAGCTTCTGCTGCCGCTGTAGCCCGGCACTCCCATAACATGTGAAAAAAGAGAAAGACGAGGCGCGCACTCCAGTTCCCAGTCAAATATGTCAAATGCAAGTATTAACTGGGTTAAATCCCAAAATTCAACAAGTATTAACAGGGTTGAAACCCTTCTGCTGCAGTACAATTGCTCTGTTGTTCGTCTCCTCGTAGCGCTTTCTTGTCACAAACAATCATCAGGGAGGCTGCATTTCTTTACAGGTGTAACTAATTAGTTGCTCTTTCAGTCTCAAAGGAATCTGGTAGCTGTAGTGATCGCATTTTTACAATTCAGGTGACCTGGAACCAAGACCCCTCCAAGAGCACACATTTTTCCCAAAATTGGGGGAGGGGAGAAAACCATCAATATGGCTCTATAAAGTGGGGCACAGTAACGCTGGTGCTGCAGCCTCTGGAGCCCGGGACTCCCATAACATGTAAAAAAAGAGGAAGGCTGGGCGCGCACTCCAGTTCCCAGTCAAATATATCAAATGCAAGTAGTAACTGGGTTAAATCCCAAAATTCAACAAGTGTTAACAGGGTTGAATCCCTTTTGCTGCAGTTCAGTTGCTCTGTTGTTCTCCTCCTAGCACTTTCTTTTCACAAACAATCATCAGGGAGGCTGTATTTCTTTACAATTGTTACTAATTAGTTGTTCTTTCAGACTCAAAGGATTCTGGTAGCTGTAGTGATCAAATTTTTACAATTCAGGTTAAACAGAACCAACACACCGCCAAGAACACAAATCTTTCCCAAAATTCGGGGAGGGGAGAAAACCATCAATATGGCTCTCTAAATCTAAAGTGGGGCACAGTAAACCCAGTGCTGCTGCCTCTTTAGCCCGGACTCCAATAACATCAAGTGAAAAAAGAGGAAGGCGAGGGGCACACTCCAGTTCCCAGACACATATTTCTAATTCAAGTAGTAACTGGATTTAATCCCAAAATTCAAAAACAATTAACAGGGTTGAATCCCTTCTGCTGCAGTTAAGTTGCTCTGTTGTTTCTCCTCCTATCCCTTTCTTGTCACAAACAATCATCAGGGAGGCTGTATTTCTTTACAGGTGTTACTAATTAGTTGCTCTTTCAGTCTCAAAGGATTCTGGTAGCTGTAGTGATCACATATTTACAATTCAGGTGACCAGGAACCAACACCCCGCCAAGAACACAAATCTTTCCCAAAATTCGGGGAGGGGAGAAAACCATCAATATGGCTCTCTAAATCTAAAGTGGGGCACAGTAAACCCAGTGCTGCTGCCTCTGGAGCCCGGGATTCCCATAACATCAGTGAAAAAAGAGGAAGGCGAGGCGCACACTCCAGTTCCCACTCAAATATATCAAATGCAAGTAGTAACTGGTTTAAATCCCAAAATTCAACAAGTATTAACAGAGTTGAATGCCTTCGGCTGCAGTTCAGCTGCTCTGTTGTTCTTCTCCTCCTAGTACTTTCTTGTCACAAACAATCATCAGGGAGGCTGTATTTCTTTACAGGTGTTACTAATTAGTAGCTCTTTCAGTCTCAAAGGATTCTGGTAGCTGTAGTGGTCCCATTTTTACAATTTAGGTGACCTGGAACCAACACCGCTCCAAGAGCGCAAATCATTCACAAAATTGGGGCAGGGGAGAACTCCATCAATATTACTCTCTAAAGTGGGGCACAGTAACCCTGGTGCTGCTGCGTCTGGAAGCCGGCACTCCCATAATATCAAGTGAAAAAAGAGGAAGGTGAGGCGCACACTCCAGTTCCCAGTCACATATATCTAATTCAAGTAGTAACTGGATTTAATCCCAAAATTCAATAAGTATTAACAGGGTTGAATCCCTTCTGCTGCAGTTAAGTTGCTCTGTTGTTTCTCCTCCTAGCCCTTTCTTGTCACAAACAATCATTAGGGAGGCTGTATTTCTTTACAGGTGTTACTAATTAGTTGCTCTTTCAGTCTCAAAGGATTCTGGTAGCTGTAGTGATCACATATTTACAATTCAGGTGACCAGGAACCAACACCCCGCCAAGAACACAAATCTTTCCCAAAATTCGGGGAGGGGAGAAAACCATCAATATGGCTCTCTAAATCTAAAGTGGGGCACAGTAAACCCAGTGCTGCTGCCTCTGGAGCCCGGGATTCCCATAACATCAGTGAAAAAAGAGGAAGGCGAGGCGCACACTCCAGTTCTCACTCAAATATATCAAATGCAAGTAGTAACTGGGTTAAATCCCAAAATTCAACAAGTATTAACAGAGTTGAATGCCTTCGGCTGCAGTTCAGCTGCTCTGTTGTTCTTCTCCTCCTAGTACTTTCTTGTCACAAACAATCATCAGGGAGGCTGTATTTCTTTACAGGTGTTACTAATTAGTAGCTCTTTCCGTCTCAAAGGATTCTGGTAGCTGTAGTGGTCCCATTTTTACAATTTAGGTGACCTGGAACCAACACCGCTCCAAGAGCACAAATCATTCACAAAATTGGGGCAGGGGAGAACTCCATCAATTTTACTCTCTAAAGTGGGGCACAGTAACCCTGGTGCTGCTGCGTCTGGAGGCCGGCACTCCCATAATATCAAGTGAAAAAAGAGGAAGGTGAGGCGCACACTCCAGTTCCCAGTCACATATATCTAATTCAAGTAGTAACTGGATTTAATCCCAAAATTCAATAAGTATTAACAGGGTTGAATCCCTTCTGCTGCAGTTCAGTTGCTCTGTTGTTCTTCTCCTCCTAGCGCTTTCTTGTCACAAACAATCATCAGGGAGGCTGTATCTCTTTACAGGTGTTACTAATTAGGTACTCTTTCAGTCTCAAAGGATTCTGGTAGCTGTAGTGATCACGTATTTACAATTCAGGTGACCAGGAACAAACACCTCTCCAAGAGAGCAAATCTGTCAAGATTTTATATAATGTTACCCTTGAAATAATACGCAGACGCGGAGCCTTCTTTCAACACGTCTTTTATTTCTTCACACGATCTCCGAAGTGCTTACCCCACGTCATATCCCGTCCCTCCCCTTCCTGCTGCCCCGTGTTCCTTTTCACGTGACAAAGGAGGAATGTGACGACATCACACCCCCCGATACTAAACATTAAGTTCACTATCAGGGCATCTCCTCAATGAGACGTGGTGGTCGACGTCGAGATCTCTGCGGTCTCCAGTTACTTCTTTCGCGCGATTCCGGAGGTGGCCAACGGAGCTCATCAGTGTCGGAATCTTCTTGGTCTCCTTCATAGGGTGCATCTCGCATCAGAGTGTCCCTTGGTATGCACTGTTCGACGAGTGGTATGATCCCTGGCATTTTCTTGAAATGAGAGCTGTTTCTTGTCATCGTGTGTGCTGTTCCCTCAGCTGTGATGAGAGAGCCTTTCCTTTGTGTGATGGTGAGGGGCTCTTCATTGAACGATGCCATATTTTTGCGATGTTGTGGCTGCCTCGCTACGACGATGTCTCCCGGCTCCAAAGTATTATCCTCGGCCCTCCTTTTCTTATCTGCCATGGTTTTCAT
Source organism: Ambystoma mexicanum (assembly GCF_040938575.1). Classification (NCBI taxonomy): domain Eukaryota; kingdom Metazoa; phylum Chordata; class Amphibia; order Caudata; family Ambystomatidae; genus Ambystoma; species Ambystoma mexicanum. The sequence goes on from NC_090936.1 coordinate 223,490,836, forward strand.
ATTCATTTTCTGGGCCGCATCATGTTGTCTCATTTCAGTGTCTCCTTTGTACCGTTCTTCCTCTAGTTCTATGTGCGGTAGTCTAGTTCGCACATTTCTGCCAAACATGACTTCTGATGGTGACTTGCCAGTGGTACTGTGTGGGGTATTTCGGTAGTCTCTCATTAACTTGCATAGTAATTTTTCCAGTGGCTCTCCAGTCAAACGAGCTATCTGCGTGGTTCGTTTAATACTTCCCATGAAACGTTCAACTGTGCCGTTCGCTTGAGGCCACAGTGGTGTTACTTTTCTGTGGTGGAAACCCATGTATTCTGCAAAGGTTTTGAAATCTTGTCCGGTGAATGGTGGTCCATTGTCCGATTTCACTACCTTTGGAATTCCGTATGTGGCAAACATTCTGTCCAAAGCGGGTATAGTGTGATGTGCTGCTGTTGACGACACAATTTGTGCATCTGGGAATCTCGAATACTCATCGATGACCACTAAGACATATTCACCCCCTTCCAGAGGACCATAGTGATCTACGGCAATTTCTTCCCAGGTTCCGTTGGGCAAGTCAGTCATTTGGAGGGGTTCTGGTCTGGTTTGAGGGTTAAGAACTACACACGTGGGACATGTTTTCAGTAATTCTTCTACTTGAGTATCCATTTGGGGAAACCATACCCTTTGTCTTAACATCCTTTTTGTGGACATTATTCCTCGGTGTCCTTCATGTGCAAGCTCAAGGACTCTTTTCCTTAATGAGCGAGGAATTACTAGTTTTGTCCCTTTTAGTAAGAGTCCTTCTGTTTCTGCAAGTTCCTCCCTTACTGTGAGTAGACAGGTGATGTCTTGCTTGGTTTCTTCCTCTGCACTTTCTTTGAGTTGTTTCGCTTGTTTCCAATGTCCTGTTTCAAGACATCTCATAATGACCTGTATAGCGGGGTCCAAGTTGGTTTCTCTGGCTATTTGTTCCATATCCAGTCCTTGTGGTGTGCCTTCTTGGACCACATACATGATGTATTGATCTGCAATGGATGGATTGGAGTGGCAGTCCTGATTGGGATGACGCGAGAGGAAGTCTGCAGGATTTTGTTCCTTTCCGGGTCGATGAATGATGTTAAATTGATAGTCCTGTAGCCTTAAAGCCCATCGAGCTATTCTGGGGGGCATCTTGGCTTGAGCATTGCCATAGATGAATAGTAGTGCCTGGTGGTCGGTGACTAGGGTGAAAGGCTTCCCATATACGAATAGATGAAAATGTTCGCATGCCCACACGACCGCCAAACCTTCCTTCTCCGCTTGTGAATATGCTTGTTCAGTCTTTGAGAGGCTGCGACTGGCATATGACACTATGTGTATGGCCTTGCTATCGTTGTGATCTAGTTGAGTTAGAATGGCTCCTAGGCCAACTGGACTCGCGTCCACTATCAATTCCGTGTGTTTTTGTGGGTCGAAATATGCCATGTTTTTGGCATCAGCGAGGCGATCCTTGATAATTTGGAATGCCTGTTGGCATTCATCCGTCCATCGGAAATCGACGTTCAGTTTGGTGAGAGCTCTCAAGGGTGTACTGACGGATGCAAAATCCTTAATGTATCTCGTGCAATAGCTTGCCAGACCAAGAAACGATCGTAGGTCGGTGACGGAGGTCGGTGGTGTTGTGTTTGTGAGTGCGTTGACTTTTTCGGGATCTGGAGTCATTCCATTTTTGGAGAAGATGTGGCCGAAAAACCGCAGGGTTGGTTTTCTAAATTCACATTTGTCCTTATTCAGGGTGAGGTGTGCTTCTTCCAGTGCCATGCATACGCGCATGAGGGTGTCGTCGTGCTGTTCTTGAGTTTGTCCAAAAACTAGGATGTCATCACTATAGTTCAGACAATTTGGTACGTGCTTTATTATGTTATGAATTTCCGATTGAAATATTTCGGCTGCTGAAGAAACTCCAAAACTGAGCCGTTTGTATCTGTAGAGTCCCAAATGAGTAGCAAAAGTGGTTATGTATCTGGATCTTTTGTGAAGTTCCAACTGATGGTACCCCTTGTTGAGGTCCAGTTTTGAAAATACTGTGGCTCCGTTGAGCAAATGCACCATGTCTGTTATTCTGGGAGATTGATGACATTCTCTCAAGATTGCTTCATTTGGTCTTCTCATGTCCACACAAATGCGAATGTCAGCAGAGTTTTTTTTCGGGACTGGTACAATGGGGGATACCCAAGGAGTGGGGCCTTCAGCAGGTTCAATTATGTCCGCTTCCAACAGTTTCAATAATTCAGCTTCTACTTGTTTCTGTATATTGACCGGAATACCACGGTAGTGTTGTGCTACCGGAGGGATGTTGCTGTCTATGTGTAGTTCAATCTGTCTGTCCTTCAACTTTCCAAGTCCTTTGAATAACGCAGGGAAAATTTTGTCAATGTTGGCAGTGGGATCTAGATGCTTATGCATCATGAGTCTATATAGAACATGAATTAGACCCATGTCTACTGCAGATTTGTAGCTGAGAATGCATCCACTATCAGTGGCTGCTTTGAGGACGTGCATGGGTATTTCCTTTATGTGATCTTTGTATCGACATGATGCCGTGAAAAAACCTTTACAAGGTAGCGGCGTCTTGGAGCCATATGGAAAAATGAGTGCTCTCGCTGGTTGTAGGCGTGGTGCATTTGGCATGCTGTTGTACACTTCCTCGCTCACTACATTTACAGTGGCTCCCGTGTCGACCAGAAATTCAGCCGCCACTTGGTTGACATTGATGATGAGAGTAGGGCTATTCTCTTTTGCCGTAGGGTTTCCCAGTGCATATAGGTAGCCTGTTATTCTTGGTTCTCCTTTGCGTGAATTAGATTCCTTCTTGGGTTTGTCCTCTGAGGAGGTGCTGGAAATGCTGTCAGAATGTGATTGCTCCACCAGACACCTGACATATCTCCGGGGACGTCTTCTCCGCCCGGAGGATGAAGATTTGCTGTCGCGCCACTCATGTGTGGGTTTTGATTGTCTTCTATCTGACGGTTCTTCTCGTTGTCGGCGGCGTGGTGCGTCATTCTGGTAGTGCGACTCACGATTGGGACTCATACGCCTAAATTCTCTTTCTGGTGAGGAACGTCTATTCCTTCCACTCCCTCTGATTTTGCTGCGATAGATGAAACACACAGCTTTGTAATGATTTTCCCCTCCGCAGGCAGAACAAATTTGACCCATGGCAGGGCAGATGCCTTCATGAGGATATTCATGTCCACAGCGATAACAAAATGGATCTGTGTTTCCTTTGGTGTTGCTCTCAAGTTTGTGTAAACTTTCATGCTTCCCATGAATGATGGTGATGCCGTCAAGACCTTCTACTTGTGCTGTTAGTGCCGCTTCAGAACGAGGTAGGCGTAGAATTTCTTCCAGATTTCGAGCCTTTTTGTAGAAGTCTTTTTCTGAAATCACTGCTTTCACATCCTACAATAATCTGCGAGCGAAGGGCTTCTTCATTCGAGTAGTTGTTAAAATCGCAATGTTTCATCTTTATTCTTAACCTCATCACAAATGCATCCATTGTTTCACCTTTTAGTTGTTTAGTGGTGTGAAAAATGTGACGCTCGTAGTCCACATTTGTGTGTGGCGTGAAGTAGTTGGTTAGGGTTGTTTTCAGTTTGGTGTAGGTGTCTATGTCATCTTCAGGAATTTCATCCAAAATATCTCTCACATTTGATCCTATGGCATGTGTGAGCAAACTGTGTTTCCTTTCATCCTCCAAAGGCCCTACCGCCTTGAGACACACTTCAAAATCCCTCACCCACTTTTTCCACCTTGGTCCCAGTGTGCTGGTGTCGCTCAGGTCATAATTGGGGGGTAGCTGAGTTATTAGGCCGTCCGTCATGCTTGTGCGAGTAGGTCTGGCAGGGGTTACTTGTACAGTTAGTGATTCTTCGGATGAATCATCAAGCATGACAGGTGATATACAACTGTGCACTGATTTGGTGTGGAAGCTTGGATGACACTAGTTGTGTGTCTTCCGTCAACTGGACTTGAAGATGATAGAAAGTCTATGTATTATACGAAAATGTATGTAAATTTTGTACCTTGTGTGCTGTGGGGAGCCAACGCGCTTCACTCACTGGTGTTGCCGCCTTTTCCTTTTGGCGGGAAGCGCTGCGGGGAGCCGACGCGCTCCACACACAAGCTTCAGTGCGAGGAGCCGAGCTGCGCTCCACTCGCAAACTAAATTTTTTTTTTTCCACCGAAAGGGCCGTCGCGGGGAGCCGACACGCTCCACCCACTAGTGTTGCCGCCTTTTTCCTTTTTGGCGGGAAGCGCTGTGAGGAGCCGACGCGCTCCACACACACGCTTCAGTGCGAGGAGCCGAGCTGCGCTCCACTCGCAAAGCCAAATCCTTTCCACTGAAAGGGCCGTCGCGGGGAGCCGACGCGCTCCACCCACTGGTGTTGCCGCCTTTCCTTTTGGCGGGAAGCGCTGTGAGGAGCCGACGCTCTCTACTCACACGCTTCAGTGCGAGGAGCCGAACTGCGCTCCACTCGCAGGCTAAATTCTTTCTACTGAAAGGGCCGTCGCAGGGAGCCGACGCGCTTCACCACACGGACGACTTTGCAACTGGAGTGGTCACGAGGAGCCGACTGTGCTCCACTCGCGCACCGCGTGTGACAACTGCGGGGAGCCGACGCGCTCCACCCGCTGGCCACAACTGTCGCCGTTGACAGATGCCTACGAGACCTCGCTCGGACTTCAAGGAGAGTTTCAGCTGGCGGGGAGTGTAAATTTTCTCCCACCCGCCGTACGCTTTCGTGCGATCGCTGCGTGAGTTCCCTCGTCGCCAGTGTCAAGATTTTATATAATGTTACCCTTGAAATAAGACGCAGACGCGGAGCCTTCTTTCAACACGTCTTTTATTTCTTCACACGATCTCCGAAGTGCTTACCCCACGTCATATCCCGTCCCTCCCCTTCCTGCTGCCCCGTGTTCCTTTTCACGTGACAAAGGAGGAATGTGACGACATCACAAAATCTTTCTCCAAATTGGGGGATGGGAGAAATCCATCAATATGGCTCCCTAAAGTGGGGCACAGTAACCCGGTGCTGCTGCCTCTGGAGCCAGGGACTCCCATAACATTATGTGAAAAAAGAGGAAGGCGAGGCGCACACTCCAGTTCCCAGTCAGATATATCAAATGCAAGTAGTAACTGGGTGAAATCCCAAAATTCAACAAGTATTAACATGGTTGAATCCCTTCTGCTGCAGTTCAGTTGCTCTGTTCTTTGTTACGCACAGCAAGATTCTGATCGACCTCAAAAAACTCGAGGAAGAAATACAAAAAACTTTACCCCTAGACCTCTATAAAAAAAGAGTGGATGACCTCCTTGCTGAAATGAATATTTTTAAAGACGATACACTGTGTGAAAGGGTAAGAAGGATGAACAAAGATCTCACTAACTTTACGCATGAGAAAACCGTCCCCTACACACAGGAAAACTATTTCACACAAGAAATAACGGACTATACCCCTGCCCAAAGTGGACAAGTAACAAGAAAAAAATTTCATTTAGAAATACATCTTTCAGTTCAAGTGATGGAAGCTCATACGGCAAATCTAATCGACGCAATATGAGGAGGGGAACCCCCGAGGCCGAAGAGGTAACAACAGGGGAGGAGGTAACCATAGTGGTAGATCAAATGCTCAACAACAACATGTTTTAGAGAACGGAGCAGAGACATGGGATCTGGAACCTCGAGTCACCCGAAGCATGGCAGCCTTGTGGTGAACCTTTCTGACTATCAACCAACAGAACAAGAAATGCAATTGCTTGAGAAAGGAATGGGTTTTGTCCCTACGAATCACCATAGTCCATTTACCTTCCGACAGGAATTTAACCATTTCATGAGAAAGATCCACCTACATCAATTTTTTGAGGATAAAGCGTATGAACAAGAAGCATCGGACTCAGGTTTGAGTAATATCTCCTTCTGCGTACCGACAACAGCCCAGAGTCCAGAAGCCGTGGTATTCCAAAAAAGAGTACTAAAAGAGATCACAACTCTAGAACAACAGGCGAAAGGTAAGAAAATCTTTCAGAACATTAGTAAGAATGAAACCCTTGTGCTCAAGCAACTCTCTAGCAATCATGAGATCATAATTCGTAGAGCCGACAAAGGAGGAGATATAGTGATCCTCAATCTTGCAGACTATATAAGAGAATGCTATCGTCAACTACTAGATCTTACCTGCTACCAAACATTAACAGAGGATCCAATCCCGCGACTAATAAAGATGATCACCCTTAAAGTTACAAAAGCGCAAGAGAGAGGGTGGATCAGCCGGAAGGAATGTGATTTTCTCATCAAAGATAAACCCCAGATTCAGCAATTCTATATCTTGCCAAAAATCCACAAAGTGATGACCAATCCACCGGGTAGACCAATCGTCTCAGGGGTGAATTCTGTTTTGGAGCCATTATCGAAATTCCCAGATACCGTTTTACAACCTTTGGTGAGAAAGATGGCCTCATATATACAGGATACTACTCAGATTATATCAGAGGTAGAAAATTTGGACTTTGATCCACAGACAGAGCTTCTAGTTGGCCTTGATGTAGTGGCCTTGTATACTAGTATCCCCCAACAACTGTCTCTACAAGTACTTGAAGAAAAACTACTAATAGAACATACTGTGACAACCACTCCAGTATCATTCATTTTATGGTGCGCAGAAATGGCCCTAGTCGAGAGCTACTTCCACTTTAATGGATAGTTTTTCAAACAGATACAAGGCACCACCATGGGCGCCACTTTGGCGCCTAGTGTAGCCAATCTCTACATGAAAGGGTTCGAAATCAACATCATCATGAATAACTCAAATCCGTTCATTAGCTACATTCGAAAATGGCGTTGATATATAGACGACATTTTTATGATTTGGACAGGAGGTCTACAGGAACTGGAACGCTTCTTTAAATGGATTGACCTACAAAATAATTTTCTTAAATTTATGCACCAACATAGTACAACATCCTTAGTTTTCCTAGACATTACTATCAGTGTTGAAGCTAACATAAAAAAACTGTATGTCAAACCATATAACAAACCGTCTGACAAAAACTCCTTGTTACACTACTCAAGTTTCCATCCGCGCCATGTACGTGATAATCTACATTTGGGACAATTCCTAAGACTTAAAAGGAATAGCACTAACAGAATCGATTTCCAAGCTGAAGCAATGAAAATGAAAGATAGACTTGAAGACAGGGGATATCCGAACAAAATCACTCAGAGTGCTTTGAAACGGGCTAAAAACAACAATAGAGAGGCCCTGTTAGAATACAAGACACATTGTACACAACACACTCAGAAAGAAGCTAACAAACGACTTGTTTTTGTCAACACCTATAATCATCTTTCCAATGGAATTAAAAAAATTATTGGCAAAAACTGGCACCTTCTAGAAAATTGCAAACATCCCATTGCAAGACCCATCTTTGCGTTCAAGAGAAGTCGTAATGTAAAAGAAATCTTGACAAGAAATGATATTAGTAGGAAACAGACATCGCAAACAACATTGCCGCAACAATGGGGATTTCGAAATCTAACGGGCCATACACCATGCAGCAATTGCCGGTGCTGCCCTTCAACTTTCAAGAGCACAGCAGTAGATATTGGTTTACCAACAGTATGGCAACAAAAAACTTTCAGCAATTGTAATACCAAGATGGTCATATATGCAGTATGGTGCCCGTGCAAAAAAATGTACATTGGCAAAACGGATAGAAAAATCAAAATCCGAATAGGAGAACATAAAAGCTGCATCAGAAACAGATCCCAGAATGCCCCTCTAGTTGAACACTGGTGAGAACTAAATCATAAAGTGGAAGAAATTAGCTGGACTGTCTTGTATAAACAAAGATTAAGTATGGACAATAATAAAGAGAAAAGAACCCTTTTGAAAAAAGAGCAGCAGCTAATCTTCCTTACCAAAAGTATGATAAACGGCCTGAATGAAAAAATTGATCTGTGGGCCTAATACTGCTAAAACCCAGTAATTTGGAGTCTCCCATTTCTTCGAGAAAGCCTGAAACTTGTGAACAACTTGACAAACTACGAACATAATTCTGCTTCTAAAGCAAAATGCTTTGTCTGATTAACTGAGCTCTGCTAAAAGAGCAATAGCTAATCTTTTTTCATTTATAACATGATGAAAGGGCATGAATGTAAACAATCGATCTGTGAGTCCTAAATTGCGATAACCTAGGAATTTGAAGCACCCTGTTCCGGGAAAGTCAGAAACATGCGAAAAACCTGACAAATTACCACTGCACTTCTGCCTCCTAAGCAAAATATTCTGTTTAAACAGTGGAGCTCCGCCTTGTGCTCCGTAAGCTCTTAAACTATGGGTGAATAGCTACGGCTCTCTCCTTCCAAATGCATAATGGGTATTATGCATTGGACGATTGACGATGACAATCTACATATTTCAAACCACTTCTGCGCATGTGCGTACAGAGTACGCTGCCATAAATAACCCGGATACGCTTCTAGTCACTAGAGGTGAACCCAGAAGCATTCACGCATCGAACGCGGAAGGAGTGAAGGAAACTGGAACACGGAGCTTGGAGTTTGACGGATAACGGTAAGAAAAGTGAGCGACCGAATAGATAGAACTATTAAGACACATGCTCCATTTTTGTCTTAAGCTGACGCGCTACGACTTAATAACGACATTAGAAATCGGCTCCGATAGATTTACTACTACGGAAGCCTTTCCTAGTAATACAACGTGATGGTGCAGGTTTAGTAATAAGACATGTAAACTCGCATTGGCTCTAAACACACACGGATGGAGATAGTTTGGATTAATTTTTAGCCCTCTTTAAATCCTAGAAAGAATATACGAGAGCACACAAGTGCAGACACAACACGGATGAACCGACCATGTGATAACTGCGACTTACTCCTTAGAACCTGGCGCTACATTGACTTTTTGGAACGTCTAATGCTCAGATGAATACCAGAGATTAAGTAAGTGATGCTGATTAAATAAGTATATCATAACAGCTATTCCTCTCTAGTTCATAACGGAAGACTACATAATATTCTTTTTTGTAGCTCCAGAAAACTCTTTTATCCACTCTACTCAATAGAGCGTGGAGACTCTGTTTTTCTGCTAACTCCACTACAATAAGAAATTTGAAAAAGATCAGATTAAAAAATGAGTGACATATTTTGATTTCACTCACACACAAGGTGTAGAAGGGATACTAAAAGGTTTAAAGCTATTGTCCCTCTTTCCTTTCTTTTCTTTCTTCTTTTTCCCATTTTCTATGTCATAGAAATGGGTTGAGGAAATGCTCTCGAACCACAATTAACCATCACGTGCACTCCCTTGTCCCTTGAATACCACATAAAGAGTGTTTGTGCTTTTTGATCTTCAACTGCCACTAATTAATGATAACAGATTGCAGAGTTGAGCAGCCATAATAGGTTACTAATCCGCCTATTTCTTTCTTGTTGCTCCCTGCTAGGTGGTGACCTTTTTTCCAACTACATGGAAGATATGGGGAATAATAACCCTACAAAGCGAAGAGACCATTTAAATCTCATTCGAAAATACTGATATAAGATCGTTCGGAACAATCAATATTACTGTTTTAGATTGTACGACTGACAGAAACGTTTTTGCCAAACTGGTTGATCTTTCTTCATTAGCCCCTGAAGAATTCCCTAACAACCACTATAGTCATAACTAAAATGGGAAGAAACATGTGTAGTATCTTCATATGTGAAATGGCCCGTGCATCTGCACGAGAGGATGCTCGTGCAGGAGAATGGAAGTGACGAGCATGGAACGTGGGAAGAGGACAGTTGGAGGAGAAGCGAAGCAGTGAAGACGCACATTTCATGTCCTCTGTTTATTTATAATATTTACTTAAATATACTCATATGAAAGTTAATTAATAAATACATAAGACTATTATCATTTCAATTTGCCCCTCCTTACTTCAACATGTCGGCATTATTTGCGTGTTGAATGAAAATGTGATAAATGCTGGTATATGAGAATGTATGGAATGAGTCCAAATGAGGTGTGTGAAACAAAGTGTGAATGAATGTGAGAAACAACACAACTTATCACCTTGTTAAGCCCAAAACAACTTTAGAATCTGTTTCTATGAGCTTTCCAAATGAAGGTCTTAGTCGTTGCATCTGTTTCTGTTAATGAATTGTTTGTTTTAAATGTTTGGTGAAGGACTATTCACTAATTTAGTGCCTACACCGATGATGTTCTTAAAATTTGAGCGTAAATGATAAAATAAAACTAAATATATTTTTTCTACTAACTAGCGTCCACTATTTTATTAATATAGTGTCCAAAGTGGCTATAGGATTCAAACTGAGTGTAAAGCTAGTGAGTCAATGACCAGCGGAAAGCAACTTCTAGCACCAGCTCTATTGTCAAAACATTTGGAAGGGAGAACCCCTTTATGTGAAGGGTATGCTGGTGACACATACCCCTTTATCTCTCTTTTTTGTCTAAAAAAAAGCTCTGTTCTTCTCCTCCTAGCGCTTCCTTGTCACAAACAATCATCAGGGAGGCTGTATTTGTGGGCAAAGGCATCATTAAAGTGCAATTGAAAATGCTCCTGTACACTGTTGGTCACTTGTGTCTACTGGATTTTTGCATGAGTTAGCCTACTTGGTGTATAGTAGCCCCCCAAACCTCACTTGTTTAGTTGAGTCGCCCTTGCAAGGCTTGTTCGCTCTGGCACATTTGGAGGACATATTTGCACCCCTCCAATTAACAAATCCACCAGCAGCCACCTTTTAACATAGAGTAAAAGCCATGGGAGCAGTGTAGAGACACAATAGCTTTAAACAGTATCAAGCTACGCATATAGGAACATAAAAGTCATTTCACTGTTTACAGTTGTGCATTGTTGCCTAATACGCAATTCACTTCCGTGCTTTGGGAACCTATGACAGGAATGGTAAACAGGCACTCTCTGTACGTACTTATATACTGCCGGGGAGATCCTTATTTGGCTTCCTGGGCTGTTGAGTGGCTCCCTGGCATGTGTTTAGTCTGCGCAGTCGCTTATTTTCAAGGAGCTGTCCTTTTCTACAATGAACGAGCACGGAAACATACATTCAATGTATACCTCGCTGCTAAAAGAGGCTGTGTTTTTTTTCTCCCAAAACGGCACGCGAGGTAAGCAAAGCAACCCCTGCGCTGTGTGTGGGAAGTGTAAATACACATTTTTGGAATGTTGGAGCCGTGCACGCCTGCAAGCATTGCTTTAATGTACAAGGAAGTTATGCAAGCATGCATGCGCGGTAGAACTTTAGATACATGCTTTACACTGCAACCAGGTTACTAAAACCTTTAACTGAAATGTCTCAAACACCGTGTATGCTACTGTCATATATTTGTCATCTCTCTGAATTTTCGGTCACCGTTGCCATGTGATTTTTGCTGCCACAACTAAGAACCCTTCATAAGCGCATTTCATGAGAGGAGGTCCAGGCACTATTTCTGCTTCCAGGCTCGGACTGGCCTAGAAGACAATAGGGCAATGCCAGAAGCAAAAACACAAAATGCTAGTGTGGGCCTGGTTGTTGGGTCAAAATGGGCCACTTTTCTGGTCCATATGAGCCTATTTGATGTTACGTCACCATGCGGCTAGTAGCTTTAACCAGTGTTACTGAATACATATTCTTTAAAGTGCACAGTTGGCATCACATTTCATCCAAAAATCAGTGGTCGAAGTGTATGAAAAGAAGTAGTGGATTAAAAAAAAGTAGAGGGGCACCGCTCTGTCATTAAAGGAATGAATTGCCCTTTGCAACGGTGGGCCTCTTTTTCACTGGTGCCCGAGACAATTGTATGCCCCAGTCCGACCCTGTCTGCTTCACAAAAAAAGACTGTCTTTCCATTTCTGGCAATGTTGTCTCATGTGCTTTTTCACCTTTAAAATGGTTAGCATTACATACAAACCTGTATGGTCTACTCAGATTTGCAAATCGCTTGAACTAGAAATGTATCACAAAACAAAACTCTCTGCATCTCATATCTCTCGTTCTTTCCACGTGAACATGTGTAGCCAATGGTTAGGCTACTCCGAGGCTTGTTCACCTATTGTGCTTTTATTGGGTTATGTGTTGAAATGTGAGTTGTTCCGTTGTGTGATAATAGCAGTTAGATATGTTTGTGCATTATCTTTGCAAACCTAATGAGCAATGGCGCCAAATGTTGAACAGACAAGAATATTATACAGCTTAGTAGCATAGTAACATGTTTGCACAGAAAAACAGACAATTGAAGCCCATGGGCTCCACTCTCACTCTACGGCTCTCCGGCAGCATCAGAACTTCTGTAGGAGCTGGGCAGGACTGGGACTTATGAAAGTGCCAACATTGCCAGAGTCCTGCAGCAACAGTAGCCGACAGAAATTCTCCATCATTTTCACAGTCAGCATCTAGATCAAGCGAGGATCAGGCAATGAAGAAGTTGCCAAAGTCTGACAGCTCTTATTACAGCTTGGAGACAACCAGGGGAAGAACAGTGTTGACACATGTCTTCCTGCTGCACAGGCTGCCTTCTCTTTGGTTGTATACTAATTGACCTTTTCACAATTGACCGTCGGAGAATTGAGCTAATTTATAAGGTCAATTAGGACTAATATGCGGGGGAAACCAACGGCAACCCCCCACCCAATCCAAGACCCCCTGCAACCCCCAACCCAATCCCCTTGTATTATTTATAATCCAAAACCAACCCAATACATATATAAAATAACTAGAATAATGTAAAGGTCAATTGTGTAGAAGGTCAATTAGGACCACTATAATTAGGTCAATTGTGCAAAAGGTCAATTGTAAGAGGTCAATGTGGGTAATACCTTCTCTTTTTCCCACAAGCCAGCCATGTGAGAAGGAGGATGTGCATGATAGCCCTACTGACCTCAGTGTTCTCAATGCCCATTCTTGCAGAGGAAGCAAGCATTCAAGTACTGACAGATATATTTGCACAGTGGATACAATCAACTATGCACTGCCACCATTCACCCAAACCCACCATCTAGGGAAGGAGCCAATCCCAAGCCCCAGTGTCATGGTCCCACACAGAGCTGCAGAACTGCATCCAAAGCTGTTGACTGAATTACCGGTTCTGACGCATGTGATCGTGAACCAGGAACAAGCTACTGGCACATGACCCGTGAGGGCACAAGTCAAGAGGATGATCGCATCCCATACCCAGAACCCTGGCTTTGTTGAGAATTTGTCAAGAGAAACAGTGTGACAACATTGAAGAGTGTAAAAAGAAGCAGGTCCAAAAACCTGTTATTAAATGATTACCTTCCCAAAGAAGAGTACTACCACTTTTATCAACATATTCCCGATTAACGAATCCCTAAAACCCGAAACACATCCGTAAGCTCCACGGACATATAAGATGTAGGTGTAAGGGAATGATAAAACATGACTTGAGAAATGTGAAAGACAGGATGATTCTCAAAAGACTTAGGCAAAGTGTGGTGGCTAGCAAGAGAATTAATATCCTGCTGCACTAAAAAGACTATACGATCAAAATAAAGGTCTGCTAGTAATATTCTTACAGGGGTTCCCTCTATTGCTGAAGGAATGGTAGAATCAAGAGAGTCTCTAATAAATAAAATAGTATGATCAAAGAAATATTGTAAATCAATTATCATGGATTATACTGTGGGAGTAGTAAGATTAAAATCAATGATCAATGGTCCCCCGGTGAAGTAATGATGATGAAGGTAATTGCCCTGTGCTCACTCTCAAATACATGCATTTGGTTGAAGCCAATATGGCCAGAGAGGCCAGATTCATCTGTTCTGGGAACACAAAAATACAAGTTTGTCCTTCAGAGTTCTTTTTGAAAAGTGTTACATGTTTACTCAATGCTATATGCAATGAACTGGAGCATGCTTCAGATGTTAATTCCTAAACTAGGGGTAATATTGAATTACCCAGGATAACAAGTCCTAAAACAGCAGAATGTGTTCATATGGAATATATTGGTAGCAGGGAAGAGTAAACTGCATTTGGAAAAATGGTAAGTGTTGAAACATCTTTGTTCAAATCCAAACAGTGTATTGAAAAATTAAATAATGTTAAGTTGTTCAATTATCCTAACATTGATAGTCACCAATCCCCCATTATTTTAACCCAAAAACATTCTGAGGAAGACATGCTGCCTGTGATTATGTGTTTTCAAGTTCAGGTTTTGTGTTACTATAACGCCAAGGATTCCTCTTGACACAGCCCCACCACAAATGTTTTCCCATTTATCACTGATTTATACTCTATTACATTGTTATTCTAGAATTTAGCTGGGATAAGATCTGACCTGAGCAATAACAATTGGGAGACTGTTGTGGGAGAATACTCAATCTGCTGTTTCTGAGAAACCTGGTCTGTCACTTCACCCTGGGTACATTACTTTTTTCCCTGATAGTCCTTCAATAAAAAGTTTTAATAAGATAGGATTGATATTCCATGCAACAGTAGGAAGTACCTAAATATGGAGCAGAAACCAATGGGTATTATGAAGAAGCTCTTTTTTATCCCAAAGTCTACCCCATCCCTCCATTTAAAATTGTATTTGTTAGGGGTGTACAGCATTGCATATGATGCTAAGCTACGCCACTTGCTATATTTTATAAACTGTGTACAGTGTCGTTCCGTGCTACATATAAAGCAGCTCTCTTAGATGTCCTTGGTCAGGACGGTGCAAAGGTGTTCCCATGGGTCAGTTACGTAACTGATCTGAGTGGAAAACTAGATCTTCCCTCTATTTCTGCCGTTGTGCATCAGGAAACTTCAATTAAGAAAGAGTACATCAAGCAAACGTACAGGGATTGGTACTTTAAATGAAGGTTGTCAGAGATAGACTCGGCAGGTAAAAAGGCAGTATATTTCAAGCTGAAACAATCCTTTGGGAAAGAAAGATAATGAGGCACAAACCTTCTTTTTGAAAGTAAGGATAGGGATTCTTCGACTTGCAGTGGTCAAAAGCTCCTTGGGCAGAGGTGATTGGTCGGTGTGTAAAATGTGTGGGAAAAGGGCCAAGGAAATCAAGCACTTTCTGTTTCTCTGTCCTTTATATAGGAGCTGACGGCTTAAATGGATGGTCCCTCTTTATGGGAACTATGCTATAAACAAGTTCTTTTTATGCAATAAAAACAAAGCAGAGTTTTGGGTCCAATCACACTATTTAAAATAAGGGCCTGGCACTTGAGAATTAAATATATTGCCTGTTAACTTTGTTGCTGACTAGTTTTAGCCAGACTGTTTTAAATTCATTAATCAATGTTAGTTATCACTGGCAATTGGGAATGTTCCAACTTTGGTCTGATAATTATGTCAGATTTGTATGATATATTTGGGTTTAATGCTATTTTTACATTTATTTTAGATTGACAATTTGTATCTTTCTTATTTCAATTATATTATATTTGACTGGTATTGATTTATTGTTGCTTTTATGACTATGTGTTGAAGTGAAGTTTAGTACTACTATTACTGCTACCTAACTAACCTGCCTGCGCTGAATCTTATATTTGATATTTCATTATAGGAAAACATTGTGAAGTGTATTGCAACAATGTATTACATTATGTGCACTCCTACTAGTGCATTGAAACAAACAAAAACTTTGAAAATAATGTAACTTTCAGATTTGCGCAAGAATGTCAAAAGTCATTAATATTTTAATCTTGTGACACTTGTTTAAAAGTCAGTTATTACGGTTGCTTAAAGACATCTGTTGGACACACCGAGATGGGCCTTATATGGAGGCAATGCAGGCTTTAATGTGGAGACGGGTAGAGCTATGGGACTGGCTTGAAAATTACGAACATCCCTGCAAGCTAGAAAGGTATAACTTTGTGCAAACTTGGCTACACACTTTCAAGAAACCACAGCAATACTTGCTAATTTTCCCATCCCATAGGCTCAGGAGATTTATACTTCTATTAAGAGAACACCTTCCCATTAAGATGACTACAGGGGTGATAGATAATATACCCAAAGAACAACACTATTGTCGCCTCTGCAAGAAACAGGAATTATACGAGACAGCTAAGCATGTCCTCACCGAATGCCAGGCAATGATGGATGACATAAGATTACATCTGGGAAAGTATGTATATAATTGGGAGACCATAGGGGAGATGCTATTCTGGAATTACTGTGTTAACAATAAAAGTATGCGTTTGTTAACTGCACTTTATACTA